>NC_048584.1:25984014-26304639 GCF_013265735.2 Oncorhynchus mykiss | reverse complement strand
GCAGGACAGCACTGCTCAATGTCTCTTAGGGTTTCCTTATTACATTCCATGACTCATTTTAACATGATATAGGCCTGAATAAATCTACCACACACCCCACAAGGCTGATAAGGTATAGGAAGATATGAGTTGAAAGCGAAGAAGAAGGCCTGTGCCTACTTGGGGTAGATGGACATTTCGATGCACTTCTCTACTCATTCTTACTCCTGAGAGTGTTGTATTAATCATCTATGTTTACACAGAACATATCTGCTTGTAGGGTGGCTTGGAAAAATAACTGCAGAGATTGTGGAATATGTCGGTTTGTGGCAAGTTGCACAGTATCTAAAGAAAAAGTTGGAGTGTTATCAGGATAACACTACTTAATGTTTTTACACTTCTATCGCTTCTGACTTCAGAAAGAATAAAGATCTTAGCTACTTCAGATCTATTATGGCAACAATATGTTTTCTTTTACATAATAACAGACATTAACATTTAAAAGTAAACATTTCAGGCAATCATATCCCAAATACAATTTGCCCATTCCTAACCTACAATTTGTCTGGAATGGTTGGGATCACAAAAGATGACTGCCTTCATTTTAGAGGACATAACATGTCTGCATGGAGCCAGGTTAACCCAAAACCTGGGCTCCAAAAATCCTAAATCGTAATGAGCTGGCCATTACATAGTAATCATTATGCACTATGAATCATTTCATATTCAACTGATACATCGGGGGACTGTTCCGTGCCTCTAGCTATAGATTAACCTCTCAGGGTTCCAAATACGACTTTGTCTTCACAATGATTGATAGTATCAACCAGATTTTGGCATCACAATTATTTGGAGCAAATCTCGCATAAGCTCCATCCGTTTCAAGTAGAAACACGTGGACAAAGCCAGATGCTGTGTTGCTGCTTGCTACAGTGTATAGCTCAGAGGCTTGGAGAGGAATGCTCTGTTTTCTGCCTTTAATATTACCTTTAAAACTATGCCTGCTACAGTGCTCCAAAGCCTAATGGGCTTTAGGCTTTAGTTCAGATATTAGATTCCTATTACAGTATTAAAAGTCTTCAAAGGTGCTTTTTTTGAGAACACAATTTTATTACATTCACGTCCTGGCTGACTTTCTGTTGTCTTATGTCAAGAGTGAGATGTGTTTTGACAATAGTGTCTTGGCCACCATTCTCAACCTAGCCTATTCTCTGCAAGGGATGAGTATTGGGTTTCATTGTGGAAAACAGTAAGTCATGTCAGAGTAGACTGTAGCAGTTGCCACTGTGGCATAACGCCTTCTCTCTCACACAGTTACTCTTTGGTTATGACTTCTATGGGCCAATGAAAATATTGGGATTTCCTCTTTCTTCTTAGAGTTGTAAGGATTCTGGGAGTCTAATTCAAACGAGGGGGTTTCCTGTTCCTCCTTTCATTAAGATGTGGAGGCTATAAGTCTCCACTGTTGATAACATTACTGTAAGACAGTCATAAAGACGCCCTTCTCCCAAATCCTATTGTCAGACTTTTATTTGAATGTGATTCAAAAGTAAGGGTATCTCGTTTCTCCTTTTTAAAGATGTGAAGGCTTCCTCCTACCAAATACTGTAGACTTTTATCCAAAATCCTTCTGGCAGTTTGTGAGGCAGGTATTTTAGCAGTACTTGTGAGAAAAAGGTTGTCCCTGGAGACCATACAGACTGCTGAAACGCCACACTCTCATCCAGTCTGTTTCCATACTGACCACCAGCCTGAACCTTGACACTGTGACCTCAGAAATATAGATTACTATCAATTCAGCCCAACAAAAACACCAAAATCCCAAGTTCTGCTTAGAACTCCGTCCTGCAGGTTTCCTCCTCGTTTCACTGGAACGGCAGTGTCTTAGCATCTTTAACGACTATGAATGTTACAGAATAAACTAAAACAGCAGGGATAGACCATCACAAACTCATCATGCATTTGAGTTGTCTTTCCATTTACTGTAGTATAGCTTTGATGTCCAACGCACTTAAATAAAACATTGACATTCTGATTAAGTGTTTGAAACTCACTGTTCTCACTCCATGAACTTCCGTTCCAACTGAAAGCAAGACCTTTCCCATTGCTCTGGTCCTAAAATTATAAACTTAGTGAGTGATATTAACTAACAACAGCTGCTTGAGATCACTGTATAACTAGTACACATTTCTCCCCAAATTGAATTTGTTAGCTGAGCCAGACATTGAGTAGTTGGAACAAGCCTGATTTCTACTCAAAGATAGTGACAATGGGACTGCAATAACCAGATATCCCTATTCTGACAGGACACATTCATGATTACAGAGGACTGAAGGACAGACGCAAACACTGTGGGACGGCTGGAAAGAAAGAGAGCAAGATTGTGTGTCTGCATTTTTAATTGTAGTTGAAAATACACACGCACACGCGCGCACGCACGCACGCACGCACACACACACACACACACACACACACACACACACACACACACCATCATTATCCCTAACATTCTCTCTCTTATCAAAGGAGATTCAGGAAGTGAGTTTGCTTGCATTGTGGCTTGAAACTTCTGCCTCAGGGCACCATGAACCATCTTCATGGGTTATTATGTGTCCTTTGTAAACAATGGCTTTATATAGTAGGCCTGTAGCAGTGAAGCATGTTAGAAATGAAATTATAAATGTGTAATAGACTGCTTATGAAGAGTATTCACAGTATTATCAGGACATTGTACAATACAAGTACTTTCTTAACCACAGAGCCACAATGACAGTCAGCACAATTGATCTTAAATAGGTGACATAAGATTTGATGAAATAGGTGATAGAATTCAAGTAATAGTACAGATCAACATATAGTACCAGTCAAAAGTTTGGACACACCTACTCATTCAAGGGTTTTTCTTTATTTTTACTATGTTCTACACTGTAGAATAATAGTGAAGACATAAAAACTATGAAATAACACATATGGAATCATGTCGTAAGCAAAAAAGTGTGAAACAAATCTAAATTTAATTGATATTTGATATTCTTCAAAGTAGCCACCCTTTACCTTGATGATAGCTTTGCACACTCTTGGCATTCTCTCAACCAGCTTCATGAGGTAGTCACCTGGAATGCATTTCAAGTAACATATGTGCCTTGTTAAAAGTTAATTTGTGGAATTTCTTTACTTCTTAATGTGTTTGAGCACATCAGTTGTGTTGTGACAAGGTAGGATTGGTATACAGAATATAGCCCGATTTGGTAAAAGACAATGAACAGCTCAAATAAGCAAAGAGAAACGACAGTCCATCATTACTTTATGACGTGAAGGTCAGTCAATACGGAACATTTCATGAGCTTTGAAAGTTTCCTCAAGTGCAGTCACAAAAACCATCAAGCCCTATGATGAAACTGTCTGTCATGAGGACCGCCACAGGAAAGGAAGACCCAGAGGTACCTCTGCTGCAGAGGATACGTTCATTAGAGTTAACTGCACCTCAGATAGCAGCCCAAATAAATGCTTCACAGAGTTCAAGTAACAGACACATGGCAACATCAACTGTTAGAGAAGGCTGCGTGAATCAGGCCTTCATGGTCAAATTGCTGCAAAGAAACCACTACTAAAGTACAATAATAATAATAATAAGATACTTACTTGGGCCAAGAAACACGAGCAATGGACATTAGAGATGTAAACATGGCCCTGCATATGGAAATGGGGGGAAAACCACCCATAGACAACAGCAGGTGCAGGAAGGACAGAAAAAACACAAAGTACTGCAACTGTATGGATACATGTTGAATAATTTCTGAAATATAATTTATATTTTCTGCAAGGCTTAACCTGTGTCCAGGATACCAGCCCATAGAGTCTATCTTTTGTTTTACAACAGTAGCTCAATAAAGTTGTAATAATAATGCAGCAAAACATTTCATTTTCCCCTCTGATATGACGTTTTTTCATTGTAATAAGAACGTTAGACATGTTTCTAGGTTGAATGCCCTTAGTGACATACAGCAGAAGAAAACCCGAATGGGAGAAGGAATGAGGTCAGATGTGGCCACGTTTATAGAAGCTGCAACGTGTCCTCTCACTGAGAGTGCAATGAGAGGGCTTTGTAAGACTGCCACATTTTCTTCTCTTCTTGTTCTCTAGCGTCATCGGACACATGGGAGGGGCAACTCAGATTTGGATAAGCTGCATTATGCATGTCATGCAATTACAGTGCATTCAATGCCAGCAGCGATCGTTGTGCTCGATTGTATGCCATTCAACAGTCTTTGTCAAATTTGTGTCAACCATACGCTGCATGTGATGAGTGAAACAAAATCACAAAATGAATGAGCCTTCTAACTCCTGAGAATAAAAACAGAATGTTGGATGCACATTTTAGGTATTTAATTTAATATAAGTTTTCTTCAATAGTAAACACTTGAATGAGAGTGTATACAAGTAATCTATTCATTTCTAAACCATCTCAACGACTTCACAAACTCATAACACATATCGTTCAAAACATCAGTATCTCAAGCTTCCCCCGGGGCATTTCTATAAGTCATCTATAACTGGGCCACTCACATGCCATATAGTCTATGTCTAATCTCATCCTAATACGATTCAATAATGTTAACATCAGTGCAATCAATCAATACAATGACATGAGGCCCCTGACCCATGGAGGAGAGATGGAGGGTTCCCTAGCCAGCCTTGCATAAACAATTAACATCTCTGTGTGTAAAAGTCTGTGCATATAAGTCAATCAACGCTTAAAGTAATTGTCCAGTAAAAATCTCACGTTTAAAAGTTCATATATAATAACTCATACCCAAATAAGGTCCTATACTCATATTTGTGGCCAATGCATAAATTGGAGGAAATAAACAAACACTTCAAAAATCCTACATCATACTTGTATCTCAAACAGATTTCTAAAAAAAAAATGCTTGCTATTTCCTCATAGAGGATGATGTCATCCTCCTGAGGAGGATGAGCTGGCCAATCAGCCTTCTACTTGCATGAATATTTTTTATGACTTGTATACACCCACACCATTCCAACACAGAACAGCTTATTTTTAACATACTATTTTAGAAGTTGAACTATTTAACTCAAATTGTAATTAATTGTAGGTCATATTTCATAGAAATCTGGAAACACTGGTGACTTTCTGTGCAATCAGATACTTATTCTGATCTTGCCTTTCATGACACAGTCCTGAAAAACATCCCCGTCCAACAAAATCTCAAGATTCACAACACAAAACCAGCTGTTATGCCACATAAAAAAAGTCCTTAGGCTACAACACAATTGAAACAATAAAACACTTAATTGCATCTATCAGATATACAGTGTTGGGGAGTAGTGAACTACATGTAGTTCAACTAGTAATTGAACTACATTTTGCAGTAGCTTGGTGGTAGTTGAACTAAATTCAAATCTAGGTAATGTTTTCAGTAGTTAGTTCATGTTTGATATATGTAGCAGTGTAGCTAACAACTGGAACTACACACTACTTTTTTTTGCAAAATAAAATATGGGTGAATAAGGCAATAATGTCCTCTCATTTTCAACATCAGACCTGCCTAATTCTCACTTGAAACATAGTTTTTGTGTCTACTAGGCTAAATTACACATTCTGTTAACATCTGACTCCAGAGTGATATGTTCTTGCAATTTGGTAGTCTATGACATTTCAGATGTAGATATGATAATATATTACAAAGTAGTTTAGATGTAGTGAACTACTTTCCCAAACTAACTTTAGTTAAGTAAATGATATTTTATTCATTAAGTTTAGCTGAACTCCTTCCATTGTAAAGTAATTGTTAGCTTGGTAAAGTATATTTGAAGAGCAACTTCCCCAACACTGCAGATATACAGCAGGGAATATAGCCTTCTGTTTTGGCTAAGAGAAAACAGATTCCAAAGTGTCGATCAAAACGATGGAGTGTTCTCCACACCTTGCCTCAAGTTGAACAAAAGTGGTCAGTACAAAGACCATCCACCGGGTCGGGTAACCGTTTGAAGATGAAAAAGGAAAAAACCGCACCGGTGTTTGAATGTCCACGTTTTAACCAAAATGTGAACTTGTTTGACACCCTCCTCCCCCCTTGTGAAGGAGGGACTCCTTTCACTTGTACAAGTTATCTTCTGCGCCCAGGACCTCCCCAAAAGTTTGGCATATAAAAACCCAGTTCACTCATTTGTTTAGGCAGTAGGGAGGTTCTGTCAGGGTCTGGATTGGAGTAACAAAGTGCCGGACCCTGCTTTTTATGGTTGGAGTCTGAGGAGTTAAAACAGGATTCCCCTTGCCTCAAAGAGTCTACATGTCTAATATTTAGACATGTTCAGCTTTGTGGATATTCGGTTAGCGCTGCTGCTCAGCGCAGCAGTGCTATTGGCAAGAGGTCAAGGAGAGGACGATAGTAAGTATCACTTTATATGAGATTATGGGACACAGGGACGCTCGCAAGAACAATGGATAGCGCGTAAAGGGACCGTTCTATTATGTTTGGGATGATGTAAATAACGCTTACCTACCCTGTCCTAACCTGACGTTATATTGTCAGCAAATATAATCAAAGGGGTTATATCATTGCTTTCGGAGCTCCGAAGCTCAATGCATTGAACAAGGATTGTATATTTTTTTGCTTTCATGGCTGCTGGTTCTCTGGCGTGCAGACACATGTTCAGTGAGCCCCATGCGCTCGTTTTTCACGCGCTATTTCATGTCCTCCGGCTAGGGAAATTCTAGCTGTTGCAAAAACTTGGATGCGCAATGATGACATGATGTTAAAATGGAATTGGAATAAAATACAAATCTACAAACCACTTGAAACAATTATATTACTTATGTTAAATACAAATAAGAAATAGGGAAATGTTTTTCAGAAAAATAATAAAATATTATTGGCATTGACGCCTATCACCAAAATCGAGGAATTATATTATGTACAATGGCAACAACGAATTGTGCCTGGACTGAAACAAACTCCTGAAAGATTAGGCGATAGGAAAGCCATATTCCCCATTAGCCTACTAGTATACATGGAAATGTGTAGCCTATTTAATACACTTCATGGCATCTGCAATAAGAACTTTCCATTGCTTGATTTATAATAACTTTAAACCAGGGAGGCTAATTAAGTGAAAATAGTTGTACTATGACGTCTTCAGGAATTGTCTAGACATCAATTTATCAGATTGGGTGGGTATAGCTAGGGGGGTGTGGCTCGGTGGATTATAATGTCATTGTACAGGCTTGGAGCGCAGCTCTGTGGCAGATATTGGAAATGTTGGCTTCATCACCAGAATGACAAAACAAGCCTGGGCCGACTGCCCAAATCACCACACGAACCCTCGCCTGTGTGCCTTGCTTGGCTACATGTAGGATATACCGGCCTGTCTGATTTTGGCTATAGGCCTTGGCCTACTTCATATACTTTCGCTTGTAGTTCAAAGTTCAAACATAGGCCTGGGTAAATGTCATTACACATTATGCATGACACGAAGAGTTTCATGTCATTTGGAAACTTTTTTATGTTTTGCATTTTCACCAACCACGTCACAACTCCATTAGACATCCCCATGGCCTTTGACCAATACTGGTCTACTGCAAAGGCAACAACCAGTGCAACACAATAGGACATTCAGATCATTTATGTCTATAGTTTGGAAAACAATGAAGAGAGAACCCTGTCTCTGTAGGCTACTTTCTCTTAAAAATTCTCTAAATCTATGATATATCAAAAATATTCTCTAGTTGGGCCATGAGCCTGGGATGTTGGTAGGTATAGGCCTTGCTAATCTTATGCCTATGTCATTCAATGGGAGTGGTCTCCTAGGATACTACATTATGACTACCTGTGGCAGGACTCGAGTTTCACAGCCATGACTGGTTGCTATTTTCGAATTTGTCGTGCATTGTGTCATTCCTATTCAACTAGATTTGGGTCTAACCTACACATTAGAAGAAGTATGCTTAAACAGTTTGTTCTGATTAAATAATGTATCCCATTTTATCAGACATTCAGACAGTATAATTGCAGCAAGCGTTTGCTTTTGAAATGCTCACTTCTGATAGGTCTATTCAATTGCCATGTGACTTACCTTACGTTTCCAAAACTCTCCATCTTCGCAGGCGGATTCGGCAGCTGCTCGTTGGACGGCCAACAGTACAACGATAAGGATGTATGGAAACCAGAACCCTGCCAGATCTGCGTCTGCGACAGCGGAACCGTTATGTGCGACGAAGTGATTTGCGAGGACACAACCGACTGCGCCGACCCTATCATCCCCGACGGCGAATGCTGTCCTATCTGCCCCGATGACTCCGAGAGCGAGGGTAGCCTACCTTTGATGACCACTTACACCTGTGCCTTTTGGTAGCGTTCTGGCGCCCCCAGTGGCACCAATAGGCTGCAACGTTTCCAGTTATAGACAGAGGGGGACAAAGGGAACCGGTCGGGCCTTACACAGCCTTACACGCTGGCCATTACTTAGAATGGACTGTGGATACCTCATTGAGGATAAGCAGCAAAAAAAAATCACATCGGATATTACTATTGCTTTTCTTTCCCCCACACCTTCTTTATGAATGGATTAACCCTGTTCAATGCTGGAGATGTGGATGTGCAGATACATTTTACACTCACATCTTCACTAGGCAAGTCAGTTAAGAACAAATTCTTATTTACAATGACAGCCTACCCGGGAACAGTGGGTTAACTGCCTTGTTCAGGGGCAGAACGACAGATTTTGCTCCGGGATTCAATCCACCAATCTTTCAGTTACTGGCCCAACGCTCTTACCACTAGGCTACCTGCCGCCCCAAGGCAGGTATATAGGCCTAATCAGCATTAGGCCTGTAATGCCTTCACACCCTGCTATATGGGATCCAGCCATACATTAATTGTCAACAGGGTATTATTGTACATTGAGAATCATTGTTTTACAGGATATGTTTTTTACTACAAAGTTCATGGGTGATATGAGTTAATAAGGGGTAATAATAATATGACCTCTTCCTCTTAATTGATTTCATAGATCCCCAGTTACCAGAAGGTCCTCAGGTATTTATGCACATTTTACAGCTAGTATTGATTGTGTTAATTATGTTATTATGTCATGTTTTATATGTGTTATAACACATGTATTATTGCGTTATTATGTCAGTGAAAAATCAAATGATCAATGTGTTAACATTATTGAATAATGATTGAACTCTGGCCTTCTTACAGGCCTCATAAATAAGCCCATATGTTCATTATGGTTCATATTTATTCAAACTGTGATACCTTTCAACTGTGCTGTAGGCCTACCATGTAATCCTCCACCAAAGGTTCAATGCCTTCATTTATGCTAGGCCTACTCTACATGTGTACTGACTCTAGTAGTTCATAGCCCAGTAGGCTTACACCGCTCTCATCGAAGTGTCGTGCAGTGAAACAAGCACTGCAGCACACCTGATTCTCTTCCTCTTGTTGTACATCCACAGGGACCACAGGGAGGTGATGGCCCCAAGGGTGACGATGTAAGTTTTAAACGGTTTATTTTCAGAAATAAAATGAAATCCTACAAACATACATATATATATATATTTACTAAAGGTACAGTTTTTCCATGAAAGACATAGGGGGGAAATCACTAGTGCATTAGTGTCACTGATTCTTTGGATGAAGCATGGCTTTGTGGAAGTGGTGCTTAAGGTTGAGGTTGAGATTTGAATTGTAAAAGATTGTAAACATGGGTGGGTATTTCAGAAGGGGAGGAGCTGGGGTTTAGGCAAAGGCTTTGACTTATCTGCTGTTTCTGTTCAGTACAGATTTAAGCACCTCAGCACAGAAAAGCTATTTTGCAGTATAGTTAATACTATGTCATTTTAACTACTTAACTTATTCCAATCTTTCAAAGTAATGATTGACATTCGTTTCTAGAGACTGGTATGCATTTTTCAAGGATTTGACCTATTGACCTATCAACCTTTGGTGGAACTTTGACCTTTGCATCACAGGTCAAGTGCTCCTGTGGGTGGTAAAATCCAGATGTAGCTTTCTAGCACATGGAGCCCCAGATTCAATAATTTGAGATTTCTGTTTTGTGGGGAAAACAGCAGAGCCAGAACTGCTATTCATGGGATGCTTATCCATCTCTCTGTCTTTTTTACTAAGAACCTATGTATCTGTCTGTCTGTCCATCTCTCCAGGGTCCTGAGGGTGTTCCAGGTAACGATGGCGTGGATGGCCAGCCTGGCCTGCCCGGCCCCCCAGGCCCCCCTGGACCTCCTGGCCTTGGCGGCGGAGTAAGTTACCGCCATGACAAAATCATATCCAAAGGCTATTTCCTGTGGGTATTTACCAGTCACTACCAGTCTAGTACCAGAGTTATCAATATCCATGGTGTTTGGTATGCCTGAGAGGAATTATTAATAGATATCTAAGTTAGAGAGTAGTGAGTGTATCTCCCTGCTCCTTTCAGCACCAGCGGTGTGTGGACAGCTCCCTAGCCTCTAAATCTGGTTTGTGGAGGAGAGGAGTTAGACTAGAGACAGAATACAGAGGCACACAATAAACTGTTATGATTGTTGAGACAGTTGGTAGTAGAGGGAGACTATTCCTCCTTCTTGATGGTGATGATAGTAGTGACTAGCCACATTGTATGATTCATTGTTTCATGTATCAAGCTGCTATTTCCCTCTTCTGACTAAGGTTGCATCCCAAATGGAACCCTATTCCCTATATAATGCACTACATTTGACCAGGGTCAGTAGGGCGCTGGTCAAAAGTAGTGCACAATATAGGGAATAGGGTGCCATCCAGGACTCAACCTATGACTGAGTTACAGACAATTTTATAAACAGTTGTAACCAGTTATGAACAGTTGTAACCAGCCGTTTTGTCACCTCTATGCTGTATGCTTTAAGAAACATCCACAACTTAAAGAAATGAGAAAACAATTGATTATTTATTTCCTTTCCTGCAGGTCTTCTCTCCTCAGATGCACCATGGTTATGACCAGAAATCCAGCGGTGGCCAGGCCCAAATGGGACAGATGGTATGAATGTCCTCATCTTGTCTTCCTCTGTGCTGTTTTAGTGATCAAAGTGGAGCCACATTTGCAGGCTAAATTGAGCTAAGAGGTCTGGTCTCAGGCAGTATCAAGCACCATTGTGAACTGTATGCAGCACATACTAGATGACAACATTTCTGTTGTCTGGATTCAGAAATGCACAACCATTATGTATGTGGTCTATACCAAGCCTCTACAAAAGCAGTCTTCAGAGCAGTGTTTAAGATATATAGTTTAAGCTACCAATTACTTCACAATGGAAGAAGTTACGCTACACTATAGATACCCATATAAAATATTTAGCTCTATAGTTACTTTGAAAAAGTAGTTCACTACATCCAAACTACTTTGTGAAAAAATATAATTTCTAAATCTGAAATGACATAGACTACAAATTGCAAGAACATATCACTCTGGAGTCAGATGTTAATAGAATGTGTAATTTAGCCTAGTAGACACAAAAACTATGTTTCAAGTGAGAATTAGGCAGGTCTGAACACTACCAAGATTTGAGTTGAATTCAAATTCATTTGAATTTCCGCGGGGGCGCACACATCAACTCTAGCTACATGGTATTGCTGTTTTGAAGATCATGGATCCTGTCATGGTTAGGTGACGATTTGCCAATGCAGTGTAGTTTACACTAAGCTGTACAGTACAGTACAACACTTTTAGGTTTGCATCAGTCCTCTGGTAGTGATTGCTCACAATGATCAGCTATGTATTTTATGCTTTAGATTACAATACCTCACATATTCATCTCAATCAAGGGAGGTAATGTACTGCTACCAATGGTGTCATTTATTAATTGACTAATTGGTTGTTGTGTTTTCCATCAGGGCCCTATGGGGCCCCGTGGTCTTGCTGGCCCACCAGGCAACACCGTAAGTATCCTTTCATTATTTCTTTTCATTTTCAACAACAACAACCTCACTCATCTCATGTTTTATGAGACAAATAACAAAACATTTATTTGAATCTCTTTTTGTTATACCAGGTGTGATATATAGGTGTGAAAATCATTCCAGTTATAACA
This sequence comes from Oncorhynchus mykiss, assembly GCF_013265735.2. Lineage (NCBI taxonomy): Eukaryota > Metazoa > Chordata > Actinopteri > Salmoniformes > Salmonidae > Oncorhynchus > Oncorhynchus mykiss. The sequence continues at coordinate 26,292,569 of NC_048584.1, read as the reverse complement.
TTTGTTGTACATACATTTATACAGTATACAGTGTAGTATATTTATATTTGACTTAAGTAATATATATCTTATAACAATACTTCTTATAGGGCCGGTTTCCCAGACAGATTAACCTTGATCCTGAACTAAAAAGATAATTCAATGGAGATTCTTCATTGAGCATGTTTTTAGGCCAGGAAAACTGGGCCGCATTTCTAATAACAGTAGTGTATATAACCTGTGTCACATGGTTGGATCTGTGTTCCTGTCCTCCACCAGGGTCCCCCCGGTCACCATGGTCCCCCTGGCGAGCCCGGTGAGCCTGGCGGTTCTGTGAGTATCCAAAAATGAGAACTTCCTGTTGATTTAAATATCAACTGACACATATTCTGAAAGCACCACTTCCTGACCATGACCAATAGTTGTAGTAGCAGCCCCTCCATACCCCCCAAAAAGCCCCCCCCCCCCCCCCCCCCCACAAACACACACACAGACACACACACTTCATCCAATTGTGTTTACTTTATATTTCACTGAGCCCTGACATGTGTGATGTACAGCAGTTATAGTAACTATACTCATGCACTAGCAACCTTTGCGAACCAACATCGACACACAATATCATCAATTTTGAAAGGACACACGCACACATCTACTCATCTTTGTTTGTTCCTTGTAGGGTCCCATGGGTGAACGTGGTGCAATGGGCCCCCAGGGCAAGAACGGAGATAATGTACGTCATATTTTTTGCACTATCTCAATTTTCATTCTATTTCATTCCATTTGTTAGATCTGTAGCTCGAAAGCCATGTTCATTTGTAAAAACAGAACTCAACATAGACTTGTCTAGTTTTCCCCCTTTGCAACTTACACCACAATATTTTCCCCAATGTAAATTGTATTGACATGTTATCATTACATACATTTTAATATATATAATATAATCATAGTAATTGTATCATCCATTTTTTATACAGTTTTTTATTCCACATTATTATCACTGTTTGTATTAGCGGCAGAATTATTCACAGTGAGAGGACCTCTCTGTCTCTGTGTCTGTCCATTAACCTCTGTCTCCATCCCTCCTCTCTACTCTAAAGGGTGAGCCTGGCAGGTCTGGTCGCCCCGGTGAGCGTGGCTCCGCTGGCCCTCAGGTGAGTAGCCCTTTAACCCTATAGGTCAAGGGTCAGTAGCTCCTGTGAAAACAGACTTGGTTCATATCAGTAAAGGACCTACAGGGCAGATTTGTGTGTTTGATGAGAACCATTCTAATAGACCAATAAAAATACATTTTAGCTTCAACACTGAAAAGGCAACACTATTTTCTTTATGTCTCTTATGAAGACGAGTCCACAACATTTCTTCTTCTCCTATCCTACAGGGTGGGCGTGGAACCCCCGGAACTCCTGGGCTCCCCGGCATCAAGGGACACAGAGTGAGTAATATAAGGAGGAGGAGGGACATGAGGATTCTCCAGGGTGAAGTTTTTCCTAGGTACAGATCTAGGATCAGCTTTCCCTCCCCAAATCCTTTCCCTAACCATTAGCAGGGGAAATGAATAACTGACCCAAGGAAAGCTACTAAGGGCAACTTCACTCTACTCCCACGATGATATGATGGCCATGACACTACAACTTTCCTACATTACACTCCTAACCATACAGAATAACATCTAACCTAACAAATGCTCTTTGATTTCCTCCTCAGGGTTTCAACGGTATGGATGGCGCCAAGGGAGACGGTGGCCCAGCTGGCCCTAAGGTTAGAAGTCTATCTAATGATATCTATCACCATGTGAGTCTATCATTACCTGTTGTGGAGAACTCATCTGTTCCCTGGTGTTTTCTTCCTATTTTTCTCTTTATCCCTCCGACCACAGGGAGAGGGTGGTTCCCCTGGATCCAGTGGCAACCCCGGTGCTATGGTGAGTATCCCGTTTATATGACAAATACACTTTGATTTAATTTAAGTAAAGCTCTCGTCTCAATAAACACATCAGAGCCCATTAACTCTCAGGAACTTTAAAGATATCAACCTGCTTTCCAGGAGTAGCAAAGACTAAATAATGTCAGTTTTTTAAACAAAACATTATGGCCCAGTGAAAGTAGCCAGCCGCTGACATAGTTTGGTCATTACTGTAATATCTAGCATTACTGAACTCCCTCTGCCTCACCCTTCCCGTCTCCCCAGGGTGCACGTGGTCTTCCTGGTGAGAGAGGTCGCCCTGGACCCGCTGGCTCTTCTGTAAGTACCACACTGCACTGCCCTCACTTCATTTGATTGATAGATTGTTTGATCACAACATGAATCGCAGAAAAACCTTAGACACTATCTCCAATGACACAGAAAAGTCTGAGACTTGATGTCATGTTGATGTATTGCTGCAATACCCCTAAATATCAACTCCTTTCTTTAATGTGCAGTATGCTTACACTTGTTCACCTGGCCAATATGCTTTCATAAATTGTTCTTATCAGAACCAGAAATAAATAGAATTGATAATAATTTCCCCCGCTTCTTCCTCTAGGGTGCTCGTGGTAACGATGGTAACTCTGGTCCTGCTGGATCTAATGTAAGTATCTTTATTACTGGTGACTAACCTATCAACCTGTCAAAGCAATTCAGGGTACACCATTCAGTGTCATGTGTTGGTCCTGACTATGCGAATTTAACAAGTGTTTATTTGATCTTTTCAGGGACCCACTGGCCCATCTGGTGCCCCTGGATTCCCCGGAGGTGCTGGAGCTAAAGTATGTCATACCCCCCACCCCAACCCGCTAACGCTAACCCTAATCCTCTTGTTGCATCCCAATTCTCCCAAAGTGTGCCCTTGTACCAATCCTCAACATGCATTTGAAAGCACTGGATAGAGGCAGTTTCACCCACATTTCTTACACCAGCCTTTTCCTCTCAAATCCATGATTTAAAGTGAACAAGTACACTCTTAGGGCAGAAGGGTAGAGAATTAGAACCCAGATTGAGAACCTGATCTGATATAGGCAGTGGCCACCAGATGGCATATGTACACCTCGTCAGTACAGAGCTCTATTAGAGAGGAAACAATGAGAGGAGTCAGAAGATGAAGTCGTACAGAATATGAATGACATAAAAACAACAAATTATTAATTATCTTCCTACATTCCTATGCACACACACACCCACCCACACACACACACACACACACACACACACACACACACACACACAACCCCCCCTGTCTCCGTCCCCCTACACACACACAACTATAACATCCGTCACGAAGACTAAATATCCAGTATCCTCCTAATTCCCTCTCTGCTGCCCCCCTTAGGGAGAGACTGGTCCTCAAGGAGGACGTGGCTCAGACGGACCCCAAGGATCTCGTGGAGAGCCCGGTAACCCCGGACCCGCTGGTGCTGCTGGACCCTCTGTGAGTACTGTTGTGCATGCATATGCTTGCTTATATGATTATTTGTCCGGGTTGTTAAGGCTTATATGTCCTTATCATACATACTGTATATTCTTATCCTTATATATATATATATATGTATGTATGTGTGTATATTCTTATGGTTTCCCTCATAGTGCACCATCTAACCTCTGACCCCTGAAGTTTACTGTAATATAATGTCCCCCCAACCTCTTCCCCTCTCTCTTCCTCTCTTTTCCTCTCTTCTCCTCTAACCAAACAGGGTGCCCCTGGAGGTGATGGCCAAGCAGGAGGCAAGGGTTCCACTGTAAGTATGAGCCATGTGGATACATCAAACTGATTGTTCAGATGATCTATGATAGATTATGTTCAAATTAATACGGGTAATACTTCATATGGAAATGATAATATATGCCATTTAGCAGACGCTTCTATGCAAAACGACTAACAGTATAGTATGTCCATACGGGTACTGGTACACTAACGTTTGTCTCCTCTTGTCTGTCCCAAAGGGTGCTGCTGGTATCTCTGGTGCTCCTGGTTTCCCAGGAACTCGTGGCCCCGCTGGACCCCCTGGATCTGGTGGTGGACCCGGCCCCAAGGGTAACCATGTGAGTACCACTGTTACCATCACTATTTTGTAAATTGGTCAAATAGCATTTAATGTATACGCTCGCTGTGCTGCATTATTTTGTGATGTGCTTGTGCTATTTTGAACAAGCAGTCATGGCGAGTATTGTTTTGTAAATTGGTACAACACAAAATTCAATAGAACACAGTAATTTAATGCCTCTCTATGGGGTATAACTTTTGTAGCACTTCACTCCATTTTGTGATGTGTAATATTGACCAGGAAGTAGTGGTGTGTTACCTGATGTGATTTGTTTGTTTGTTTTCCCTTACAGGGTGAGCACGGAGCCCAAGGCCCCAAGGGAGAGCCCGGTGTAAAGGGAGAGCCTGTAAGTTTGCAATGAACTCTATGATATATCACCTATGGAAACACAATCTTGCACACTGTATTTAGCTTACCATGTCTGAAAACATTTAGAGCCTGTATCCGGGACAAAGATTAAACAAGCCCAGTTCTGGACCAACAAGCATCTTCACTGGAAAATCCCAATGAATGCAGCTTTTTGTTCAGGACTATGATCAATCTGTGTCTGGGCCATAGGTGTCTAACCCAGGTGTATAACCTGTTTCTTCTGAAGCTGTTGTTAGACTGGTGAGTTTACTGTACTATGGGTTTGGTCTCATGTCTGACCCCTCCTTTCCACCTCTTTCTCCAACCAGGGTTCCGCTGGTCCCGGTGGACCCCCTGGACCCTCTGGCGAGGAGGGAAAGAGAGGTGCCCGTGGTGAGCCCGGTGGAGCTGGTGGTGTTGGACCCCCTGGAGAGCGTGTACGTTCCCTACCTCTGACTCCTCAGCCCCCTTCTCCTATGTCAGATAACCCTTCCCTGAAGTGCCTCTCCTCATAACAAATGTGTCTCTACATAGACAGATTCATTTTAAAGTGTTGGCGTTTTGTTTTCTCCATATGATTACAGTAAATATGTTTATTTATTTTAGAATATGAAAAACCATAAACCAACCATCAGAGCCTCAGCCACCAGTCTATACTACTTAGAGCCTCAGCCACCAGTCTATACTACTTAGAGCCTCAGCCACCAGTCTATACTACTTAGAGCCTCAGCCACCAGTCTATACTACTTAGAGCCTCATCCACCAGTCTATACTACTTAGAGCCTCAGCCACCAGTCTATACTACTTAGAGCCTCATCCACCAGTCTATACTACTTAGAGCCTCATCCACCAGTCTATACTACTTAGAGCCTCATCCACCAGTCTATACTACTTAGAGCCTCAGCCACCAGTCTATACTACTTAGAGCCTCAGCCACCAGTCTATACTACTTAGAGCCTCAGCCACCAGTCTATACTACTTAGAGCCTCAGCCACCAGTCTATACTACTTAGAGCCTCAGCCACCAGTCTATACTACTTAGGCCCACAACCATCTGCATACTGTAGAATACGTTGGCCTCTCAGTGTTTGTCAGTCAAGCCCTGACTTTGTGACATGATGTGCCTGTGCTATGGTCCCATGTGTAATTTTGATCCTGTTTCTTCCAACAGGGAATGCCTGGTATGCGTGGTTTCCCCGGCTCTGATGGAGCTGCCGGTGGCAAGGTGAGTCAATAGTCAGATATAATAATAATAATAATAATAATAATAATGATATAATAATAATAATAATAATGATATAATAATATGTGTACAGTGTGTATACGACCAATACACTTTGATTTTATTTTAATAGTTAATAAACCCTCAACTATAAAGCCATAGTCTAAGAAACATGACACCTGGTGTGTGGAGTGAAGCGCCATGTTTGGTCATACATGACATGAAGGAGTACTGTAAGCATCGTAGCAGAACATTGCATTGAACCTAGAAACACATTTTATTCAGCACATGATCCTTAAATATGCTGTCTGTGTGTGTCCTTATGGTTACCCTCATATAGCACTATTTCACCTCTGAGCGCTGGAGCTTACTGTAATGCTTACCTATCAAAACATGGCGCAGACATCACCAATTGATCTTCCTATGTGATAGGGTGGCCCTGGTGAGCGTGGAGCCAATGGACCAATGGGAGCCCAAGGTGCCACTGGTGAGGCTGGTCGTCCTGGCGAGCCTGGCATGCCCGGATCCAAGGTGAGTGGTACCTGTCCACATCTCTCTCTATTTCTCTCTTTCTCATTGTTAAAAAAATAAATAAAAAAAACGACCATCAATTCACCATGTGACCTTTAACTTTACTGTAAGAGCATGCACAGTTTAGGACATGATATATCATTCACATAGATTTTGTGCAGACTTGTAGTCTTTGAGTATTGTAACCTGTATTCTCAGGTAGAATGTCATCTAATGTGTTTTCTTCTCTCCCTGCCTGCTGCAGGGTATGACTGGTAGCCCTGGTAGCCCCGGACCCGATGGGAAAGTTGGCCCTGCTGTAAGTACTACTGACCTATTCACTGCAAACGCAATGCATACCTAATTACTATATTATTACCATGATATATAATAAACTATATTGGCAAGAGGACATTATCGAGAGGACACGTCTCTTAGTCGTGATGCAACGACAGTGGATCATGTGGTAGTCATGTCATTTGTTCAATCTGGAAGGCACCAAACCCTTTCATAACCTGTGTGATCCTTCTCTTCTCCTGATGTCCTGTAGGGTGTCACTGGAAACGACGGTCGCTCCGGACCCCCAGGCTCCTCAGGAGCCAGAGGTCAGCCTGGAGTCATGGGATTCCCCGGACCCAAAGGACCTGGTGTGAGTAAACAAACAAGCTAACAAACATACAAACAAATTGACATTAATTTCCCTCCTAAATAGTTGTTACTGACTAATTATTTTCACCATACTATTTCATATACTGAACAAATCTAAATGAATGTTAGGGGTCGTGTGTTTTCTGACACACTGTATAAAATATAAATGTTGTCTGTCTCTTCCGTATAGGGTGACAATGGCAAGCCCGGTGAGAGAGGTGAAGCTGGAGCTGTTGGTGGTCTTGTAAGTAAAGCTATACTTATACCTGAAACAGATAGGATCGATCCTTCATACTGTGTCCTTTATGCGATATGGGCCCAATTTTGGACTGAAGTCCATGTTAAGCCAACTTATATCAAGTCAGAATAGGGCCCTTTGTCTATAGGCCATTTGTGTGTTTTCTTCGGTTTGTAACAGACGCCATCTTGTTTCTGTCTAGGGTGCTCCTGGTAAAGATGGTGACTCTGGTGCTCCTGGACCCCAAGGGCCTGCTGTACGTATTCACAAATATCTTTCTTAGAATGAATGGTACATTTAGCCACACACATCTCCAGTACATTGTCTCCTTCAATATTGGATTGTCTCTTAACACATTGAGACACCTTTGTATGAATTCATTCATGAGCCACCCAGACACCATACTTAAACTGCGCGCTGATATAGTTCCCCCCTTGTGTTCCAGGGTTCTCAAGGAGAGAAAGGAGAGGGCGGCCCCGCCGGGCCTAATGGATTCCAAGTAAGTTACCAATCACAAACCTAACCTCCACAATCATTACTTGTCTCCATATTCACATTTTCAACCAATAATGTTACATGTTGACCTGAAATCTCAACCACACCTCTCCCATCTTCCCTATAGGGTCTGCCTGGAACTCAGGGAGCTACTGGTGAGCCTGGCAAGGCTGGTGAGCAGGTAAATAGTACCCTCCATCACAGAGGTCCTATAGGTTCTAGATGTAATTCCATGACATTTTGAATTGAAATTGGAAAAGTATATCTTATATACTGCTGGAAAGAAAGTTTTTTACCCAAATGCAGTTGTTGAAGTCTAATCAGCCGCTATCTAGCAATAAATGTCATTATGTGGCTAATGTTGCTATAAAAAGGGCTATAAATACATTTGATTGATTGATTGATTGGTTGATTGACTGATCCTCTCTCCCCTGTCGCTCCACAGGGTGGGCCCGGTGAGGTTGGAGGTCCTGGCCCCAGTGGATCCAGAGTAAGTACAGTACCTTACTGCAGCTCTGAATAGGATCTGAACCCCCAGAAGCTGCCATCTGTCTAAGCTTCCCTCTTCAGTAGCTGTTCCATTACTAAACATGATGTTCACGGTCTTCTCCTCCCCTCCCATCTTCTCCTCCTCTTCTCCCCCCGTCTTCTCCTCTCCTCCCATCTTCTCCCCCCGTCTTCTCCTCTCCTCCCATTTTCTCCCCCCGTCTTCTCTTCTCCCCCGTCTTCTCCTCTCCTCCAACCTTCTCCTCCTCTTCCCCCCCGTCTTCTCCTCTCCACCCCTCTTTTCCACCTCTTCTCCTACGCTCTCCTCCTCAGGGTGACAGAGGTTTCCCAGGTGAGCGTGGTGGCATCGGATCTGCTGGCCCCGCTGGACCCCGTGGAGCCAATGGTTCTCCCGGTAACGATGGAGCTAGGGTAAGAGAACACTGGAGAGCACAGATACAGATGACGTCATTGATTAAATAATTCACTTGGTCCTTATGTTGATCCAAGGACTGAGAATTACATTAGGCCCCATACAACCATATCATTAGTCATTTTCTTATTTATTTTTGCACCACAGCAAATATTTTTCTGGATGTAACATTTTTGTTGATATGTTATTTGGCCATAATGTGAAAGGAGTTTTAATGTATGTGTCTCTGTCTACCATATTTGTTCAGGGTGAGAGTGGTGCTGCTGGTGCCCCTGGCGGTATGGGAGCCCCAGGTCTGCAGGGAATGCCCGGAGAGCGCGGCTCAGGCGGCAACTCTGGTGCCAAGGGAGAACGAGGTGATGGTGGCCCCAAGGGAGCCGACGGTGGCCCTGGAAAAGACGGCATGCGTGGTATGACTGGACCCATCGGACCCCCTGGACCCACTGGTGCTCATGGAGAGAAGGTAAGAGCAAAATGCTGTTTGGATGAAACGGTTGTATTACTTAGTAAACAGTGCAATATCATTTGTTGAAAAACTATAGTGTAGCTACAGCCTTGATGTATAACGTTCTTTTTTAAAGTATTAAGTATTCAATTGAGGCAAATATATGATTCTCATCTGATTGCCACTCTCCCTCTCTTTCGCTCTCTGTGTTTAGGGTGAGGGTGGTCTCGGTGGCCCCCCTGGCCCCACTGGAGGTCGCGGTTCCCCTGTGAGTATCTTCCAATGACATACTACATCTTCACCTGCTTATGACGGTGGTGTAGTACGCCGAGTGATGGCACGCCATTTCTCTTTATCACACTGTATAAGCTTTTCATTCCCAACCTCTGACCCTGTGTGTTTTCCACCCATAATCCTCCAGGGTGAGCGTGGTGAGCATGGTGCCCCTGGACCTGCTGGATTCGCTGGACCCCCTGTGAGTAGCATCATCACCCAGCCCGGTCCAGTCCAGAACACTCTGAAGCTGGTCACAGTTCTGTTTCCAGTGGAATCCCATAACCCAGTAATGACCAGACCTGACCAGTCCTTTCCACTTCTCTCTTCCCACTTCAGGGTGCTGATGGTCAGCCTGGCAACAAGGGAGAGACCGGTAACAACGGCCCCAAGGGTGAGGCTGGTGCTCCCGGGCCCGGTGGACCTGTTGGTGCTCCCGGACCTCAGGTATGGCTGTCTGAGGCTGTCCAATCTGCTTTAACTCCCGACCTCCCAGACCCCCCCCCCCCCCCCCCCCCCCCCCAACTAGAACATTTTATAATGTGTCCAACTGATGCATACTTATCATTTGCATTCAAATTTCCAAGATAGATAGAAAAATACATTTTTCATGTTGCTGTTTGTTCCTGAATCAACCAATTCAGGAGCAGTTTGCAAATATACAGGACAAGTTACTTTTAGCTAACAGGGCACCTGTGTACAACATATATATCCTGAAACGTACTTTAATACAGTGACTGATTGAAAAAGTGCTGAGGACTGAATAGGTGATGTGACTGTTAGTTTGTCCTGTGTTTGTTTTTATTTGATTTCATTTCACCTTTATTTAACCAGGTAGGCTAGTTGAGAACAAGTTCTCATTTACAACTGCGACCTGACCAAGATAAAGCAAAGCAGTTCGACACAGACAACAACACTGTTCTAAATAATATAGTAATGTTCAGTGCATATATTTATTATCCTAGGTTCTATTTATTGTCTTTATGGCCTAACTCCCTGCTGTTTGTGTCCTCAGGGGCCCGCTGGTAATTCTGGTACTAAAGGAACTCGTGGTGCACCTGGACCCCCTGTAAGAACCTCAAACTTCTCCTCAAAGCAACACTTTTAATTGCTTTAAACTGAAAAAAAATGTATACAAAACAAATAGTTGTAAAGTATGTGTTTTTTTGTGAAAGCTATTCTGTTATCTCATGTGTGTGTGTGCGCGTGTGTGTGTGTGTCCGTGTCCGTAGGGTGCTTCTGGTATGCCTGGTCCTGGTGGGAGAGTCGGTCCTCCTGGTGGAAGTGTAAGTTCACCTAACCAAGGTCCTCCATCTTCTCAACAATCTACCAAACAGTCCCATTCATGCACACTGAAACATATCAAGTTTGGCTTCTTGAGTTAAACATCTTTAACTCACATACTTTTATATTTTAAAAAGTGTTGCTCTGAACAAACTCGCCTCACCTCCTAAATGTTTTCAGGGAGCCCCCGGATCCGCAGGCCCCCCAGGCCCCGCTGGTAAAGAGGGACAGAGAGGTGGACGTGGTGAAACTGGTATCGCTGGTCGCCCCGGTGAGGCTGGAGCCGCCGGACCCCCAGGTCCCTCAGGAGCCTCTGGAGCTAAGGGTAACGATGGTCCAATGGTAAGTCAAGTAAACATATGTAAACAACAACAGCAGCTATAAACAAAGTAGTAAACAGAACAACACATTAAATACTAAAGGGATGAAGGGATATTGGGCCAAAACAACAATTATTATATATTTCAAGCATTACAAAACAAAATGAAAACTATGTAACGTACCAGATGGAATGTTAAAAAACAACAACTATAAAACAGAAAAAAATACAAATTAAAATCTGTAATGCTACTTTATTTGTAACATATGTATGTAGTCAAGTTGAAACCATGTTGATGAATCTCTTTATATAGGCTTGTTCATGAATAATCTGTCATCTTTTTCTCCAGGGAGCCCCAGGAACCCCCGGACCCGGAGGTATTGCTGGACAGCGTGGTATTGTGGGTGGCCCCGGAGGAAGGGGACCCAGCGGTACTCCAGGAATACCAGGAACAGCTGTGAGTGTTCCCATCAACAACAACCCCCCCCCAAAACACTGACCATATTACTCTTAACCTCTTATCAAAAGTATTAACTCACAAAAAAAGCACTTTTGTCTTAGCTTTGTCTCTACTCCTAAAGCCTTCACACTTGACACTTAACCCTTGACTTGTCCCTTGTCCTCTCTCAGGGAGAGCCCGGTAAGCAGGGACCTGGCGGCCCCGTCGGTGAGCGTGGCTCCCCTGGCCCCATGGGACCCCCTGGCTTGTCTGGTGCTCCCGGTGAAGCTGGTCGTGAGGGTTCCACTGGTCACGATGGTGTTTCTGGCCGCGATGGACCCCCCGGCCCCAAGGTAAGCTTCCACTATCAAACCACCTGCTACACTGAACCTCTGTTATAAACAACATTGCTGCTGGATAATACATATAAACAGACTATTTGTCTTATAATGTATACACTTACTGCATTTTTAAGTAGAGCTTTTCAAGATGCTCAAAGACCTTTACAATGTAAGAGAGGAAACTCACCTCATCCACCAACAGGAACCTCACCTCATCCACCAACACTTGTCCCCATCACTGGTGACATTACCCTGATGGCTCTTTGTCTGTGTGTGTGTGTGTGTGTTTGTCCGTGTGTGTTTGTCTGTGTGTGTGTGTGTGTTCATTGCAGGGTGACCGTGGTGAGAATGGTAATGCTGGTTCCCCTGGTGCTCCCGGACCTCCCGGTGCCCCCGGTCCCTCTGGTGCTTCTGGCAAGACTGGTAGCCGCGGAGAGTCTGTAAGTACATCTTCTCGTCAATTTAGGGGTCGACTATATTAACATTCAGGCCTTAGAATTTGTTTTTTCATTTTGGACATTTGTTGGACTAGCTCGCAATGTTACCCTGACATACCCTGGGATACATACCATGTGATACATCAATGTTACCCTGACATACCCTGGGAATACATACCCTGTGATACATCAATGTTACCCTGACATACCCTGGGATACATACCCTGTGATACATCAATGTTACCCTGACATACCCTGGGATACATACCCTGTGATACATCAATGTTACCCTGACATACCCTGGGATACATACCCTGTGATACATCAATGTTACCCTGACACACCCTGGGATACATACCCTGTGATACATCAATGTTACCCTGACATACCCTGGGATACATACCCTGTGATACATCAATGTGCTGTATATGAGCAGATTAGTGAATCACCATTCATTCAGGTATTATTTATATATTTTATTATATGCAGTTATTCTTTACACACTTATCATTATCCTTGATTCTCTCTCTCTCTCTCTCTCTCTCTCTCTCTCTCTCTCTCTCTCTCTCTCTCCCTCAGGGTCCTGCTGGTCCCGCTGGCCCTAACGGTCCTGCTGGTGGTCGTGGTGGTCTTGTAAGTTTTCTGTCAGCATTTTGGCATCCATACACCTTAACCTAATGCATTGTAAGGCTGTCCGATATTTATTGTCAGTGTTGAATACCTGTTTGACCCCTTGGCCTATCTCTGCAGGGACCTGCTGGTGCTCGTGGAGACAAGGGAGAGGCTGGAGAGGGTGGAGAGAGAGGCCACAAGGGACACAGAGGTTTAAACGGCATGCCCGGTCTTCCTGGACCCTCTGTGAGTATACCAGGCTTATTATATTATACAACTCCTGTCTAATCTAATGCATCATATGTTAAAGTAAGGTGCTACTCTTTATGCTTATGTACTGCCATTTTAAAAGTAGTTTTTATCTGAGGCATTAAGGAAACATGCACATTGTCTCTGGGTTGAAGATCTGTTGTTCTCTAGGCTTTACCATGGCTGATCTAATGTGTGATTAATGTGATGTGTCTGGTTCTAGGGTTCCCCTGGCGAGTCTGGGCCTGCTGGACTTAACGGACCTTCTGGACCCCGAGTGAGTGTGACACACACTTCAAGCCCACCAGTAGAACATGAATCAAGGCTGATAATACAATATACATATGTCATGTTGTGTTCTTTACCATAACAACACGATTACACACATCAGATTACGCAGGGATTTCCGATCTATTCCTTCATTAAAGTGATGTTGCCGGTGGAATGGAAGGAATAGGACCTCTAAATGAAGGCAATTGATGAAGGCTGAAATGTCAAGTTGTTAATAGTTGTTTAAGTAAATAATGTTGAGCGAGTGTTGTGCCTTTTCCTTTTCAAGGGATATGACTTCTAAAGGAGTTGTTGTTTTGTCTCTGTCCTACAGGGACCCCATGGTTCTTCTGGCTCCACTGGCAAAGATGGCATGAACGGTCTGCCTGGACCCATTGGACCCCCCGGACCCCGTGGTCGCAACGGAGAGATGGGAGCAGCTGTAAGTCTCACACTGACCTCTTCCTTTCCTCCACAAGCACACACAGCACACAGCACACAGCCTTTGAGGCCAGTTTTGACCCCTTCCTATCCTCTTCTTTTCTACCCAGGGTGCTCCTGGTTCTCCTGGTCTGCCCGGACCTCCAGGTCCCGCTGGTGGCGGCTTCCATGTCGCACCGATCTACAACCAGGAGAAGGGACCTGACCCCATGCGAGGAGGAGGAGGATACCACTACCGCGCTGACGAGCCTGACATGATGAACGGCCGTGACATGGATGTGGACACCACCCTGAAGAGCCTCAGCCAGAAGGTGGAGAACATCCGCAGCCCCGAGGGATCCCAGAAGAACCCCGCCCGCATGTGCCGTGACATCAGGATGTGCCACCCCGAGTGGAAGAGCGGTAAGTTCCAGGCTCAGTCCAGCCCACCTCCAGACAGACACTGGTCACGGACTAGGCATGCTGTGATCAGTGATTGATTGGTTGGTTGGTTGAAATTATAAGACACTCAAAACAGCCAAAACATCAAAGAGCTAGCAGCCTACACAAAAAAAACTCAAAGAATAACTTTACTTTATTTAACTTTTATTTTCATCTTAAGCACCTTGATGGCTTATCTTCTGTTCTTTCTTTAACCCACAGGCCAGTACTGGGTGGACCCCAACCAGGGCTCTCCTCTGGATGCTGTCCAGGTCTACTGCAACATGGAAACCGGAGAGACCTGTGTCTATCCATCCCAGGATACCGTCCCCATGAAGAACTGGTACACCAGCAAGAACATCAGGGAGAAGAAGCACGTCTGGTTCTCAGAGTCTATGGACAATGGCTTCCAGGTATGGACCATTCAGCGTAACCAGGTGACAAAGTGACTCGGTCTTACACTCAAACCTGGATCGCTAGGGACATGGGACTTGACTTGGACTTGAGGTGTAGTGTCCTGCCTTCACTACAACACTACCTTCATGATACTAACCCCCATCCTCTCTCCCTCTCCAGTTCCAGTATGGTAGCGAGGGATCCAACCCAGAAGACGTCAACATCCAGCTGACCTTCATGCGCCTGATGTCCAACGAAGCCTCCCAGAACGTCACGTACCACTGCAAGAACAGCATTGCCTACATGGACGAGGCCACGGGCAACCTGAAGAAGGCCCTGCTGCTCCAGGGAGCCAACGAGATCGAGATCAGAGCCGAGGGCAACAGCCGCTTCACATACAGCGTCAGCGAGGACGGCTGCACGGTTAGACGCCTACTACCACTGTCTACTTTTACTGTCCTATACTCTCTTCCGTTATCTTTCAACTCCCTTCTGAGCTCTTCCACTCGCTGCTATTCTCTTCTCTCTTTACTCTCGTATTTAACTGTCTTCTACGGTCTTCTACTCTCCTCTTCTCTCTTCTACTCTGTTGTCTTTATATCGCGCCTCTCTTTTTTGTTTTGTTCATCTGCTATCACATGAGGTGGTGGTGTATTGGCTTCCTTTTGAGATTAGACAGTGTGAAATGCATATTAAGGAACTCCAGATAGATGAAGTGATTAAATACAAGAGAGGTTATGTAGAGGTTAGTGTGTTATCAACCCCTTTTTACCAAGACTGGTTTTTGGATTCTGACCCATGCTCCCTCCTCTCTCTCTCTCCATTCCACAGTCACATACTGGCACATGGGGCAAGACAGTCATCGACTACAAGACATCAAAAACATCTCGCCTGCCCATCATTGACATCGCTCCTATGGACGTTGGTGCACCTGATCAGGAGTTTGGCGTCGAAGTTGGCCCCGTCTGCTTCGTATAAAAAAAAAAAGAAATGTGGACATGAAATTGTTTTTTTTCTAGCCGGCATCTCTAATTCTATTTTCTATGCATTACCTACAAACTCATTTGGTTGCCAAACAGTTCCACGAGTTTGAAACTACTCTGCTGAAGACGTCGTTTGTGTGTTTTTGATTCTGAATAATTTGTTTGAGGGGACTGCTACTTCAACCGAAACCTACAACAAGCAAGGACACTTAAAAAAAAAAATTTTGTTTCCACTGGACACAAGAAAATGATTTTAAGTCGTAAAGTGTAAAATCTCCCCTGGAGAAACACAATGAGATACAGGTGACTTTTTTTACCACTGCGGAAGGACAATGAAACCATCAAATGCTATGTACCATTTTCTGGTATTAAATACATCTTAAAAATCGAGTGTCTTGTTCTAAATTCATGACAAAAAAACATCTGAAAGTTCACCTTCACTTTAAATACCTTAATGGCTACCTCAGAGAAGAAGTCCATGTTACCCAACATGTTTCATGAACTCTAGGTCAGATTTTACGCTACAGGAGTATTATTAGAAAGAAAACAACTGTCAAAAGGTGCTATAATATCAACACATGAGGTCCAGTTATTGGTATTTGATAGAGAATTCCTTTCCTGTCATAATTAGCTAACAACCATCGGATCTTTGGTGCTAACAAATCAACACAATGTCTTCCTTGTTGTCAATGTAGTTCAATTGTTTTCTTTGTCAAGTGTTGGTTAATTAACAGTTCCGGAATATGACTTACTGTGGATATAATTCATGCTATGGTGTCTGGTGCAGATTTAAGCAAGTGGTTTTGTTTTTAGTTATATTTCATTTCCCCTGCCCCCACCTGATGTTTAAGTGTCAACCCTTTATGTGTGCCTTCCCCTTCCGATTGTCCCTTTCACTGCACCACTCAACCCCCCCCATCCTTTCGTTTGTGTTTTGTTTGTTGAAAAAATAGAGTTTCTAAAAAAAGAAAAGAGTAAAAAAAATCTGAGAAGCAGACACACTTCCATGGTTTTGAAAAAAGAGAATCTGTACTGATGTTGTACATGTATAATAAATCAAGATGTTTTTAATTATTTGGATACTGAATAAAGCATGTGAAGTGGTCTACTCAATGTTTGACATGTCACCTTGGTTTCCTCCATTTATTTCACATCATACCTAAATCAAACCAGCAGGCGACAATCCAGTGACAGTGGCTGATTGATTATACAAATGAAATATTTTATATAGGTTATTTTTGGCTGTTGGTAAAATAATCTCCTTCCCTTAAAATCCGGAAATGTGATATTCTAGGCATATTGTCAAACACATCATTCCAAAAAAAACCCATGTTGACCCCTTTCTTGGGAAACATAATATTAAGGAATTAACTGTAGCCCTAGTTGTCAAAACTGACTTGGTGGGCTATCCATTCCTCCTCATCGAGCCCTGAGTGTGACTTGCGGGACAGATGCAGGATGGTAAGGAGCAATTTGGAAAAAAAGTGACGTGCTATTAGGCATAGTTGTTTTGGTTGAAATAAACGAAAAGAAAATTACATCTCTAGTGCTCCAAATTTGCAGCTACACAAGAATTACGCAATAATAAATATTAGTTGACCACAATATACATGACCATCTGCATAGTCAGCCACACATTTTGATTGAAGCTTCTGAGCCTTATCACCGTTTTGTTGGATCCAATAATTAGCAATGTAGCCTTGTACTGACCCCTAGTGGAATTCCATGGAACAGTTCTAGAATTACGACAGAGTGGGGCAGGCTACTGTGTGGGTTACTGTCCGTCTACCTACTGCAGGTCTACTATGGAAAGACGTTTTAACATAATCTTCCAAACCAGAGTGCTGCGTGGCAAGACACGTTCACAAGTCCAGTCACAAAACGGAGACATGCTGAAACGTGTGGATGCTATTCTACTACAATGCCCTTTTATGGATCATCTGCATTTTTGTTTTGTATATGAAGCCCAGATGACAAGTGGAGTTTTGATTCTGGTAATATATATATATTTTTAAAGGGAATTTGTCTTCCTACGGATGATTTGGATCAAATGGAATAGTCGATGCTGCATGCGCCTGTGTGTGGTTCACTTTGAATTGTGTATTTGTTGTAGCCTATTTTTCTGTTTTTATTGTGTTCCTAATTTGCTTCTCTTTGATAGTATTATGGTAAGTACTGGGCATGTCTTGGCAGCACTCCTCTGAATAAGCAATCAATGGACCAATGTTGTTAAATGGAAATGACATAATTATTACACAGACTATTTGGTGATGGCGCGCTGACCATTAAAACAATAATACAGTTGGTTAAGGGTTTTATTAAGGAAAAACATTCAATATATTAATTCTACCTCTACATGTAGGCTATATATCTACCAGGGATTTTGTTTTCAAAAATAAATAATGCACTCCATTAGTCCAAACCTATGGCACAATGAATTAAATCCACTAATGCATAAAAATGTTTAACACAAGTTCAGAGGTTACAGTCACTCAACACTCACTCTTACAGAAAACTCGCATGATTTCACTATAAATTTCACATGTGAAATCATATTTAAACGGTGTTTTTGGAACACTTCACGTGATCACGTTTTCACATGTTTAACTTTATGTTATCACATGTTACTTTACATCATGTTGTCATATTTTATCACATTGACTTCACATACATGACATTTGATCACATGAAAACATGTGTTTTTTTTGGAACACTTCAAACATTCACATGTGAAATTCATGTGGTTATTCCATAAGGGGAGTCACTCCAAAGTATTTGTAATCAAAGTATAATGTGATCAAGAAAGAGGATAAAGAAATGACAATGTGAAGAGAAAACATCTCAAATCCTACAGCAAACCAGCAGCAAACCCATAATACATTCAGTGGGAGTACAGTATGTCCTGTTTGGATGGCTTCATTTCCTGTTGGAACAAAATCAATATTGTAAAAAAATAATCCATGTATGTATTTCATAATCGTTCTTTTCTTGTTGTTGTACAGTTCTACTCATTTATTCAGACACATTTATTCGACTGTGTTACCTGGGTAGTGTGTCAGTGTTGATTTCCCTGCGAAAACAAATGAAGAATTGAACGTTGTGGTTGAAATTAATAGCAATGATTGTGATTTTGTTTTGTTTACTAAACTGCTTTTGATCGTTTAATTAAAGTAATAATGTGTTTATAACATACATGTGTTGAATAAAATAAAAAGTAAATTGTATATTGCAATATTAACCATCAACCCCAATATTAACCACCTTTATGCCTGATTTGAAATTTACTGGCTCACATTGAAGTTGCTCCACTAGGCGATGGTATAGGTTATACCAAATATCATAATCCAAGTGGAATACATTTTTATTTAACTAGGCAAGTCAGTTAAGAACAAATTTGTATTTACAATGACAGCCTAGGAACAGTGCCTTGTTCAGGGGCAGAATGACAGATGTTTACCTTGCCAGCTCGGGGATTCGATCTAGCAACCCGAATCGCTCTCTCTCTCTCACTCTCACTCTCTCTCTCTCTCTCTCTCTCTCTCTCTCTCTCTCTCTCTCTCTCTCTCTCTCTCTCTCTCTCTCTCTCTCTCTCTCTCTCTCTCTCAGCCAATACCTATGGCAACAAACAAGTTGGCTAAAGCACAGACCAACTAGACCACCAGGCTAGGATTGAGTAGTAACAGTAGACTACTCACTGCTGGGCCACCAGGTTGAGCTACTGCAGTGAACAATCTACTAATAGTAGTGACAGTAGACTACTCACTGCTGGGCCAGGATGAGGGGGATGCTGGGGCTGTCAGTCTGGAACGGTGGGGCAGTCTCCCCGGTGCGAGCGTTGAACATGGACAGGGTGGAGAGGGGAGGAGGGACCCCACGACACCCAGCCATGCTCCGCAGCTCACTGGTGTTACCATGGATGGTGTGGTGGTGGTAGAGCTGGATACTAAAAGAAAAGACAGAAGGGAGGAAGGTTTATATACATTAGTCAAGTGTGGGGGTGATACTAAGCTTATCCTTGGCAATTATCATTGTCCATCTTCCTTAATCTCCTTGATGGTGTGATGTAATACATCTTCAGTCTCATGTAGTGGGTTTAGATATGTGGAATGGAAGGTTACGTACTCTGGTGTCTTTCCATCTCTTCTCTCACTGCAAATAAAAACAAAACATGTTATGTAACAACTATGAATAGTAATACAAAGTAGCCAAAGAGTAAAGATATTTAATAATTGAAGGTTGCTAGCTTTTCAGCCAATCTCAGTGGAGTACAAAAGAAACATACACTCCCTCTCGTCTGCAGCACATGATGTAGGCCAGTAGGAGACACAGGATGATGGCCAGAGCCAGGGGGACGATCACAGTCACAATGTAGTCTGGCAGGAAGTCTCTGGGAGGGGGGGACTCAGGAGGGTCATAGACCCCCCCAGCATCCAGGATACCTGGGCCCATGGTGGGGGCAGGAGGGGGGATCACTGGTCTGGACAGATCAATCTATGTACAGTAGACACAGGGATGGCAGAGGAGGATACATATTTAGGAGGGAGGGAATATAAGGTGATGACCGTGTTGATATGCTATTTAATGTTATTTAAATTATTAAAACGCTTGTTCCCACCAATCTACACCTTGAAAATGAATAGCAAAAACATGTTGGCAATACTTGTGTGTGAGGCAGATTTACCATTAAATGCAGCTCTGGCTTTGGATGTGTGTAGATTAGCTCACTCTACAAAAATTTGACATAATACCTGCAGGTGATTCATTTCATTATTCATTCAGATAAATGTCACTGTTAGTAATGTTATGTTTTCACCCAAAGTAATCTAATGACAAAAAATGATGTTTTGGATATACCAGTGCTTGTGGACTCACCAGTGTGGACTTGCACCAGGTGACACAGTTGCCTGGGTAGGAGCAGACCTTGCAGTCCCCAGGGATCTTGGCCCTGCCCCCGGCCTCACACTGTCTCCTATGTTCAGCAGTCTGGAGCCTCAACAAGCACTCAGAGAAGTACTGGTCTGAACCCACCTTCACATACACCCTGGGACCCAATGCATGACACTGGCTTAGTTAACAATGACTGTACTGTACCTACTGTATATTCTAAAATGTATCATGTGCTGAAAACGTCAATAAAATATTCCCTTGATTTAAATTTCAGTTTGAGTTTGACCTCTTTCATCCCCCCCAAAATGTTTTGATACTGAAAATGTTGAAAGTTTTCTGATCATTAAATCTTCACGTTGCATGATTTGACGATTTTTGTTCAGATACACTACCGTTGAAAAGTTTGGGGTCACTTATAAATGTCCTTGTTTTTGAAAGAAAAGCAAATTTTTTGTCCATTAAAATAACATCAAATTGATCAGAAATACAGTGTAGACATTGTTAATGTTGAAATTGACTATTGTGCTGGAAACGGCAGATTTTTTATGGGATATCTACATAGTTGTACAGAGGCCCATTATCAGCAACCATCACTCCTTTGTTCCAATGGCACGTTGTGTTAGCTAATCCAAGTTTATCCAAACATGTTATTTGATGTTAATTTAATGAACAAAAAATTTAATGAACAAAAAATGTGCTTTTCTTTAAAAAACAAGAACATTTCTAAGTGACCCCAAACTTTTCAACGGTAGTGTACATGTACACTACAAGGCCTAGTTGGGGAATGAATAGTGTGAATTCATAGTGTACTTCTCCTTCTGGTCTGGGATGCTCTCTGTTGAAAGTTAGTATAGGTGACAGTCAGCGACAGTTGAAATGTGACACTTCTTTACCCTTCGTAGTGTCCAGCCAGAGGCAGAGGGACACGGCCACCTCGGTCCAACGCAGACGTGATATTGACAAAGTCCAGCCTGTCTGTCTTCCACATCCTCATCATATCCTGCCTGATCTCTTCCTGAACTGTAGAGGGCAGCACCTTCTCAATCTCCCTCAGTGGGATGAAGAACTCAGCCTGGTAGGGCATTCTCTTTGCTGAAAGAAAGGCCAATGGGAGAAACAAATAAACCAGTATTCACTGCTGTCACTGTGTGTATCTGAAATGGCACCCAATTCATTACTTTTGATCAGGCCTCATAGGAATCTGCTCAAAGGTAGTGTGCACTATATCGGTCATTCTACAGAACTCGTGTAAATTGGGGGTTGAAAAAAAAATCACATTTGTGTCCTATTTCTCCCAAACTTTAAGCACATATGTCTTCTAACATATGACAGATAGACATATCTACACACTGTTTGTATTGAATATTTGAAATATTTACCTGAATTCCTTACCATCCCACTAAATGTGTCACTACTAACATAGTGTAAAAGTTGCATTAAAGGGAGAACCATGCACAGTAGTGATCATTTTCTATTACAGATTCATTTTAGAAATTTGCATACCAAATGAAGAAACTTGTTAGTTGATATAATTAATTAGATGCATAAGTAATTCAGTTTTAAAATGTTTAAATTTACCTATCTTTATTTTGGCAAAATAACAGGCGTTTTGGTGTCAAATGCCAATCATAAAGTTAAATACAGGGCTCTAGATGGGACTAACTCGTTTTGGTATAGGCATTGCCATTGAGGGCTTCCACCATTTAAAAGTCGTCAATTGGGTGGGGATTCCTATGGGTTGGGAGGGATCAGCTTATGATCAGAGCACATTGTCTTCTTCAAATTGGGTTGCTTATGGTTTGTAAAGCAAAGACTATCCAGGAGCCAATACCAATATTTATACCAAGACATTGGTCCCAAAATCCAGACCCAGTGATTTGAGCCCATGACAACTTATAGACCGCATAGATCAAGAGTCCATGGGCCCTTCTTCAATTGTAATAAACTCAAGTAGAGTAAACTTGAGTACAGTACAGTACAGCACAGTACAGCACAGTACAGTAGAACATAGGAAATTAGGGTACAGTAGAGTAGGTTACAGTACAGTAGAATACAGTACAGTACAACATAGTAGAGCACAGTGCAGTATAGTACAGTAGAGTAGGTTACAGTACAGTACAGTACAGTACAGTATAGTACAGCAGAACACAGTCAGGTAAAGTACAGTAGAGTAGAGTACATTCCAGTACAATACAGTAGAGAACATGAGAGCCCAGTAGAGTGCAGTACAGTAGAGTACAGTAGAGCTCAGTAGTGTACAGTGCAGCATAGTACAGTAGAGCATTATAAACGTCTGTGTTTTGCCAAACATAAGTCAATGTGTGGGCTATTGGATGGTTGGAGCCCAGTGCTGGCTATGCATCTCAATACTCTACACTTTTTCCTGAAGTGTGCACTTGTCCACATGGTGGTCCTCTGTAGCTCAGTTGGTAGAGTATAGCGGATACAGCCCGTGCTGTCATAGACTCCATAATGGCACAGATACAAAGATATATATCTCTATGGTGTCAATTGTTTCGGTTGTGATCGTTTCGGTTTGGAGAGTTTTTGACTGATTTTGGACTTTGAAGAGGTCCCATAGCTAACATATCGTTCATTTGGACAGACGTACATCCCAGCAAACATATACTTTAGTCCCAAAACCATACTTTACATATTTCCAACTTGCTCACAAATTCTCTCCAAAATGCTTGCAGTCAGACTACTGTGGCCATAGTGGAGAGGGGTGCAATCCCATCACCTGATATGTGTAGGGTCTTAAGGGACATTCATTCAAAAGTATTTTAAAGTGTGTTTCTGTGGCGACGTCAAAACTGGGGACAGCATATTTAAAAAAAAAAAACTAAACCACAGGAGCCTGCTGAGGAGAGAACTGCTCATAATAATATCCAGAACGGAGCAAATGGAATGACATCAAACACCTGGAAACCATGTGTTTGGTACCATTCCACCCAATCCGCTCCAGTCAATAACACAAGCCCACACCAACCTCGTGTGAAATAAACAAAACAAAATAATTAGATCAGTATCTTTCAATGTAATAATAGAACAACTCAATATGTTCTATTGAAATAATAGTGTTAAAAAATAATAATATAATAATATAATATAATAATAATATTTTCAAACATAAAGTTTAGGGGCCAGGGTTTGGGACAGCCACCTCTCAATAGATATAGGTGTATAAACAATGAATTTATACTATATCAGTTGAACAATATATATCAGTGGTTATTGCCGAAGTTTGGATACTTTGTTTGGGGCGGGAAAGCAATTTACACCACTTCTGTAGAATCACTCATATAGGGAATAGGGTGCCATTTTGAGCCTTGGTAAAAAAGTAGTGCCATTTTGGATGTTTAGACTCGATAGTATGATGTAATATATTATTTCCCAGAACTGTTCTCCCATCACAGAATACATACCTGGAGGGTCAATCGTTATGATCAGTCTGTCTCTGAATGTGTCATAGCTCCGTTTGTTAGTCACTGTGATCTGAAATGGAAAGAGAAACAGTGAGATGTTAAAGGGTGTCTGGGATGTCTTAACAACCCCGGCCATCCTACAATCTAAGCTTGATGCCCTCAATCTTACACAAATTATCAATGAATCTACCAGGTACAACCTCAAATCCGTAAACACAGGCACCCTCATAGATATCATCCTAACCAACCTGTCCTCTAAATACACCTTTGCTGTTTTCAACCAACATCGCAGCGAATCACTGCCTCATTGCTTACGTCCGTAATGGGTCTGCGGTCAAACGACCACCCTTCATCACTGTTAAACGCTCCCTAAAACACTTCAGCGAGCAGGCCTTTCTAATTGACTTGGCCCGGGTATCCTGGAAGTATATTGACCTCATTCCGTCAGTAGAGGATGTCTGGTTATTCTTTAAAAGTGCTTTCCTCACAATCTTAAATAAGCATGCCCCATTCAAAAAATGTAGAACCAGGAACAGATGTGGTTCACTCCAGACCTTACTGCCCTTGACCAGCACAAAAACATCCTGTGGCGTACGGCATTAGCATCGAATTAGCCTCGTGATATGCAACTTTTCAGGAAAGTTAGGAACCAATATACACAGGAGGTTAGGAAAGCAAAGGCTAGCTTTATCAAACAGAAATGTGCATCCTGCAGCACAAACTCCAAAAAGTTGTGTGACACTGTAAAGTCCATGGAGAATAAGAGCATCTCATCCCAGCTACCCACTGCACTGAGGCTAGGAAACACTGTCACCACCGATAAATCCACAATAATTGAGAATTTCAATAAGCATTATTCTACGGCTGGCCATGCTTTCCATCTTGCCACCCCTACCCTGGCCACCCCAACAGCCCTGCACCCCCCACAGCAACTTGCCCAAGCCTCCCCCATTTCCCCTTCACCCAAATCCAGATAGCTGATGTTCTGAAAGAGCTGAAAAATCTGGACCCCTCATATCAGCAGGGCTAGACAATCTGGACCCTCTCTTTCTAAAATGATCAGCTGAAATTGTTGCAACCCCTATTACTAGCCTGTTCAAGCTCTCCTTCGTATCGTCTGAGATCCTCAAAGATTGGAAAGCTGCCACGGTCATCCCCCTCTTCAAAGGGGGAGACACTCTAGACCAAACTGCTACATACATTTATCTATCCTACCTTTCTGTCGAAAGCCAAGTTAACGAAGAGATCATCGACCATTTCAAATCCCACCGTACCTTCTCCGCTATGCAATCTGGTTTCCGAGCTGGTCATGGGTGCACCTCAGCCACGCTCAAGGTCCTAAACAATATCATAACCGCCATCGATAAGAGACAATACTGTGCAGCTGTATTCATCGACCTGGCCAAGGCTTTCGACTGTGTCAATCACCACATTCTTATCGGCAGATTCAACAGCCTTGGTTTCTCAAATGACTGCCTCGCCTGGTTCACCAACTATTTCTCAGACAGAGTTCAGTGTGTCAAATCGGAGGGCCTGTTGTCCGGACCTCTGGCAGCCTCTATGGGGGTGCCACAGGGTTAAATTCTTGGGCCGACTCTTTTCTCTGTATACATCAATGATGTTGCTCTTGCTGCTGGTGATTCTCTGATCCACCTCTACGTAGACGACACCATTCTGTGTACTTCTGGCCCTTCTTTGGACACTGTGTTAACTAACCTCCAGATGAGCTTCAATGCCATACAACTCTCCTTCCGTGGCCTCCAACTACTCTTAAATGCAAGTAAAACTAAATGTATGCTCTTCAATCGATCGCTGCCTTCACCTACCCGTCCGTCCAGCATCACTACTCTGGACGGTTCTGACTTAGAATACAAATACCTAGGTGTCTGGCTAGACTGTAAACACTCCTTCCAGACTCACCTTAAGCATCTCCAATCCAAAATTAAATCTAGAATCGGCTTCCTATTTCGCAACAAAGCATCCTTCACTCATGCTGCCAGACATACCCTCGTAAAACTGACTATCCTGCCGATCCTTGACTTCGGCGATGTCATTTACAAAATAGCCTCCAACACTCTACTCAGCAAATTGGATGAAGTCTATCACAGTGCCATTCGTTTTGTCACCAAAGACCCATATACTACCCACCACTGCGACCTGTATGCTCTCGTTGGCTGGCCCTCGCTTCATATTCGTCGCCAAACCCACTGGCTCCAGGTCATCTATAAGTCTTTGCTAGGTAAAGCCCCGCCTTATCTCAGCTCACTGGTCACCATAACAGCACCCACCCATAGCACATGCTCCAGCAGGTATATTTCACTGGTCATCCCCAAAGCCAATTCCTATTTTGGCCGCCTTTCCTTCCAGTTCTCTGCTGCCAATGACTGAAGCGAATTGCAAAAATCACTGAAGCTGGAGACTCATTTCTCCCTCACTAACTTTAAGCACCAGCTGTCAGAGCAGCTCACAGATCACTGCACATGTCCATAGCTCATCTGTAAATATCCCATCCAACTACCTCATCCCCATGCTGCTATTTTTTTTGCTCCTTTGCACCCCAGTATCTTTACTTGCACATTCTTCTGCACATCTATCACTCCCGTGTTTAATTTGCTAAATTGTAATTATTCGCCACATTGACTTTATGTTTGCTTATTCCATGTGTAACTCTGTGTTGTTGTTTGTGTCGCACTGCTTTGCTTTATCTTGGCCAGGTCGCAGTTGTAAATGAGAACTTGTTCTCAACTAGCCTACCTGGTTAAATACAGAGGAAATAAAAAATATCTTATCCTTTGACCATTACAAGCTACATACTGTGCCCAGAAATATCCTTCACCTTCATGCTTCAAATATGTTTAACATTTTTCAATGCAGAATCATACACATTTCAACCGAGAGAAGTTATAAACTAGATCCTCATGACAGTGTGACTGAGTCCCAAATGGTACTCTTATCCCCAATCTGGTTCTGGTCAAAAGTAGTGCACTGTGTAGGGAATAGGGTGCTATTTGGGACGTAATCTGTGTGTATCTCAGAGCACCATTAGTTGATGAGTCTGCTCTGTGTACCTCTATCATACTCTTTCCCTGGGCCAGTGGGGTGCCGTAGAGGAAGCCGTTATCATAGTGGTGCCTCTGGGTAAATCGAAGCCAGCCAGGCAGGTCCGGGAAGGACTGCATGTTGCACTTAAACAGCATGGGATCATTGTAGACCCGCCCTGATTTTCAGAATGGGAGAGTGGGAGAGAAGAGAGAAGCATTATGGTTGTTGGTTGTATATCATTTGAACCTTACCGACACCTACCTCATGATACCCGCTGATTTGTTGTATGAATGTCAGTTGGGACATAACAATACATGTATGGAAGCTTTAAGTGTAACGATATGAAGAAATTACAATAAACAACCAACATTTATATCTATTCATTGGGAAGGCTTTACATTGTTAGATTATTGCTATTAGTAATGACGAGCTTCAACCCACTGGGCACGAACTGGTTAAATCAATGTTGTTTCAACTTCATTTGTCAACGTGTCAGTTTACGTGGAAAATACATTAGATTTTTTTTTAAAGGTTATGAACTGTTGTTTTGAGTTTCAAATTTCAACCACAGGATTATTTCATCATGGTAATTTTTTTTCTAAATAGACAAACCTTGTATAAAATATGTTGAATTTGTACCTTTGAAACCATGTCAGATCTTCAACTTATTATCCACTATAAGAATACAATAGGCTGGACAGCACCTCCTACTGGAGAGTTGATCTATCTACAGTTATCCCTCCAGTCTCACACCCAGGGTTTTAACAACACCCAACCCTGCTTAGCTTTGATCTTTTTCAATGACTGTCACCAATGTGCTATCATGGAAACAATTGTTGAAAAATATCCACTTAATAGATTCACTGTTGATATCGAAGTCATTCCAAAGTGTAGGTTCAACAGAGCAAATGAAATGAAACCAAACCTTATCAGTCGTATATCATCAAAGATGCTATTTAGGCCCATATCATTTGGGAAGTCATCAACAGCTGTTATTTCAATTCAACCCAGGATTCAACTAAAAATAGACAATACATACTGTATAGGCCAAGGGCTTCAAGCTTTGGTTGATTTCAAATAGAATCTACATGTTAATAATAAATACGTTCGATTCAAGTCTCCATCTCAACCAAAAATAAAAGTGCAATAATAGGATTAGATCAAATCAAGCTGTATTTAAAGTATATGTAAAGTTTGACTTGATTTAGTCCTATTCTTTCATTTGTAGACAAACTGGATTTAAAACCAGTCTCAGTGGCACAGATGGAGCTGTCCAAGTAGAAGACACATCTCCTTTAAAACGTGATATTTGTTTGCGTTGGCAACCAAACACAACTCCATATAACTTTTGCAATACAGTAAATAGTCTTTTAACTTCTCGGCAAGTTAACAAATTATTTTCTGGATTCAGGTCTCCATCTCATCCAAAAATAGAAGTTAAAGAATAGGATTAAGCCAGTGGCTCAGATGGAACTATCCAAGCAGTAGATACATCTCCTTTAAATGTTGATATTTGGTTATGTTGTCAACCAAACACAATTCAATATTACCTTTGGAAGACAGTAAATCCCCAAATGTTAAGGCTATCTTACAAACTAATGTAACAGTACATACCCAACCTTAAAATAAGTAACACAGCCATGGACATATTTTGAGGATACAGTAACAATAAATGTCTTCTTATGTTCAGGGTCGCAGGTTTGTGGAAATCGTCACAATTGCTCTATTAATCTGCACAGAATCTCAAACAGAATTGATCACTTGTACCATACTTTAATGTAATCTCAACTAGCTGTAATCCAGGTAATTTGATTGTGCTATTAGATCAAGCACAGTGAAAACACATTAAGCTTGTTGTATTAAATAAACAAAATACCTGACATTGTATTCCCATTTGAACTTTATAGTGTGCTTTTAAATGGTTGAAAGCACGATGATAACACAATTAGGTGACAATTAACCAAGAATATGACTTTTTTTTCATTGGAATTTGGTTGTGCTTTTAGATGGTTGAAAACATAATAACAAATTGGAATTCAACAAACTTTTGGCAGTCTTTTTGAGTGGGTGAAAATAGGTTGGAATCTCATTGATTAATGTACATGTATCTACCAAGTATTACCCACGTTGAAATGACGTGGTGTGCCCAGTGGAAAGTTAAACTGTACACTAAGAGGTGACTTACTGAAATATCAGCCTTACCATAGTGTTTCAGGAAGGGTTCAAATTCATTCTGGAAGGCCTCTCTCTGCAGCTCGAACACAAACAGCTGTCCCACAGGGGTATAAGCCTTGATGTCTGCCTTGACCACTAGTACACTGGTCACACACACTGCGTACATGTAGATAGGAGCACAAGTACCAAAGGATATCACTATTGGATATGGCAAAGTTACATGAGGTTACAAATAGCATGAAACTTGGACAGTGAACTGATTTGCACTTAAACACCATGTCCACAACACTACGCAGTATAGCTGTTAAAACTATATTTTCTGTAATTTCACATGATGTCATATAACTTCAAAATTGTATATATACTGGCAGCACACATCTCCTCCTCTCCTCACCTACTTTAGTTAATCACTGGTAAGTTCTCTAAAATATCCATCATAAAACATACATTATATTAGCTATAGAAGAAGTGATCTTTGTCAATAATAAAACCGCTTGTCAATGTTGTCATATTCACAATTATAAAGTAACCAATACTTAACCTTGCCTGTTAAAATAAATCTCCAGCCTGTCCAGTCTGCCATCTTGTTTTGAGCTGTGATTGACAGGGCCAAGAGGAGAGGAGGGCTAGGTCACTCCCAGTCAGGCAGGCACTTCAGGGCTATTTCTGACCCACACACTATACAGTAATAACTTCCTGAAGTGTGTGTGTGAGTACATGTGTGTGTGTTTGTCTGTCTGAATGTGTGTGTGTGTGTGTGTGTGTGTGCCTGCATGTCTGTAGGTTTGAGGTATAATAAAAACACTAGCCGTGTAGTCTGCCTTCCCTGTCTAACTGTGTCCCCTAGTCTTCCACCCCTCCTATACAATGGTAGAAAAAAACTATACTGAACAAAAATATAAATGCAACATACAACAATTTGATTGATTTTACTGAGTTCAAGTTCATAAGAAAAAAACAACCAATTTTTAAAAATGTATTAGCCCCTAATCTATGGATTTCACATGACTGTTTCACATGACTCACAGACACACAAAAAATGAGCCTCACAATGGGCCTCAGGATCTCGTCATGGTATCTCTGTGCATTCAAATTGCCATCAATAAAATGTAATTGTATTCATTGTTGAACACAATTGACATCGGTAAACCGCTTGCCCACACGACACAATACACGCGGTTTGCGGTTGTGAGGCTGGTTGGACGTACTGTCAAATTCTCTAAAACGAAGTTGGAGGCGGCTTATGGTTGAGAAATTATCATTAAATTCTCTGGCAACAGCTCTGGTGGACAGTCTTGCAGTCAACATGCCAATTGCACGCTCCCTCACAACTTGAGACATCTGTGGCATTGTGTTGTGTGACAAAACTGCACCTTTTAGAGTGGCCTTTTATTGTCCCCAGCACAAGGTGAACCTGTGTAATGATCATGCTGTTTAATCAGCTTCTTGATATGCCGCACCTGTCAGGTGGATGGATTATCTTGGAAAAGGAGAAATTCTCACTATCAGGGATGTAAACAAATTTGTGCACAAAATTTGAGAGAAATAAGCTTTTTGTGCGTATGGAAAATGTCTGGGATCTTTTCTTTCAGTTCATGAAACATGGGACCAACACTTTACATGTTGCGTTTATATTTTTGTTCAGTGACGATTGCCATTAATCATATTCAATCAATCCTTCTAATTATCTGGCAATTGTGATTCCACAAAATATATGTGGGGAGAAAATTAATAAAAAATCAAACAAATAAAAGCTATGAAATAGATTAGTCACTCTACTGTTTCATTTCTACTACTGAAACACCCCTTAAAATGTATCTTCTGTGTTCTCCAAAAATGTAATTGCTGGTTGATGGGCCTTTCCATATTATTCACACTGATATCACTGACTTTCCAGTGGCTTTCGTGAATTACATCAAATATGTAGCTATGCTACTATATCTAGCCTACACCTTAGACTATGTAATCTTAAACTATATCACGGATCATTTAAAAAAAGTAGACTAGGTTAGCCTTATGATGCATTGAAAATGCCACTATGTACTGTATGCGTCAGGGTGTGCACAACATGGCCTATCTCAATGGGAGTTCTGCTTCTTGGTTCCATATGTTGTAATTTCGAATAAAAATACATTAATGGTCGTTATGTTAACCGTTATCTGCCTACATATTCTGAGATAGCTAATTTACAGTCTATTCGTAGCTAGGGAAAACGCATTGGACTGACACGGTATGGAGCGCATTATTTAGATGCAGACTACGAGGCATTGTCTACTCTACGCCCTCACAAGAATGTAGGCTATCACCGACTACTGCTAAAACATTGTATAACATATTATCATCAAACGTGTAGACTAGACAGGCACTGGTGAATGCAGGAAACGACGATATAAAAAGGATACATCATCATTGGACACAGTAATCTGATGCATGCTGGTTTTGATTTCGTCAGGGTCCTAAAGTGCCCAAAAAGTTCCGTGTAAAGAAGATTTCTGTTTATTTGTCTCGTCTACTTGATATCATAATTGTAATTATTTAGAACTCGTGTATGGAGTAGACCTTCACATATATTGATTATCGCTAGGCTAATATTCAAGGACTAAAAACGTAGAGTGAACCCGACCGGTGCTATGACCCAGTTTCGTTCCATCCTCCGTAGCGGTCTGCTTTTACGCGAGCGAGGAGGACCCAGAGCCACAAATCAGCAGTTCAGAAAACCAAGAGATCAAAATGATGATGCTGCTCTTGAAAAGGGATTAAACTGAATAAATCTGTCGTCAGTGGAAAATCCAGCGTTCATTGGGTTACTGTTCCAGTTTTCTGCAGTGATGTTTTTGTAACCAGGGCATTTTCTCCAGGTTTTTCCGTCAGGTTGGTGTTTTAATTACTAGCGAGTTTGACTAATGAATGCATCGTTTTTCACTTTCCTCCATTCCATAGGATTGGGATACTGGATGCACGCGGCCTAAAACAATAACCGTTGTTTTTTTATTCTCCTGCTATTCAGTTCTAGTCGGCACGTAGGTTCACCGTCTCCCCAAAATAATTGACTGTTGGTGAGAACGGACCGATTTGTGCTGACAACCGAGGAAGAGAAAGGGAGAGATGCCGTTGCTGAGCAGCCGTTGTGAAGCTTGACTGATCATGATGAAGACCGATACCTCATCTTCCAAGAGCACCGGCTCTGGTTCGACGCTGAGGAGCCCATCCCCGCACCGGAACGCATACGAGGCGGGGATACAGGCGCTGAAGCCTGTGAAGGACAATGCTGCAAATGGCGATTATATGCAGGAAGGCCCCCGCGGCCGCCGGAGCTACGGCTCCAACGTGCACCGTATCAAGAACATGTTTCAGCAGATGCAAGGCCCAGGGAGCACATCTCCCGGCAGGGAGGGGGAGGGAGGGGAGGACCTGGAGAAGACTACTGAGAGGGTGCGTCTCTCCCTCCCCAGAGCCGGTAGCCTGAATGAGAATGTGGACCACAGCGCCTTGCTGAAGCTGGGATCCACTGTCTCAGAGCGGGTTAACCGGTTCAACCCCAATGCCAAAGCAGAGAACGGGCAGGCTCCCCTAGCCTCATCACCCAGCTACTCTAAGATGCAAGAGACACGGAAGATCTTTGAACAACAGCAGGCGGCACAGCAGCTGGAGCGGGAGAAGCAGGCCGCTGCCACCAACCGGGTCCTGCTGAAGACCGAGCGGACCTCTGGCCTGGGCTTCCATGATGGCAGGCTGGACGTGGTGGCCCGGTTCAACGGCAGCACAGAATCCCTGGACAGCCTGGACACCACCGAGGCCGTGTCCCCCACTGTCTCCCAGCTCAGCGCTGTCTTTGAACGGGCCTCAGAGCTCCGCAACAACCTGCACCGCCTCTCCTCCACCCCTCCACTGCCCTCCCGGGGGGTCAGCACCAAGGTGGGGGTGCAGCTCAACTCCAAAATCATCTCCAAGAGGGCGAACCGTGCTTCTGCCCTCCCAACTGCCAGCCAGGAGGAGGAGGGTGGTGGGGGGCGCAGCCAGAGGGACCTGGATGGGCCTCCCAGAAGCCTCAGGGCTGCCCCCTCATCCTCCTCCACCTCCGATGGCCTGAATGGAGGCCACAGTGTCCCGACACTCCCCAAGCCCAAAGAGGGCCGGGATAAGACTGGAACCCAGGCCAAAGCTGAAGGCCAGTCTGAGGATCACTCTGGTGACCAGGAGCCCAGCAGCACCTTAGTGAAAGCTGACATCCACCACATCTCTCTGGAGAATGGGGAGAACAGTACAGAGAGCGAGGCCCAGGTGAGGGAGACCTCTCCCAAGGGCACTAGCAGTGAGAGAGGGAGGCAGGGTGGAGATGGAGTGATGGGCCAGGGGGGTACAGCGGAGGAGGGAGAAGAGAGAACTGTAAAGGAGGATCAGTCAGGGGGAGAACAGGTGGATATCAGAACGTACAGCGCAGTGGGGGAGGACTCTGGAGGGAGCCAGCGGGATGAGGAAGAGGAGGATGAAGATGAGCCTTATGAGCCTGAGTCCAGCTGTCATGAGAAACCTGGTCTGCCTGAAGAGGAGGACCCTCCACCCAGCCGGAAGATCTGCTTCAGCACGGGGCCTATCAAGGTGAGCTCACACTCTAATAGAACATACATGGTCACGTACACACTATTGCACTGCATTCAATTATATTTAACACGGCACAGGCTTCCATCTTTACAACCAGTCCTTTTGTAGTAGTATTTGACTTGGTCACTACCACGGATTTCCTTCACGCCATACATTACTATACGCTTAGTCACCCCCCTTCCTCCTCTCCCCCTTTCCCCCTCCCTCTGTGCCAGTAGCCTTGTTCCCAGCCAGTTGCCACTGCCTGCCTGCATTCCCACTGTGCAGCTGACATGGCCCTGAAAGAACCAGTCTGTCGATCCTTATCTGATATGCAGCGGGAGCTAGCGGTAGCTCCCTCCCTCTCTCTCTCTGCAGCTCTCTCTATATCTTTCTATCTCTAGCTCTGTCTCTCTAGCTCTCTCTGTAGCTCTCTCTGTAGCTCTCTCTTTCTCTGTAGCTCTCTCTCTGTAGCTTTCGTTCTCCAGCTCTCTGTAGCTCTCTCTCTCTGTAGCTCTCTCTCTCTCTGTAGCTCTCTCTCTCTGTAGCTCTCTCTCTCTCTGTAGCTCTCTCTGTAGCTCTCTCTCTCTCTGGCTCTCTCTAGCTCGCTCTCTGTAGCTTTCTTTCTCTAGCGCTCTCTTTCTCTCTGTAGCACTCCCTCTGTAGCTCTCTCTCTGTAGCTCTCTCTCTGTAGCTCTCTCTGTAGCTCTCTCTAGCTCTCTCTAGGTAGCTCTCGCTCTCTCTGTAGCTCTCTCTAGCTCTCTCTAGGTAGCTCTTGCTCTCTCTCTGTAGCTCTCTGTAGCTTTCTTTCTGTAGCTTGATCTCTCTCTCTCTCTCTCTCTCTCTCTCTCTCTCTCTCTCTCTCTCTCTCTGTAGCTCGCTCTATCTCTCTGTCTGTAGCTCTCTCTCTAGCTCCCTCCAAAATGCTCTCTGTCTCTCAGTATGTCTCTCTCTCTCTGTGTCTGTAAATAATTGTTAGGGAGGAACAAAGAGGCAGAATAATTAGCGTAGCTGCTTTCTTATTGTGTGTCGGGATAAAAGGTGTAAAAGGTCAACAGCAGTGCAGTGGTTGGTTTTATATCGATGGCGGTAATGCACCTAAAAAGACAGGTGTACACTGCCATTAAAATCCATAGAAGAAGAAGACGGGTTGAGTTATGTTGGTGGTTGGTTCATTCCCATGTGCTTTACTAAGTTACACATGAGGAAGAAGTAATACTGATGATTTCTCTCAGCATGGTGAATAAGTTATCCTGATATGGCTGTAGCCTCCTTTATCCAGACTTAGCATATTTAATTGCCTGCTTATATACTGGAGATGGCTTCCCATTTTATTCAAACTCATTAGGTAGGTTTGTGCTACCAGAATACCTATCCCAATGGGCAATAAACAACAGTTGTCTGGATTTCACAGAGAAGTGAACATTCACACATTTGCAATGTGTTTTCTACAAACCGATATGATATTGATATTGAATAAAAAATGAAACTGATATTGAATTTCCGTATCGTTGCCCATCACAAATGATGCTAGACATAGACGTACGTTATTGTAGACCCCGTAATAAGCTGGAGGCTACATCCCATGTCAGGGCTAGGAGGGGAGAAGTTGATTCAGTGACTCTATTGACTGGGAAGTGTAATGATCCAAGAAGCAGCGTACGATTCTCTGCTCCCACAGCTCAGTCTCACTGCTCTGTCATGAGCTGTGTCCCAAATGGTAACCTATTCCCTATATAGCACACTACTTTTGACCGGGGCCCACTGTAGGGAATGAGCTCTGGTCAAAAGTAGTGCCCCATGCAGTGCAGAAATACTATTTGAGAAGGTCCGGTCAGTAAAATGTCCTAGGTGTTAAAGGTCCAGATGGATATTGTCATTTATCAGCATAGTAACAAACCCCGCCTTGCAACCCATGTGACCCCAAACTGTTAACACTCCTCTTGTTGGCGGAGAGAAAATGTTGCTTTTTTAAAGCTGAGTTCCTGCAATTCTACTAATTTTTCCATGCATTATTTGTGTTTATATGATACCAGGGGTCAAAGCCCGACTGAGCCACAACCCCCCTCAAATAATATTATTATTTTATTTACATTTTGTAGTCAGGACCCGCGGTCCGTATTGACCCAGTTCTGGTTCCGGATCCGGACTGTGGTCCGCGGGTTGAGTATGGGAGATGTAGGGAATGGTCGTTGGTCAAAAGTTGTCCACTATGTATGCATCTCGCTCACTAGCTTTAAGCACCAGCTGTCAGAGCAGCTCACAGATTACTGCACCTGTACATAGCCCATCTATAATTTAGCCCAAACAACTACCTCTTCCCCTACTGTGTTTATGTAGTTATTTATTTTGCTCCTTTGTGCCCCATTATTTCTACTTTGCACATTCTTCCACTGCAAATAAACCATTCCAGTGTTTTACTTGCTATATTGTATTTACTTTGCCACCATGGCCTTTTTTTGCCTTTACCTCCCTTATCTCACCTCATTTGCTCACATTGTATGTAGACTTATTTTTCTACTCTATTATTGACTGTATGGTTGTTTTACTCCATGTGTAACTCTGTTGTTGTCTGTGTCGAACTGCTTTACTTTATCTTGGCCAGGTCACAATTGTAAATGAGAACTTGTTCTCAACTTGCCTACCTGTTTTAATAAAGGTGAAATAAAAATGTTATAATAAAAAATAAAAAAATGTAGAGAATAGGGTGCTATTTGGTATGTAGACCTGTTCTCTGCTACCCCAGTTCAGTCTCCCTGCCCGGAGGTCTCCAGCATTAACATGGAGAGAGAGAAGCCCTAGCTCTGCCAAGTCAAGTGTGCGTTGATACTATTAAGTCCCACACTCACACATGCAGTGCCAGCTCAAGCAGCTACTGAAACAGCTATCATGACCGTCCAAGTTCTCTCTCTCTCTCTCTCTCTCTCGAACAGAGTCATGCATCGTCAAATTGTGTTTGACCAATGAAGGAATTGAATCAATGTTGTTTCCATGTCATTTCACTGAAATGACGTTGAACCAAAGTGGAATAGACGTTGAATCTGTGCTATTTCATAAGTTATGTTTCAACCAGTTATGATAACCCATAATTCCAGATCACTTCAGTAGAAGTTGTGACCCTATGAGAGTATCAAAAAGAGAAAACTGACTTCCTGTAGGGTTTTACATTGGCTCGCCATCTGCGTGGTGTGACAAAGCAGCGACAGCTCATTAGACCTAACAGAGAGCAGAGTGGGTCGGTCTGTGCTGTGGTCTTGTACCCGACAGTAATAACAATAATCTATTGCATTTCTGTCGCGCTTTTTTCTAACAGAAATAACACTCAAAGCGCTTTGTGGCTGACTGTCTCCCTGTCTTTTTGATATGTTCAAGTAGAGCTCGGAAAGTAAACCGAAAATTATAGACACCAATCAACTTATCGCAGGCATTTTGCTGATCTCGTTCGGTACAATATATTTCAGAAATGTGAAGTTTGAAACTAAATGTGTTTGCTAATGTGGGTGATAGTTAATGGGATAATTGATGGCTACGACCAAACTAGTGGTGGTCGTTTAAAGGATCATTGATAAAAATGCAAATGAAGGGTAGAACTTGTCATTCTATTTATCGTCATCGCATCAATTCAAGCAATTTGATCTCAATATGGATTTTTGTCCATATCGCCAAGCTCTATGTTCAAGAAATCTCAAAGCGATTTGTGGCCGACTGTCAGTCTTTTTGATATGTTCAGTCTACTACTACTGTACCCAACAGCGTCTGTCCTCTGAAACCCTCCCATCACACTGACACAGTCCTTCACTCTGTATCAGAGTCTCTTTTGTTATTTGGATTGATATGGGTTCAGTGGGAATGCATGGGAGTCAGAGGAAGGACAAATTGAAGGCCCTTTATTTGGTGGCTACAATGTCATGGTTTAATGACTGCCAGGACTTTGGTCACACAGTATTGTCACTAGCTTTTTTGTTGTTGCTGAATGTCTGTCTGTCTCTGTGTGTATTTTTCTTCTGTGTCTTTCTTTCGCTGTTTCTATTTCTATCTCACTGTCTCTCTATCTCTGTGTGTCTTTCTCTCTGTCTCCGTCGTTCTCTCCTTCGCTGGTACAGGAAGTGCTCGTGCTTAGCCATTATTTTGTGAATATTTCCCCCTCATCGTATCTGCGCTCTCTCTCTCTCTCTCTCTCTCACCCAGACGCCCACACATAGGAGTTGTTGTGGTGACAGCCACTGGGGTCTGTGTCAAATGTATTTCTTTTTTTTCTCTCTTCTCAAACTGGCACACACAGCATCGCTGGGGTAAAGTTCAGTTCACACTACTGGCTTTGTTCACTCTAACACCCTCCTCTCTCTCACTCCCTCTCTTTTTTTTCTCTTTCTCCATCTGTCACCATTCTCCTCTTGTTTTATGATAAGTTGATAAAAATAGCAGCATTGTAATTACCACAGACAGGCCTCTCCTTTGGGGGCTGTCTGCTTGTTTTAAACACAGGAACCTGCTCTCCGGTTCCTCATTTCTTATTTGTTTTATTGTCCTTACTCTATATTTCCTGTTTTACATCACTGTATTTCATAACTGTTCTCTCCTATTCTCCTGGTACAAGATGCTTTCAATTATTGATCCTAATGTTGATTGGAGTGATTTGTGTGTGTGTGTGTGTGTGTGTGTGTGTGTGTAATCATTTTTTTTTAAAAATAATCTCCTTAAAATTTGTACCATGTGTGTAGAAAAAACTATCTGCAACGTACACTCTTTCAACCAGGGACAGAATTCCCCTTTGTCCCTCTTCAACTATCTTTCCACCTCTGTCCATTCTTCACCAAGAATCTGATGAATATTTACAGCCTACCCAGTGGCATCCCATAATAGTCGGAGCTAGCTTCAGTCATGAATACACATTTGATTGTTTTGTTTTTTTACACTGTCTGCAATTCAAACAAATAAAGAATAGAAAAACAGTTTTTGATGTGATTATAGCCCAGTAGACTTTGTTGACTAGATATTGAAATGGGTTGAAAACGTATTTAGCAGGTATGTTTGCAAGCGTTAGTAAAATTGAGGGTTTTTACTTGGAACACAAGGGAAGCCAGAGAGATGTAATGCATCACAATGTGGCCAGGTATGATAAAACAGGTTCACTGGTAGGGAACAATTGGCCAGTCATCTCACACACTGTACTACCAAGTGAATCTATTGGCCAGTCACACATTGCCCATGAGAGGGGGATGGGGGACCAGACAGATTATCAGCAAGGTCATTCTGTCCCACTTTTTTGGCTGGGCTGCACCATATTATACAGTCTATGGGCTGCACCGTATTATACAGTCTATGGGCTGCACCGTATTATACAGTCTATGGGCTGCACCGTATTATACAGTCTATGGGCTGGACCGTATTATACAGTCTATGGGCTGCACCGTATTATACAGTCTATGGGCTGCACCGTATTATACAGTCTATGGGCTGCACCGTATTATACAGTCTATGGGCTGCACCGTATTATACAGTCTATGGGCTGCACCGTATTATACAGTCTATGGGCTGGACCGTATTATACAGTCTATGGGCTGGACCGTATTATACAGTCTATGGGCTGCACCGTATTATACAGTCTATGGGCTGCACCGTATTATACAGTCTATGGGCTGCACCGTATTATACAGTCTATGGGCTGCACCGTATTATACAGTCTATGGGCTGGACCGTATTATACAGTCTATGGGCTGCACCATATTATACAGTCTATGGGCTGGACCGTATTATACAGTCTATGGGCTGCACCATATTATACAGTCTATGGGCTGGACCGTATTATACAGTCTATGGGCTGGACCGTATTATACAGTCTATGGGCTGGACCGTATTATACAGTCTATGGGCTGCACCATATTATACAGTCTATGGGCTGCACCGTATTATACAGTCTATGGGCTGCACCGTATTATACAGTCTATGGGCTGCACCGTATTATACAGTCTATGGGCTGGACCGTATTATACAGTCTATGGGCTGCACCATATTATACAGTCTATGGGCTGCACCGTA
Source organism: Oncorhynchus mykiss (assembly GCF_013265735.2). Classification (NCBI taxonomy): domain Eukaryota; kingdom Metazoa; phylum Chordata; class Actinopteri; order Salmoniformes; family Salmonidae; genus Oncorhynchus; species Oncorhynchus mykiss. The sequence continues at coordinate 26,253,131 of NC_048584.1, read as the reverse complement.
TTATACAGTCTATGGGCTGCACCGTATTATACAGTCTATGGGCTGCACCGTATTATACAGTCTATGGGCTGGACCGTATTATACAGTCTATGGGCTGCACCGTATTATACAGTCTATGGGCTGGACCGTATTATACAGTCTATGGGCTGGACCGTATTATACAGTCTATGGGCTGGCCCGTATTATACAGTCTATGGGCTGGACCGTATTATACAGTCTATGGGCTGGCCCGTATTATACAGTCTATGGGCTGCACCATATTATACAGTCTATGGGCTGCACCGTATTATACAGTCTATGGGCTGGCCCGTATTATACAGTCTATGGGCTGGCCCGTATTATACAGTCTATGGGCTGGACCGTATTATACAGTCTATGGGCTGCACCGTATTATACAGTCTATGGGCTGCACCGTATTATACAGTCTATGGGCTGGACCGTATTATACAGTCTATGGGCTGCACCGTATTATACAGTCTATGGGCTGGCCCGTATTATACAGTCTATGGGCTGGACCGTATTATACAGTCTATGGGCTGGACCGTATTGTACAGTCTATGGGCTGCACCGTATTATACAGTCTATGGGCTGCACCGTATTATACAGTCTATGGGCTGCACCGTATTATACAGTCTATGGGCTGCACCGTATTATACAGTCTATGGGCTGGACCGTATTATACAGTCTATGGGCTGGACCGTATTATACAGTCTATGGGCTGCACCATATTATACAGTCTATGGGCTGGACCGTATTATACAGTCTATGGGCTGCACCGTATTATACAGTCTATGGGCTGCACCGTATTATACAGTCTATGGGCTGGACCGTATTATACAGTCTATGGGCTGCACCACCCAACTCAATGCACACCACAGTACAGTCCTGCAGCATGCAGCCTCTGTGTGTCGTTTCTGTATGTGAAGCTAGGGCTGTGGAGGTCATGGCATTTTGTCAGCAGGTGATTGTCAAGCAAATAACTGCCAGTCTCAAGGAAATTGACCGTTAACATTTAGCAGCTCCTGGCTTCCACGCATAGCCTACAAGCCACTGACGCAGACTTTTGGAACATCCTACATTAAAAAAAAGTATAAGAAATCAATTTTAATATAGCCTACACCATCACAATAAATCGCTGTATTTATTTTAGACAAGTCTAAAGAAACATGATATGAAGAAAATGTCATATTTCAGAAGAACAGAATAGCATACTCTGAGTTGACCTTATGTTAGGTCCTGATCTGGCTATGCCATATGGCTGTGGGCTACACTAGTTCATTTAGCAGACAAGATTTGCTTAGAATTCCGTGGCATTATTTTATATATATTTATAGTATGAAGAATACAATTGAACATAAAATAGAAAGGATGTTTTCTCCAAATGAAATCTGAGGGAGTGCGCACATGCAGCTCTTCTGTGTTGAGCGGTTAACTAAGGTACGTGGGACGGTAGCGTCCCACCTGACCAACATCCAGTGAAATTGCAGAGCACGAAATCCAAAAATACTAAATTCAAATATTTAACATTCTTGAAAATGTGTTATACATCAAAATAAAGCTTAACTTCTTGTTAATCAAGCCGCCGTGTCAGATTTCAAAAATACAAAAACATACAAAAACATAAATCATATTTCAACCAGGCAGGTGCGACACAAGTCAGAAATAGCGATATAAAAAATGCATTACCTTTGATCTTCTTCTGTTGGCTCTTCAAATGGTCCCAGTTACATCACAAATGGTCCTTTTGTTTGATAATGTCCTTCTTTTATATCCATAAAAACTTAGATTAGCTGGAGCGCTTCAGTCAATAATCCACTCAATTTCCCTCCATCAAAATGCATAAAAAATGAATTCCAAACATTACTAATAAACTTTTAATAAACTTTTCCAAACAAGTCAAACAATGTTTATAATCTAACCTTAGGTATCCTAATACGCAAATAAACTATAACATTTAAGACAATAGTATGTTCATTACCGGAGATAAATTTGAAAGAACGCGTTTTCCTCCACGCGCTTGGAAACACTACAGCCAAAATGGGAGCCACCTAGAAAAACTACAATTTCTAGGTCATTTTTCCAAAAACCAGCTTGAAACTCTTTTTTAAAGACTGTTGACATCTATTGGAAGCCCTAGGAACTGCAATCCGGGGGACTTGGCCTTATTATTAAAATTACTAGCCATTGAAAATAGTGGTAAGCTGAAATGTATTATTTATTTATTATCAATTTATTAGGTTACGCCTGCCATATCAGTTCTGTTATACTCACAGACATTATTTTAACAGTTTTAAAAACTTTAGTGTTTTCTATCCAAATCTACCAATTATATGCATATCCTAGATTCTGGGCCTGAGTAACAGGCAGTTTACTTTGGGCACGCTTTTCATCTGGATGTCAAAATACTGCACCCTACCCCAGAGAAGTTAACAAAGAAATGGGTTCTCCTCTATTCTTAATTTAGAGATATTCATGTAACTTTAGTTGCGATACAAACATTGGGCTATATGTTTTGATTTTTAATATATTCTAAGGCTGCATGATGCGACTAATGATGATTTGAGAAAAGTTGAATGAAAGGCATGCTCTCTGCTTTGTCTCTTTCACAGCCTGCACACACTTCATCAATCTCTCATTCACAATTTGACAAGCTCTTGATAATGCCTCGAATTTCCCGGCAGCATCCCCCTAGTGGGGCCATAATGGCCCCTAAACAAATCCATGCCTTTTGCGCCCAGTGGACGCTGTGCCCTTGGGCTGAATATAACAATTATAATTGCCGCCTTTCAGCTGCGTATTCCGAAGCACCTCTCACTCACGTCTCTCTCATATCTCAATTCTTATTAGCCAATACCCATCATTTGATTGAGTTCTTCTCACAGGCATCTATCTCCGCTCCGAAGTAGGCTACAAGTGAAGACAGACACATCGGGGGTGCAACTGCGCACGTCCTTATCGAATTCCGAGGTCCATATTGAAGATGTTAGAAGGACTGTCCACCTTTACTTTTCGTCAGCCGACAAGATGAGTAGGCCCAATGAACAGCAAAAGCCCTAGCCTACGAGACATAAATATTCCGAACATAGTCTGGGACAGTTGTGGGATGCGATAGATCCCAAATTAATACAACTACTCACATCAAAAAAACATTCAAAAGCAATGATGCTCATGCAACCGATCGAAATGTTTAGGTTGAAATGTTGATAAACTATTAGGCTATTTCTTCACATTATAAGCTCAATAATCCGCACACGGCATAAGGCTAGAAGTGCGAACGTTCCAAAATGCAATCAATTAGCGGGAAAACACCATTTTCATGTAATGCTTTTATTATAAAGGTGCATTTTTATGGTGAAAATGATCTTCCCCAAACTGTACGCCAGTTCAGGCTCAACACCAGTTGCAACGCGGATTAATGTGCTTAATTAAGAAGTTATTTGGCCATTTTAGTTGCGATACAAACCATATCAAAACGTATAGGCCTACTGGCTAGGCTACATGAGGTGGGGGACTATGATTGGAAAAATTTGAACAAAAAGAGGCATGCGACATTTCTTGCCTTACTGCACACAAGCTGGGCATCATTCACAAGTGATTAATATATCATTCAGCACTCCATTACTCTCCTTCTTGGTCAAATAGCCCTTACACAGCCTGGAGGTGTTTGGGTCATTGTTCTGTTGAAAAACAAATGATAGTCTCACTAAGCACAAACCAGATGGAATGGTGTATTGCTGCAGAATTCTGTGGTAGCCATGCTGGTTATGTGTGCCTTTTTTGAGTTGTAAATACATCACAGACAGTGTCACCAGCAAAGCACTATCACACCTCCTCCTCCATGCATCACGATGGGAACCACACATGCAGAGATCATCTGTTCACCTACTCTCCATCTCACAAAGACACAAAGATACCAAAAATATCAAATTTGGACTCATCAGACCAAAGGACAGATTTCCACCAGTCTTATGTCCATTGCTCGTGTTTCTTGGCCCAAGCACGTCTCTTCTTCTTATGGTGTCCTTTAGTAGTGGTGTCTTTGCAGCAATTCGACCATGAAGGCCTGATTCACAGTTGATGTTGAGATGCATCCGTTACTTGTGAAGCATTTATTTGGGCTGCAATCTGAGGTGCAGTTAACTCTAATGAACTTATCCTCTGCAGCAGAGGTAACTCCTTGTCTTCCTTTCCTGTGGCGGTCCTCATGAGAGCTAGATTCATCGTAGTGCCTGATGGTTTTTACTACTGCACTTTCAAAGTTCTTGAAATGTTCCACATTGACTGACCTTCATGTCTTAAAGTAATGATGGACAGTCATTTCTCTTTGCTTATTTGACCTGTTCTTGCCATAATATGGACTTGGTATTTTACCAAATCGGGCTATATTCTGTATACCACCCCTACCTTGTCACAACACAACTGATTGGCTCGAACACATTAAGAGGGAAAGAAATTCACTTTTAACAAGACACACCTGTTAATTTAAATGCATTCCAGGTGACTACCTCATGAAGCTGGTTGAGAGAATGCCAAGTTTGTACAAAGCTGTCATCAAGGCAAAGGGTGGCTACTTTGAAGAATCTCATATCAAATATATTTAGATTTGTTTATCTTTTTTTGGTTACTACATGATTCCATATGTATTATTAGTTTTCATGTCTTCACTATTATTCAACAATGTAGAAAATAGTACAAATAAAGAAAAACCCTGGAATGAGTAGGTGTGTCTAAACTTTTCACTGGTACTGTATATGCGGAAGCTTATACCTTTCCAGACCATTCAGATCTGCATATATTGACGAATTAGGGGGAACGGGTGGCAGGCGCATTGGAACTGACTGATTGTTTGTTGGAGCTATCCCTTCCTTTATATTTAACTTGTTTATGCAGTTTAATTAAGGTTAAATTGTCATCAGGAGACTTAGTGGGATTAGGTGTTTGTTGTAGGTACGTCTGCTTAATTCTCGGAGAGATGTTAAGTCTGTTATACCTGCTAAGATTGTTTCTGCAGTTTGATTAAGGTTTGATTGTCTTCAGGACAGTTAGTGGGAGATTGAGTGTTTGTCGGAGGTAGGCCCACCTGAGTGGTTCTCGGAGGGACGTTAAGTCTGTACTGAGCTTGTTGCTGCTGCGGTGTGATTTAAGCCACAAGCCAGCTCTCAGAAACCAATTTATCACACATCTAGTGGGTTAATTGCAACAGATATCCGGTACATTGAAATGAAATGCTCTGAGACTGCAAGTAGCAGATAGTTCAGAACAGGCAGTCTATGAATGAAGATGTTAATAGGACACATAAAACAGCCAATCTCATCACTTTCCATCCCATAATTCTACTTTGGTAGTTGAAGAAAGCTCTGACTAAAGTGCCATTTCAATGGGACATGGGGAGAATCTCAATTGCGTTGCCTTGATTCCTCACTTCCACTCTCCTCGTCTCCTTCTCAAAACCCATTGGATGAGAATGTCAGAGGGGAGGGATCTCTGACCTTTGCATCCAATGGGTTTTGAGGAGGCCAGGACAGAGGATGCAAAGGAATCAAGAAAAGCCATTGAGATTCTAGCATGCATGGAGAGCAAATAGTATACAGTGAAAACTAACATCTTGTAAAAAAGAAAATGTAATAGGAAGAGCGACTAAGAGTGTTATAAAAAAAAGTGTGAAACTCCCCAGTGGTAATGTTAATAGGTTAGCAGCTGAACTTGTGGAGAGACTGTGTGGAGAGGAACATGCTATTTCTGTTGTGAGAAACCAGCTAAACTCACCCGTCAACACCACATCCACACAGCCTATTGGGTTTAAGCCAGATTTGGATTTGTTTTTGGGGAAAGCAACAAGAGGAGGAACAGGGTAAACTGCTTTCTACTAGGACCGTGTTTCCCAAAAAAGGAAAACGTGCACCCTTTAGGGGTCCTGAGGACAGAGGTTGGGAAACCCGGGACCAGGAGGATGTAACCACTTGACCACAATGTTACCCAACCACATCCCTCCCAGCCAAGGGCTGTGTACCAAGTGGCATCCTATTCTCTAGTTCAGGGGTAGGCAACCCTGGGCCTGGAGTGCCGCAGGCACTTCGTGTTTTGGATTTAACTGACCTGGAAGACCAGGTATGTTGAATTTAGGCAAATGTACACTGTGTTGATCAAATCCGCTAGTTATTAACCTAGTTTCGACACAATTGGCAGGAAATGCTCAATGCTTCAGGAAGCTTTGTTTCCCCTTCACTACATTTGACCAGGGCCATAGGGACTAGGGTGCCATTTAGGGTGCAGCCAAGGAGCCATTGTGGTAATTGTTGAAAAAATATATAACAGCATGAGGGCATGCCTCTATATACCTCCCATAGTACCAACCTAGTCATTTGTGTGTTGCTGGTGCTTTTTAATATGTGATACATTCCAAGCGGTTTCCCTGTTTGGTTTCCCTGTTCTGACACAACAGAAGGCGTTCGCTTAGTTTAGCTACTGGCTGCACACACAGCTTTTGTAGTGCGATTGGTGGCAGAGAGGGTTGGAGGGAGGGGTGTTCCTGGCCATCTGTTAGCCACTGTGACCTATTATCTGTCACAACTGGAGCAGCAGCATGTATCCTGCCCCAGCCTCCCCCTGCCCTGCCCCAGACTCCCCCTGCCCTGCCCCAGCCTCCCCCTGCCCAGCCCCCCACCTTAATCCCCATGTTTGTCTCCTGAAAGGGGGAAAGGCTGGCAGGCAGGCTCATGTCGCTTATTGACTGCCACAATGCCACCTTATCTGCCCCGCCCAGCTCAGCCAGTGTTCATCGACTGTGTGTGTGCGTGCATACAGTACAGAAGGGAGGGAGGGAGGGAGGATATGAGAGCATCATGTAAGATGATCAGTGTCTGTCTGGCCTTTAGTGGGATACTCCCATATAAGGAAGAAGTAAATCTCTTGACTTTGGAAGGAGAAAGTGTTAGCTTTCTGCGTGTGTGTGCGCCATGTCAGTGTGTGTGTGTGCGCTATGTCAGTGTGTGTGTGTGTGCGCCATGTCAGTGTGTGTGTGTGTGCGCCATGTCAGTGTGTGTGTGTGCGCCATGTCAGTGTGTGTGTGTGTGTGCGCCATGTCAGTGCGTGTGTGTGTGTGCGCCATGTCAGTGCGTGTGTGTGTGTGCACCATGTCAGTGTGTGTGTGTGTGTGCGCCATGTCAGTGTGTGTGTGTGTGTGCCATGTCAGTGTGTGTGTGCGCCATGTCAGTGTGTGTGTGTGTGTGTGTGCGCCATGTCAGTGTGTGTGTGTGTGTGCACCATGTCAGTGTGTGTGTGTGTGCACCATGTCAGTGTGTGTGTGTGTGTGCGCCATGTCAGTGTGTGCGCCATGTCAGTGTGTGTGCGCCATGTCAGTGTGTGTGTGTGTGTGTGCGCCATGTCAGTGTGTGTGTGTGCGCCATGTCAGTGTGTGTGTGTGTGTGTGTGTGTGCACCATGTCAGTGTGTATATGTGCACCATGTCAGTGTGTGTGTGTGTGTGCACCATGTCAGTGTGTGTATGTGCACCATGTCAGTGTGTGTGTGTGCACCATGTCAGTGTGTCTTTGCCTTGTCAGTCAGTGTGCAGAGCTGATTCTGCAGGCAGATGATGCAGCCCAACACAGGCAGGTGGTACAGAGTACAGACACATCTGGATGTAGGGGACTTGTTTCCTTTGACACATGTTAATACTCTATACTTCCTGAACTGTAGTTGGTCTCTGGTCACCAGGCCTTGGAGTCAGGAAGGGCCACCAGCTGTGGCCATTAAACTCGAGGAGCGAACTGCCATTTGAGACGGTGGCCAAATCCCAAATTACACTCTACTCCCTATGTAGTGAACTACTTTTCAATTAAATTCAGAAAAGTGGACAAATCAAGTTAAGGGCAATTCTATTAGCACTATGATGGTGCTTCAGACACAGAACAAACAGGCACAGATACAAGAATAGGGCTTTGGTCAAACGTTGTGCCCCATATAGGGAATAGGGGGTTATTTCGGATGCACACAGATAGAGAGCTTTGGGGGACCACTTTCAGTTGTTTTAACTGTTGATGTGCTAATGCCCTCAAACTCAAATCTGGACCTCCATGCCAGTTCCACTGCTTCCTGTCATTCTTCCCCTCTAATCAGGGACCTGGGACACCAGGTGGGGTGTACTTAATTACCAGGTAGAACAGAATACCAGCAGTAGTCCGGACCTCGTAGGGTAAGATTTGAATACCCCTGTGCTAGTGCCAGGCTACATCCATTCACACGAAGGCTAAACATATTTTCTGTCTGCTTATAATCCAAATGATCCTAATCCGCCGAGATACAAAGGTAACCTAAATCACACAACCTATTTAGACCATATGCCAAACCCACGCCATTGGTCTACACCAGTCAGAGGTTTACCGGTTTAGGTAGTCATTAACGTGTGTGTGTGTGTGTGTGTGTGTGTGTGTGTGTGTGTTCCTAAATGTATAGCTCTGGGCTGGCATGTACGTGGTCATAGGCTGCGTCGTCAACAGTATATGTACGGTACAACGGCTGCTTTGATGCAAGACCTCTTCCGGGTGTTCTATTTGAAAACCTTTGATCCAACTGCACAGACCTAGATACAGTTTAGCCCAGCCAAAGAAATGTGCCTCACCTCAACCTTCCTAGTATTCAATGATGTATGAAAACAGATAATAGTCCATTTAGTTCTCTCAGGGGAGGTTGGTTGAATCATAAGAGCAATGTCAAATCTGACAAGCACTTCACTGTGGTTGCTACGGAGACAGAGACCATGTGATTTAGATGACACTGTACAAGCAAAGAGGTGTGTGTGTGTACTGACTACTGTGAGACGGGCACAAACAGATGACGAAAGGTAGCAAACATGAAGACCGTTGTAACAGAGAGGAGGAGGGTTATTCATTGGAGGGAAACGATTAAAAGATGAGGTTATATTGGGGAGTTTGGAGAAGAAGCAAAAGAGGGAGATATAAAAAAAAAATAAAAGCCAGAGGGAATGAGGAGAGTGAGAGAAGAGAATAGGTTATTGGGGATGGAGAGAAAAAGAGGAGAGGAATGAGGGATACGAATGGGAGGGTGAACAGTGAGATGGAAAGAGAAGAGAGGGTAAAGCACCGAGCAGGTCCTGTGTAGCTTTAGTAGGAGAGTGGTTATGTGAGGTGCACATGTGACCTGAGCCTCCCTGGAAGACCAGAGAGAAGAGTGGCCGAGAAAGAGAGTGTGTGTGTGTGTGGCAGCTGCAGTGGCCAGGACTGCAATAGAATGCTGAAGGTGCTTATGTATACTGTCATGGGCTTTCCCAAATAGCTCCCTATATAGTGCACTACCCATAGGGCTCTGGCTCTGGTCAAAAGTAGTGCACTATGTAGGGAATATGGTACCATTTGGGATGCAATAATGCTGTTGGAGCTGGGCTAAAGTGGAAGCTCTGCTCTGAAATGGGTCACTATCTATTTTATGAGAGGTGCCTGGGTTTTATACCGGGGTTGATTTGAAGTCTGTTACCTGAATATAATAGCATTTTGGTAGTTGAAACCAGCTTTAACTGAGGCAAATTTGGTGATGGAAATGGTTTGTGTCCATTTTTATTAGGTGAATGACGTGACAGTATATTGCACTAAACACTATGTGGTCACTCTTTTCACTGTGTCCCACCTCCATCCACCCTATCAGAACATAATGGAACTAAGGCCCTCTTCTAACACGGATAGAAACATCCTCATACTCAATGATAAACCTGCAACTACTGCTCAATCAGTAAATATATCAGCAACAACAAAAATATATTTTATAAAGCCCGGTTTACACCAGCAGTTGTCACAAAGTGCTTTACACATGACCTCCGCAGACCTTCGCTGCCTAGGTAAAAAGTATGTTTAAACAGTTTTGTAATAAGCTACTTTGTGTTCTCTTCATCTGTCAGGTGTTTGCCACCTACCCCAACGAGGACTATGATCGTCGGAATGAGGACGTGGACCCCATGGCTGCGTCTGCAGAGTACGAGCTGGAGAAGAGGGTGGAGAGGCTCGATCTGTTCCCCGTCGAGCTGGAGAAAGGTACACCTCAGCTCAGTTACCCCATAACCTTAATGTGGCAATCTGTGATTTGAAAAACAACAAAGAACATTCCAGATTGCCCACTTAAGAAAACTCCCCTTCACAGTACTGTAAAGAGGAGTTGTAATCGCCATTCTCTTGAGACAATCAGAGATCAATCCCCTCACTCAATCAGAACACATCTATCATCCCTCCATCTGCCTTCCAGTTATCCCTTCTCCCAAGAGGGACATTCTGATTTTAAAAGCTATTATGAAACAAAAGAGCATTTCATTTTCATCATGGATTACGATGATTTTATTGTTTTCTCACTGTCTCACTGTCCTCAGATGGGGATGGGCTGGGTATCAGTATCATTGGGATGGGGGCGGGGGCAGACATGGGCCTGGAGAAACTGGGCATCTTTGTCAAGACGGTCACCGATGGAGGAGCAGCGCACCGGGATGGCAGGTACATTACAAAATGGTGGCCTTCATCTACGGCTTTTCCATCTACACTCCTGGCAGACTTACCTGAACAGGTTCTGCATGATTTAATACATCTAAGAAGCAATCAAGCATGTGAGATGAGCCAAACTTGAATGTCTAGTAGTAGTATTCACATCTCTGTCTAGCTTGCGGATTTTGATATGTTATTGCTTTTCCACAAATAGGTTTGGAATAATAAAGGGAGTCAATTCGGTCGCATTACGGTTCCTTGCGGGAGCAGGTCTCGCTAGCAAAACAGATTTCTATCTCCGAGACAAACCTGTATGAATGGTTGAATGAAAAAGTAAGCATATTATTAGACTGTGGTGCTGAGGTTGTTGTGCTGCTTTGTGTTTCTCCACCCAGGATCCAGGTGAATGACCTGATAGTGGAGGTGGATGGGACCAGTCTGGTGGGGGTCACTCAGACCTTCGCTGCCTCCGTCCTCAGGAACACCACAGGCACTGTCAAGTGAGGATATGTTTTTGGCAATAGTGCGCTACTTTTGACTAGGGTCTATAGAGCTCTGGTGAAAAATAGTGCACAATATAAGGAATAAAGGTGCTATTTGGGATGCAACACTCTGATGTTACAGAGGCTTCTAGTTAAAAAAAAAATCATTTTTAGCAGGTTTCTTTTCCTCACCAACTAAACTCAGCAAAAAAATACACTTTTTTTTCAGGACCTTTTTTTCAGGACCCTGTTTTTCAAAGATAATTTGTAAAAATTCAAATTACTTCACAGATCTTCATTGTTTCCCATTTCAATGAACCATAAACAATTCATGAACATCCACCTGTGGAAAGGACGTTAAGACACTAACAGCTTACAGACGGTAGGCAATTAAGGTCACAGTTATGAAAACTTAGGACACTAAAGAGGCCTTTCTACTGACTCTGAAAAACACCAAAAGAAAGATGCCCAGGGTCCCTGCTCATCTGCGTGAACGTGCCTTAGGCATGCTGCAAGGAGGCATGAGGACTGCAGGCCGTAAATTGCAACGTCCATACTGTGAGACGCCTAAGACAGCGCTACAGGGAGACAGGGCGGACAGCTGATTGTCCTCGCAGTGGCAGACCACATGTAACATCACCTGCACAGGATCGGTACATCCGAACATCACACCTGCGGGACAGGTACAGGATGGCAACAACAACTGCCTGAGTTACACCAGAAACGCACAATCCCTCCATCAGTGCTCAGACTGTCCACAATAGGCTGAGAGGCTGGACTGAAGGCTTGTAGGCATGTTGTAAGGCAGGTCCTCACCAGACATCACCAGCAACAACTTTGCCTATGGGCACAAACCCACCGTCACTGGACCAGACAGGACTGGCAAAAAGTACTCTTCACTGACGAGTCGCGGTTTTGTCTCACCAGGGGTAATGGTCGGATTCGCGTTTATCGGCGAAGGAATGAGCGTTACACCAAGGCCTCGAGGTGGAGGGTCCGTCATGGTCTGGGGCAGTGTGTCACAGCATCATCGGACTGAGCTTGTTGTCATTGCAGGCAATCTCAACGCTGTGCGTTACAGGGAAGACATCCTCCTCCCTCATGTGGTACCCTTCCTGCAGGCTCATCCTGACATGACCCTCCAGCATGACAATGCAACCAGCCATACTGCTCGTTCTGTGCATGACTTCCTACAAGACAGGAATGTCAGTGTTCTGCCATGGCCAGCGAAGAGCCCGGATCTCAATCCCATTGAGCACGTCTGGGACCTGTTGGATCAGAGGGTGAGGGCTAGGGCCATTCCCCCCCAGAAATGTCTGGAAACTTTCAGGTGCCTTGGTGGAAGAGTGGGGTAACATCTCACAGCAAGAACTGGCAAATCTGGTGCAGTCCATGAGGAGGAGATGCACTGCAATACTTAATGCAGCTGGTGGCCACACCAGATACCGACTTTTGATTTTGACCCCTCCCCATTGTTCAGGGACACATTATTCCATTTCTGTTAGTCACATGTCTGTGGAACTTGTTCAGTTTATGTCTCAGTTGTTGAATCTTGTTATGGTCATACAAATATTTACACACATTAAGTTTGCTGAAAATAAAAGCAGTTGACAGTGAGAGGACATTTTTTTTTTTTTTTTGCTGAGTTTACTACTGCTTTGAGAACAATTAGCTACTGAGAGAGAATAGAGTTGCCTTGATGGACGTCTCTCTCAAACACTTGAATACAGACAGGTTAAACGACTTCATCAAGTCTAGTCCCTACTCTATTTTCTTTGTAGTACTGCGTGACGCGAGACTCCGTTAAGGTTTTCTGTACACATTTTCTTCTTAGTTTTGCAGTGGCTTTAGACTCTAGAGAAGACTGTCTACATGACCACATCCTCCCACATACATACTGTGTAGACCAGGGCATGCAGAGTAGTCAGTCATCAGAGGTCAAATGGGGCCATGATGAAGAGCGAAAACTTCCCTTCGAGATACAGCAACAGGACCACAGACAAAGCTGAAACTCACGTTTGAACCATGGAAGAGCATAAAAAAAACATCACCATCATGCTCACAGCAGGCATCAACACAATTATCATTCTGAAATGCCAGAGGGGTCTATTTGTGGCTGACTGAATGGGGCACCAGAGTCGCCTGCCTGTTCCTCAATCCCCAGCACTGCTTTGTCGTCGTATACAGGCTCATTCATTCATAATTCTGGAACTAGTGATCAGTAGAGCTGTGTGTGTGTGTGTGTGTGTGTGTGTAATTGTTAGTGTTGTGTGACTTTAGAGGGAGCTCATGCATTATAGATCAGTAGACTGGGAAGGAAGGGTTGAGGCAGGCAGGCGGTCAGTTGGGCCTATTCATAAAAATGTCAGCCATGGGAATGGATGGGTGAATGAGGATGGGAACTGTGTTTAGCATTTAATTATCTGATAGTTTACGGGGGGCATTCTAAGGCTGTTGTGGTGGTCTTGATAACTGACTGACTATGGGTACTCATTCTGAACTGCACTACTCCTATTCCTCTTACATAGCTGAGGAGAGTATTACACTGGAGCATATTGGGTCAAGGTTGAGAGGTTATATAATTCAGATTATTTAACCTCTTGCTAAGGGACCATATCATAGAGGTTCGTCTTATTGCAGTCCACATAGAAAGCCATTTTCAAAATCTGTAATTGTATGCAGGTTTCTGATTGGTCGGGAGAAGCCAGGTGAGCAGAGTGAGGTGGCCCAGCTGATCCAACAGACCCTGGAACAGGAGCGCTGGCAGAGAGAGATGATGGAACAACGCTACAGCCAGTACATGGACGACCAAGAGGTAGGTCTACAACCAGTCTGTAACCAACCAGTACATAGATGACCAGAAGGTAGGTATACAGTTGGTCTACAACCAGTATAGGTAGGTCTATAACCAGTCTACAGCCAGTACATGGACAACCAAGAAGTACAGTACAGATGGACAGACAAACAGGGGAGTTACTACCAGAACGTGTCCAATAAGAATACAGATGTTTTCTGTATGTTATGAAATGTTTTGCTACTCTGTGGCTTAAAGAACACGACCCTGAACACGGCTAGTTTAGAGCGAAACTGACACCTGGTCACTAATTTATTTAAAAAAAAATAATAATAACAGGCATTTTTAGATACATTTTTTCCCTCTGTGTGTTCTCTTTTACCCTTTAGGATTAAGATACTGTATGTGTGCCAATCACATCTTTGTCAGAATTGACCCAAAGCCGGTGGCTGTATCGAGTGAGCTGAATGGGCGTGTGTCCTTAGCTACGCTGTTACTGTCCAGTATAGCCTCCAGACAGTATAAACACACGTGCGCTTCCCAAATGACACCCTATTCTTCCTATGGGCTCTGGTCAAAAGTAGTGCACTAAATAGGCAATAGGGTGCCATTTGTGACTAAATAGGCAATAGGGTGCCATTTGTGATGCATACCAACAGGTCAGTTTAGAGAGCATAGGCCAAATAGGATAAATTAAATTCTGTCTCCCTAGGACTTCTTTTTCAAAATGAATCAGTGTTTCTGGTGTTTTGGCCTCTTCATCTCTGGGTTGTTAGGTTAGAGATTTTAGAGTACTTACAACCCAAAAGGATGATTTTTTTCCCCCTCTAACCTCTGTCCAATCAAAATCCTATGAGGATGCAGGACATTCTTATGTTCTCCATCTTATTACGTTGACATGCAGAATGATGGCATAATGGTTGAGGGTTTGTTCTGTGTTCCCTCCCCTAATCTAGGGATGCTCTTCAATGGTGTTATACGCCATCTAGTGGCCAGTCTCAGTACCAACCAACCATTTATTATTTTATTTTACCTTTATTTAACTATTTAAGTCAGTTAAGAATAAATTCTTATAACCATGATGCTGTTATAGTAGCAGCAGGCACAGGCATTTCTAAAAATACTGTGAAATGGGATTGATGGAAGCATATTGAACCTATTCAAACCTATTCAAATATGCAGACACTTTGGCCCTGTCAATTAAGAGCTGGAGAAAAATTAAACCCCAAACCGAATAGTTACTTTCGGGCTCACCGGTCCTCTCTTTCCCCAGGATGGTGAATATGGTACTGATGAGGAGGAGGATGAGGAGGAGGAGGTCAGCCCCACGGAGCCGTCTGCCATCGAGGTGTTTGACCTGGCTGAGAACGAGGACATCTCTCCCCTGGAGACGGACCCTGAGAAGCTGGCCCATAAGTACCGGGAGGTGAGAGGAAGCATTAAAGATAAAGGGCGGTGTTGCCCTGTTCCTTATATACTGCACTACCTTTTGGACAGATTTTGCAACAACTTCCTTAACTCTCTCCTCAGCTTCAAATAAAGCATGCTGTAACACAGGCAGAGATCCAACAGCTGAAAAGAAAGGTAGGTTAAGTTGTATTATGTTGCTGCTATGCTATGTTGTCTTAGGTCACTCTTTATGTCGTGTTGTGGTGTCTCCCTTTTTCGTGATGTGTGTTTTGTCCTATATTTTTATTTTAATATGTTTAATTCTAGCCCCCCTCCCCGCACGGGGCCTTTTGGTAGGCCGTCATTGTAAATAAGAATTTGTTCCTAACGGACTTGCCCAGTTAAATCTAGGTTAAATAAAAGAAGAAAAAAAAATATATATATATATATATATATATCGTGATTGTTATTAAATGTGATGTCCCAATGTTTAATTGTACAGGACATCTACTACTTAATTAATATTCAGTGGCATTTACGGCCAGTCCGTTAATTTACCTGTGTGTGTGTGTGTACTTACGCGCATCTGTGTGTGTACTTCTCCACACTCCCAGCTGAACCATGCAGAGCAGGACAAGCAGCGCTGGCGTATGGACAAGAACCAGCTGGAGCAGACCCTGCAGGAGAACAAGGAGCGCATGGAGAAGCTGGAGGGCTACTGGATGGAGGCCCAGAGTCTGTGTCAGGCTGTGGACGAGCACCTGAAGGAGACGCAGGCCCAGTACCAGGCTCTGGAGCGCAAGTACAGCAAGGCCAAGCGCCTCATCAAGGAGTACCAGCAGAAGTAAGGCCGGGCCACACACACACACACACACAGAGGTGGCATTGCTACTAGCGTTAGCGCAATGACATGCTAGCTGTTCCCATAGACTTCCAGTCATGGAGCCATTGACTATCCATTTAAAAGCGCGTCTCTGCAGAAAAGTATTTTTGCAGTGGCAACAATTTGGGCCACCGCTGCTAAATTAATATAGGGGAAAAACTTGAGTGTGATTAGTGTCTCTGTGACGTCTCATCTGTAGGGAGATTGAGTACCTGAAGAAGGAGACTCAGCGCTGTGTACAGGACGGGGCCGAGGCATCACTGAAGGAGGAGTCAGGACAGCTCCATGAACAGGTAATAGTGGAGACTGATGGCTGTATGTGTGGCTCCAACACCAAGGTTTGTGTGTTCGATTCCTGCTGGGGCCACCGATACGAAAAATGTATGCATGCATGACTGTCAGTTGCTTTAGATAAGTGTCTGTTAAATGATATATATTTCATTGTGTGCAGCCATTGGGGAGACCATTGGTGAAGCAGAGCATTGGTAAAGTTTCTAGTAGTCTATCATAATACATAACTGTAACCTTCTGTGTTACTTTGGTTGCAGGTAGCAGATCTGGAATGCAGGGTTGAAGAGCTGAAATCTGAACCTTTATAAAAGCCTGGTTTCCTATGTCTCTTCAAGAACATGAAGTGAATACCAGGATGTTAGTGTATTTGCAGTGGACCCAGGGTATTTCTTGCCTCAAACTTTAGTATTGGTTTGCGGTTGCATACGTGTACCCTCAGGCTTTGTATTGCTGCATATAATCTCTTTATCTAACAACCCTTTCAATCCTGTTTTTGTTGTTTGTTTTGTGAATATTTCCCATCTGGTAATATTGCCAACGGCTACTGGTTTGTCTGATTAGTTTAATCAACCATTTTCTTAACATTTAAAAAAATACTGGCAAGAACTTCTGTGGAGCTCTAACCGTTGTTCCGTATTTGGCCATTCGATAGAAAATAGTGTTTGGGTGAATTAGAAAACCAGGCTTTTGATTTCAATTGCAAAAACAAATTCCCTTTCTTTGTTTTGTGATGTTTTATTTTCTGGGGTTGTCATTTTACAGCTGTAATACTGTGTGGTTTGTATATATTATTTTATTAATACATGTGAAACATTTAACATGTATGCACTAATGGAGTCAAGAGTTGGTGCATATGATAACTTATGTGACTGAGGAAGACGTGTAATTGTAAAATGTTGACACTGGAGAAGATGTAGAATGATTGTGTTGGTGCTTCACTGGAACATAAGAGAATACCGTAGGTTATCCATCTCCTTCTACAATTAGATCAGCAATCCAACCTTTGCAGGGGCTTGTCACTCAACTTCAGTCAACTGCTCCCTACCTCTGAGTTAACAATCGCAGAGCATGTGTATTGTTAGCCAGTCAACTCCGCTACCCAGTAATGGCTACTGATGCGATTCAGTAAGAGCACAGTAAACCCTCAGTAACAACCCCTTAAGTAACTGAACCTACATTAGATAACTCATTGTAAAAAGGACCAGAAGAGAACGTTTCCAAATCTGCTCTGCTACAAAGGGACATGGACAAGATTTGAAATCTGATGTTTTTTAATTTTATTGTGGATGTTATCAAAGATGTGTTCAACACTGACTGAATGGCAGACCACAAGAACTGGTGATGGAAAGTGTTGGGAAACACAACTGGTGCATGTTCATTAGAAACCAAACAGAATAAAATGGACTGAAACAGGGAGGGACTAGTCCTATCTGGACTTGTCCGTTGTGTACCCTAATGAACACAACCATGGACTTCGAAGGTGATGAAACATCACCAGCAGCTATTGTGCACTCCCCATTCCCCTTACTGTAGCACATGGAATCACTGCCGGGTAGTATTCACCTGCTTCTTCACAGTTTGGAGGGAAACTTACTGTAAAAAGCCTATTTATGTCAACTCCCATAGTTAAGATGACTGAAATATTTGCTTGTTTATATGGTAAACGCCATATGTGAGGTATTGGATTAAAGCTGGTAAGATAAGCAATGGAAAGAAAGAAACTGTCTAGAATGGATATTTGTTGAATTTTGGAGGCAAGATCTGGGTGATTTCAAAGACAGTGTTGGATAATTTTATGAAATTAAGAAATATCTCATGAGCATGTTATGTATTTTCATAAGATTTTAGGCTTGTACAGGGCACATGCTTTGCATTGTTTTGTGGAATAAATGGTGAACCGTGATAATGAAGTCAGTCTTTTTTTAAATTCATTTTCTATTTCCCTCATCTTCGGGTTTACAAACTGAATTGTCCTCCAGGTACAAAGATACACTACATAACCAAAAGTATGGACACCTGCTCGTCAAACATCTCATTCCAAAATCATGAACATGAATATGGAGTTGGTCCCCCTTTGCTACTACAACAGCCTCCACTCTTCTGAGAAGGCTTTCCACTAGATGTTGGAACATTGCTGCAGGGGCTTGCTTCCATTCAAACACGAGCGTTAGTGAGGTCAAGCAATAATAAAACACAAATCACATGCTTGTACTTGTGTTGTAAATAGAATGGTATTCTGATCTGTGAATGTTGCTCTGCTACAGAAATATCAACTTAACCAAGTAGTAAAGTGTGTGGGTGGTGCAGCCCAAATTATGAGTGCATCTTTTCATGGTGTCTCGTCAGGTGATAATTTCGTGAAAACCGTTTGACACACTGATCACACTTGTACAGTTTCTCTCCGTTGTGCAGCAGCTGGTGAGCTTTCAGACTCTGAGGTCGACTGAAGCTTTTCCCACATTCAGGACAGGTACATGGTTTCACCCCAGTGTGTTTTCTCTCATGGCGCTTCAGATCCCCAGACTGACGGAAAGTCTCTCCGCACTCTGTACACAGGAAAGGCTTCTCCCCTGTGTGTATCCTCACGTGCACATTCAGCTGTCCAGAGTGGCTAAAACACTTCTCACAATAAGAACAGCGGTATGGCTTCTCTCCCGTGTGAATCCGCTGATGCTGCTTAAGGCTGTAGAAACAAGAGAAACCTTTCCCACAGTCATTGCACAAGTACCGTTTGGCTGTGACTGACTGGAAACACCTGTGAGATTTGAAGCATTTAACATACTTGTAGCTCTTCCCACACTGAAAGCAGAGGTGGACCTCTCCCCCCTCCACGGCCTTCTGCTCTGGCGGAATGAGGCCTGAGCCCAGGCCTGAGGCTTGAGAGACATACTCCTCAGGGTGGTGTCTCTTAACGTGCTTCCGGAGGTACCTCTCCTCGGTGAAGGAGAATTGGCAGTAGGAGCAGGGGACAGCTTCAGAGCTCAGCTGGATGTCCTTACATACTTCTGCCTCCAGGTGGCGCTGTAGACCGGCAGCCTGACTGAAGAACCTACCACAGCGGGTGCAGCAATAACGCAGATTTTCCTTCGGGTGCTTGTTGAGCTTGTGCTTATTCAGGGTGGTGTACCGTTTGAAGGTAACCCCACATGTAGAGCAAGAATACGGCGGCGGCCCCACCACGACCTGGATGCACTGATGGGATCTGAGAGACTCTGGGTTGTCGTAGGTTCCCTGACACTCAGTGCAGCTGTACTGGGCCTCCTCTCCAACAGCCTCTCCCTCCATCTCCTCCATGTCCAGAGCATCTGAATCAGGATCTGAATGCGATCTCTTCTTGGTACTGATTTGTCTTTGTTTTGGTGCGTTTGTCTTAGTTTTGGCTTTAGAGGTCCTGGTGGACTTTACTCTGAGGTTCCTTAGTCTCTGAGAGGGAGCTCTTCCAGTCTGGGTCTCTGTAGGTGAATCATTGGTGGAGGGGGGCTCCGGTTCCCAGGCGCTGTCAGAGGGCGGCCGGGGCAGATTCTCCCCTCTGACCTCTACTACTCGACGCTTCTTCTTCGTTCCGTGAACTCGTAGCTGGTGCCTCGCCAGGTCATACCCCTGAGCAAAACACTTCCTGCACTGGGGGCAGCAGTAGGGTCTGACGTTGGAGTGGACAGCTCGCATGTGTCTTTGAAAGTGGCCTTTCTGTTTAAAGCGCTTCCCACACTGAGAGCAGCTGTTGGCCTCCTCACCTCTTTGTGCCGGCTCATCTGTCTGGGGCTCTGTATGTATAGCATCAGAGGGGAGTTCTGGGGATTCAGGTTTATGGGTGCTCTCCCCTCTGACCTCTACAAAAGCCTGCATTTTGATGACCTTTTCCCTTTGGTCATGGCTCTTCATGTGCTGACAAAGGCTGCTCTCCACAGTAGAAGAGAATGGGCAGTGAGGACACGGGAATAAGACAGAGGTCCCTGTAGGTGGAGCATCGGAGGTGCAAGACTCTGTTTCCTGGGTCCTGTCAGGGGATGGCTGACTCTTCCCTCTGACCTCTTCAGTCATAAACTCTTCTATTCCCTGCTTCTTCTTCTTTCCATGAACTCGTATCTGGTGCCTGGCCAGACAAGACAGCTGAGCGAAACACCTCCTACAATGGATGCAGCAGTACGGTTTCACCTTGGAGTGGACATTTCGCATGTGTCTCTGGACGTGGCCCTTCTGCTTAAAGCTCTTAGGACACTGAGGGCACCGGTAGGCCAACTCCCCTACAGAGGACGACGACATAGGGTCTGGCTTTACATTGCCGTTAGAAAGGTGATTGTCAAGCTCACTCAGTTCAGACGCAGGGGATAGGTCCAGAGAGTGTGATTTCTCTGTATGTTTTTGAAGGTAGGACTTGGTGGTGAAAGTAAGCTGGCACTGACAGCAGAGGAAAACCTGAGACGACAAATCTGTTCTAAACTCTGAAACAGAGAGAAGAGAAGACGCAAAAGTTAGGTCTTACTAAACATTACTAGAGTGACTGGCATTCTTTCAACCTTTTTGAGTTTCAGAAATGTAATATTCCCTATTATTATTCCTTATACACCCTCACATAAGCCTTCTAGACGCCCAGTGCCTGAGCAAGGTCGTAAAAGGAGACTGGGAACGATAAGTACCTGAAGGGGTGCACTTTCGGAGCCAGATTTGGTCAGAGGGGTCCCTAAACCTTTCGATGAATCTGCCCCCAGGCCAAAACAGGAACTCATCTCCTGGGGGGATGGAGCGGCAGCAGTGGAAGAAAACAATTCCCCTGTACTGGAGTGCTATGAGATTACCCTCCTCTTCATTACGAGCACAGTTAACATACCTGAGACAGAGAGAGAGCGTAATGTGACTTAGACAGACAGACAGACTCTAGAATAAGTGAGGGTACGTCCTACAAGTTACCTCATCCAGTTGGAATGAGTGTCTCGTGCAGCATCGATGTACTCAGATTCACTCTTACTGTTCCAGACCTGAAAAAAAAGAAGCTATGCTTTTTATAGAAAAACATGACAAATAATCTCAGCTGACTCGGCACAACAGTCATAAATAGAGTATAGAGACAATGCTTAAGATTTCCATGGAATAGCACTATAGGTGCACCCAAATATCACCCAGGGTCCTAGGGTTGTGGTCAAGTAGGGAATAGGGTGCCGTAACCGAAACTATTGTACAGTATTTTGTACATTATTTAACCTTTATTTTGACAGGGAGTCAAGCTGAGACCAAGGTCTCTTTTATAGATGAGCCCTGCAAATAGAAAAATATACACATATCACTACAGAAAGCAAAACAGATAAAACACATCATAGGAAACAAACACACTAGTCAGTAAAAAGGTCCTAAATCAGCCATCTGAATATCCCTACATATCACAATTGCCCAGTATATCAGTACTCACTCACCTCCCAGGAATAGTCACTTGCTACTGCTCTTTCCCTGGTAGTCACCTCCCCCTCACAGGGGCCAAAGTGCATTCCTGGGGCCACAGCTGGCCCTTGGTTTAGGACCCCCAGGCCTGCCCCTGGGATACTGGACCTGCCTACCACCAGCCCATGGGGTAGGGTGAGGAGGGCCCTCTGGGGTATACCCATTGGAGTGGGAGAGTCCAGCATGAAGGACAGACCACACTGGTCTTTGTTGGAGGTATGACACTCCTCACAATCTGTAAAAATAGAAATACAAAGTGATAGGCCTAAGTAAGCTGGTACAATCATGTGGTAAGCTAAACTGGATATAACATGGCCTTCCACTTACCAACTGTAGATCTAAGCAACTATGATTTGAAAGATGCATGCAAAGATCAATGATGGCCTTGGAATTCAAGATAGTCAGAGTACACAGAATTCGTTCTCACTCACAGAGGTCATGACCGTTGTCATCTAGTAGTTGATGACCCTCCTCTTGGCCTTGTACCACAGTGTTCACCAATATATTCTGGACCAGGCTGTCAGAGAACACTGTGACAACACAGATCCAGTGAGAAAAGGGAGTATATGAGAAATGTTCCTGACACAGAAGTACATGACAATCACTATCTGAAACTGATTGAATTTGGCTACTGCAGCCTGAGTACCACACCTGCAGAGGGGTTGTCTGTAATGATTTGGACTTGGCATCCCTCCTCTGACACACCAGGATCTGCCCACTCCACGACGATCACTTCTTCAGACATCACTGTAGACTCCATATTCGGTTAGTAGGGTAGCAATGACAGTGTTAGCAAGCACAACAGCCATGTATCAGGACAAAACCTTCACCCTGTGTGATAAACTATGGCAAAAGCCATTTGTCCTGATATTATGCCAATTTCACGACTTAATTTAATAGCTACTAAAGAAAATACAACATCTAAATGTCAAAATGCACAATGTTGTTGGCTAGCAAGCTACATACAAAAATGCTAGCTAGCAATGTGGAATTAGCATTATCTTGCAAGATAGCTAGCTAATGTTCAAAATAATATTGACACACCTGGACAACCTGATCTTCTTGAAACCTGTATTTACTAATAATCTTCGTTATCATTTAGATACTAGTGTATGTCAATTTTGGAAAACGGATTTGACTTTTGAGGAGAAAATTCATGAGTAGCTTCTCCTTCTTCAAGTTGTTTTGATGGCGGACCGCAACCATTCATGGGTAGCTTGTATCGCAATTCCCTTTACATGACCCGGAAGTGAAAATCTTCCACAATGATGGCTTGCCTCTAAAATGTGACTTTTTGCAATGATTGACTATGCTTTGATGACCAGAGTATTAGTCATACGCTTTATTTTTTCTATACAAAACACAATCTTATAAATTAATTTACACGATGAAGGAGATCTTCATATAATCGCAAACTACACTACCTATCAGCAGCGCCGCTGGTGTAGTGGTATCATGGAAGATTCCCATTCTTTCGACCCGGGTTCGATTCCCGGGCGGCGCACTGATTTTGCTATCTTGACACAGAAATGACTTTTTTTAATTTACACGATGAAGGAGATCTTCATATATCTTCATATAATTATGTCAATTTCCATCACCCGAAGAATGAGCACAATATACAAATAATAGTACATGCACAAGACACATGCATACTTGGCAAAGTAACAACAGCGAGTTTACTTGGTTAGTCATCGTCAGAAAAACTGTCTACATAAAAAACAAATCTTTCGACCCTTGGGCTTGCCTGGAAAACAGACGCTGAATTGCATTGAACTCTACATCGGGCAGAAATTGCATTTTGAATCTGGAAAGTTTCCTCTCATGACCCCCTCCAAGCCAGAATTGTGAATAAAATTACATTTGAACGTACTTTACCGGTTGTCCATGCGGTTGGTCAATTTGGTGGTAGGAATATGAGACAATATATCCACAGGAAAGTATAATTATGTCAATTTCCATCACCCGAAGAATGAGCACAATATACAAATAATAGTACATGCACAAGACACATGCATACTTGGCGAGCTTGTGCAGTTTACATGGTTCTGATCATAATTTAATGATCGAAATCTGAAAGCAGTGCTTTGAAAGGTTGATGTGATTATACTTTTCTATATTGTCTCACATTCCTACCGCACAGACAACTGGTAGTGTACGTTAAAATATAAATGTATTTAACATTCTGGCTTGTAAAGGTTGTGACAGGAAACTTTCCTGATTCAAACGCTAATTTCTGTTTTTAGAATTCAATACAATTCAACCTCGGGTTTCCAGGCAACCAAAAAAAAGTTGACAAGCAACCCTTGGGCTAGTCGCATGGCAACAACCAAGCAACAGCGATAAAAAGTTCCAACCAGGTTGCAGTGCAGCCAGTCGGAAACATACCTTTTTTAAAGATTTGGAATTAAACTACGCTTAATAAACCAACGCAATGAAACGCTTTGGATCAAAAGAACAGTGTGGATATAGAGTCGACACAATAGACAGGCTTTGTTGCAAGAAGGAAGATGCGGATTTCAACATCTGTGGAAATTGCCAATCTTGCATCTTCACTTCCAAGCTCCACGATTCGACCCAGTGGATGTCGCGCGCAGGGGACTCGTCCAAAAGGAGATTCCTTACTGGCATTCTCGTGCGGTGCCAAAGTGTCGAGATTCTCGAAACCATCCAAAGAGTACTGCAAGTGACATTTGGGAAAGATTTCACCTATACTAGGTCACGACAGAAGTCAAGTGTTTCAGAAGATATGACCACTTGGAGCCAGGACCGAGCGCTTGACACCAAACTTCTTGGGATAGAGATGGTTGACACTTGGGACTGGTTCAGTCGCAGCCACCACTGGACAAAATCCAACTATCTTTTAGGAATTCTTTCCCTATGCGATACAGGGCTTCTTCACATGCTTGGAAACTTGACAAGTGTGCTTATAGTTAGAGCAAAACGGGCCTTCCTCCAACTTAACGGTACAGGTACTGAACGTAAAGATTCACCCATTTTGAATGTGGATCTCTGAGCGATGTTCTATCAATTCCCTGTGTCATTTCATGTGTTCATGTATGTATGCTATTGTCGTTCAAGTATGCAGACATTCGTCCGGTATGACGTAGCATTGCGATAAAACCACTCTCACTACACTGGAAGTTAATAGGAATACGACTTTTAGATCGCAAAAACTTATTTCATACATGTCAGATTTCAATACTGGCCGATGTCATAATGCGGGAGGTTGACTTCTCTCGAATGAGCCATTTTTGCGATATTGCTACCTCGAGAAATTTGTAATTTAACAGAGTGTCTAACGTTTCTCCAGTTTGTCTGCTCCTTCAGTCCAGGGTGCATTTCATGGTGCCATTGCGAATATCATACTCCTCTCTGACGCACAGATCTGCAGGTTGAACATGGGGATATTGTAGACTCCTAAATTGTTAGTGAAGTACAATTTGTAGCCGATTTTACAGCTAACTAGCAACTTCACATGCCGACTTTTTCACATATTGACTTTGGTATTATTGTGTATGTAGTTACGCTTGCTAGTAGGTACTATGCAGGTAGGCAGCCCAAAGAGAGAGCATTGCATTGTGGGTGTTGTAGTCGACTTGAGCTGCAACAGATCTCCACAACGATATTCATATGTTGCTACCAACCATGTCACATATTAGTGTAATGCAACACTGTAAATTATTGGAATTATTGGGTTAATTTTTTCTTTATACTACTAACCCCAGGAATATAATATAATCACTTTTATTTATTGTCTTACTATCTTTCTTTTTATGATATATATATATATATATATATATATATATATATATATTTTAAACTCAGCATCGTTGGGAAGGGCCGTAAGCAAGCATTTCATGGTAAAGTCTATACCGTTGTATTCTGCGCATGTGACAAATAACATTTGATTTGAATTAGTTTTATGACAACTTACTGACGCCCTCCACTAAGTTCATTTTCATTTGAGCACCTTTGTAGCCTATATAATGACCACACATGAAATGATATTCCATGCAAAAGTGTGAAAGTTATCTCTATGAATTGTAGGCTAATTTGCAAAACTGCATGTATTTTTAACCCATAATAATCAAACCTCTCTTTTCAGTGCTGGAGGATGAGGATCATGAGGATGACACCTCATCTATCCCAGAATCCACCTACTCTTTCAACTCGCAGGAGAGTCATCCAGACCTGGACCTCCTCATCTGGGCCAGCTCCTTCTATGACCCTGTCAACATGCATCATGAAACTGACATCAACACCATCGATGGAGGCCAGGAGACATGCCATGATCCAGAGCTCTGTGAGTGTTGCTGTTAGAAATGTTTTTGTGTTTTGTAGCAATCAGGAATGAATGTTAGTAACTGTAGGCTTATCTACGGTCAACCTGTAAGGGCAGTGGGGCAGGGTTGGATTGGCCATTTGGCAATTCTGGCATATGCCAGATGGGCTGCACCATTTTTTTAGTTGGGTGGGCTGGTTGAAATGTACACACATTTAAAACAATATATACAGTGCATTCGGGAAAGTATTCAGACCTCTTCCCTTTTTCCACATTTTGTTAAATTACAGCCTGATTCTAAAATGTATTACATGATTTTATCCCTCATTAATCTACACACAATACCCCACAATGAAAAAGTGAATCAAAGGTTTTTAGAAAGTTTTGCAAATGTATTAAAATTTAAAAAAAAAACAGAAATACCTTATTTACATAAAAGTATTCAGACCATTTTCCTATGAGACTCGAAATTGAGCTCAGGTGCATCCTGTTTCCATTGATCATCCTTGAGATGTTTCCACAACTTGATTGGAGTCCACCTGTGGTAAATTCAATTGATTGAATTTACCCAGTGACACCAAGGGGAAATGTTGTGACGTTAGTGAATCACATGCAGTCATGTGATTCACTAAAATGAAATGATGACAAATACATTAATCCGTAGGTCACTCCCATAGAATTCACTCCCACTAAGGCCTACTTTGAATCATTGATATCCCAGACTTACTGTATATGCTCAGTGTGCAATAGCCTGGGGATGAGGTTAGGAGCCCTGTAATAGTAATTAACACTTAGGGTAGGTGTAGAACGAATAAGGGTTAATAAGCAGACAGACAGAGAACAAGAAGAAGCACAGAGTGACAGCAGAAAAGATGCTTAGACTGAGAGGCAAACGAAATGGTGAGCTGGCGGTGTGTGCAGTGATGTGGGCTGGTGTGGATAAAATGCCAGGGCTGAATTCTTGTCCCAGTCCGCTCCTGCAGTGCCTGTGTTAATGAATGGTTATGATAAAAATGTCATATGATAAAAATGTCATGTTTGATTAATAGGACAAATATAAGCACCCAATAAATTATTATTATTATAATCAAAGTAGACTACAACGATCATTGACATTTTGGTTGGTCAAATGTTTGTGCACTCTTTAAAGTTCCCCATATCCAGTCCACTATGAATTTCTGCCTCACTGTGTTTCTTTATTTTCAGCCAATAGCTGCCAACTCCATGTAGCTCCATGGGTGGTGGTGGGTGCCAGCCCTACCTCTGAAGGCCTGCAGGGCTTTGGCAGTGTGTGTATGGGGGTGGTGAAGGAGGATAGTGACACAGACTCCACCTGTTCAGACGACCCTGCTCTGATGGTGGTCCCTCGGTCCTCCACCTCTCTGTCTGGGGTCCGCCGATACAGAGACTTCATCCGGGGTCTCCCTGTTCATCTTGCCAAGAGGATTTTAGGTGAGCCACCATGTACCCCCCCCCACCCTCTACCCCTCCAAAACATGTCTAAGCTATCATTCAAAGGACTCTGTGGTGTTACATGAGAATATCTATCCTCAGATGTGTAGTGGAGGGTAAATGCAACTAAACATGCATTGAAAAAAAATGCATTGAAAGTATAGGGAGCATAACTTTTTTCACCGTGATTGGTGATCAGTTAACCCACCTATTTTGTTTACTACTACATCACTGCATATCCCCCTCTCCAGTATTCTACATGAATAATACTGGTCTCAGCAGCTATTATCAAATCATAATTGTCACATGTGACTGTGCATAGATAATAAACAGCGAGTAGCAGCAGTGTAAAAACAAAGGGGGGGGGGGGGGGGGGGGGGGTCAAATAGTCCGGGTGGCCATTTTATTAATTGCACAGCAGTCTTATGGCTTGGGGGTGGAGGCTGTTAAGGTGCCTTTTGGACCTAGACGCTCTGGTACCGCTTGCCGTGCGGGAGCAGAGAGAACCGTCTATGACTTGGGTGACTGGAGTCTTTGGCAATTTTCTTCTGACACGCCTAGTATATAGGTCCTGGATGGCAGGAAGCTTGGCCCCAGTGATGTACTGGGTCATACGCATTACCCTCTCTAGCATCTTACGATTGGATGCCAAGCAGTTACCATACCAGGCAGGGATGTAACCGCTCAGGATGCTCTCGATGGTGCAGCTGTAGAACTTTTTTGAGGATCTGGAGACCCATGCCAAATCTTTTCTGTCTCCTGAGGGGGAAAAGGCATTGTCGTGCCCTCTTCACGACTGTCTTGGTGTGTTTGGACCATGATAGTTTGTTGGTGATGTGGACACCAAGGAACTTGAAACTCTCAACCCGCTCCACTACAGCCTCGTCGATGTGAATGGGTATGTGTTCAGCCCTCATTTTCCTGTGTAGTACAATCAGCTCCTTTATCTTGCTCACATTGAGGGTAAGGTTGTTGTCCTGGCACCGCACTGCGGTCTCTGACCTCCTCCCTATAGGCTGTCTCATCGTTGTTGGTGATCAGGCCTACCACCGTTGTGTCGTCAGAGAACTTAATGATGGTGTTTATTGATGAACTTTGTTGGCACTATGGTGTTGAACGCTGAGTTGTAGTCAATGAACAGCATTCTCACATAGGTGTTACTTTTGTCCAGGTGGGGAAGGGCAGTGTGGAGTGCGATTGAGATTGCGTCATCTGTTGGGGCGGCATACGTATTGGCATGGGTCTAGGGTTTCTGGGAAGATGGTGTTGATGTGAGCCATGACCAGCCTTTCAAAGCACTTCATGGCTACCAAGATGAGTGCTAGGCTGGTTACCTTAGCTTTCTTGGGCAAAGGGAATATGGTGGTCTGCTTGAAACATGTAGGTATTACGGACTCAGTCAGGGAGAGGTTGAAAATGTCAGTGAAGACACTTGCCAGTTGGTCCGCACATGCATTGAGTACACGTCCTGGTAATCAGTCTGTCCCCGCGGCCTTGTGAATGTTGACCTCTTTCAAGGTCTTGCTCACATTGGCTACGGAAAGCATGATCACACAGTCGCCCGGAACAGCTTCATGCATGCTTCAGTGTTGCTTGCCTGGTAGGCTCGTGTCACTGGACAGCTTGCGGTTGTGTTTCCCTTTGTAGTCCATAATAGTTTGTAAGCCTTGCCTAGTTAAATAAAGGTTAAATAAATAATAAAATAAAACAACATCCAACAAGCGTCAGAGCCGGTGTAGTAGGTTTCAATCTTTATATTGACGCATTATATTGATGCTTACGATTCTATCTCAATATTGACGCTTTGCCTGTTTGATGGTTTGTCTGAGGGCATAGAGGGATTTCTTATAAGCGTCCGGATTAGTGTCCTGCTCCTTGAAAGTGGTAGCTCTAGCCTTTAGCTCGGTGCGGATGTTGCCTGTAATCCATGTACGTACAGTCACTGTGGGGGGGGGCATCGTCGATGCACTTATTGATGAAGACGGTGACTGAGGTGGTATACTCCTCAATGGCATTGGATGAATCCCGGAACATGTTCCAGTCTGTGCTAGAAAAACAGTCCTGTAGCTTAGCCTCCGCTTCATCGGACTACTTCCGAATTGAGCACATCACTGGTACTTCCTGTTTGAGTGTTTACTTGTAAGCAGGAATCAGGAAGATAGAATTATGGTCAGATTTGCCAAATGGATGGCGAGCTAGAGCTTTTTTCTGTGTATGGAGTAAAGGTGGTCTAGAGTTTTTTATCCTCTGGTTGCACATGTGACATGAGGTAAAACAGATTTTAGTTTGCCTGCATTAAAGTCCCCGGCCACTAGGAGCGCCGCTTCTGGATGAGCATTTTCTTGTTTGCTTATGGCCTTATGCAGCTCGTTGAGTGGTGTCTTAGTGCCAGCATAGGTTTGTGGTGGTAAATAGACGGCTCCAAAAAATGTAGATGAAAACTCTCGTGGTAGATAGTGTGGTCTACAGCTTATCATGAGGTACTCTACCTCAGGTGAGCAATACCTTGAGACTACCTTCATATTACTCCATACCTTCCCTAGCTGCTAGTTTATCTGGTCGATCATATTGCAGATTCAGTGTGTGCAGAAGTGAACCTGTGTGTGTGCACTTCGCTGACCCCTTATGCAACCTGATATGCAGTGTTTATCTGGCTCTGTTCAGGGACAGCGGTATACTCTGCACTGTCTTCTTTTGTCTAGATTGAAGTACCCGTTGACATTTCCTTGAATCAGCCCCATAGAGAAAGGTATCCGGGCTAAATAGCTATGCCATGGTGATGACTTTGTTTTGCAAGGCTACCCTTTTAAAGATCTATGCCTCTCCTGCTTCACACCTTGAGCTGTTCTCCCTGGATATTGATGAGATGGAAGAGCAACAAACCTTTGCTTAGCAATCAGTACAACAATTCCCTTGGAGGTGTTGTTAAAATGTTGTTATGTAGCCTTCATTTACATTTGAAAGATATGTGTTTGCATAATGATGGTCCAATTCTGATATAAAAAAATTAATAATTTTAAAATACCATAATAGTTTTCTATTTTTTAAACAAAAGACATTTACCTTTTCAACAACTGTTCAATATTTGAACCACTATCTGAATAATTTTCTCATTCCATGCTTTTAAACACAAAATGCCTTGTGACATCACCTAGGTTTCCTTGGTGCAGACGGAATAGAATTTCAATCCGAATTCTCTCATTCTGTTATGAATAATCGCAAGTAGTCGTCCTTCAATGGACCACTTATCGATTAGATCTACAGTATGGACTGCGGCAACCTTTGAGGGATGGCTGCTTGTCACCATACCCTCAAAGATTTAAGTGCAGAAGTTGTTTGTTTCAGGTCTTCTAGACAAGACCTCTCTGTACAGCTGCAGGGATGTCTCCAAACACTGGCGCTACCTGACGGAAGACACTCAGGAGGACCTTAATGCCAAGAAGATGGTGGAGAAACAAGCTACGTTGATGCAGGTACTGTATGGTAACTATTAAAATACCACACTCTAAATCCACCAATGACACATAGATTTTTAACATTCGGGACAATAAAGATATTGATTATTGAAGAAAAATAAGTAGCAGGAGCTGCTCTTGAAGGGGAATAGTACTAAAAAAGCGAATGGAAAAAGAATAACTACAAATAAGTGTTAAGTGAGTCTTGCCCTTAAGGCAGAACTGATCGGTTTCTGCTAGATGGGACAGCTGCAAAGTCAAATTTGTCTATATGGTAAAAAAAACAAACAATTAAATGTTTTTTTTTGTGTGCTTTTTGGTCTGCATATAAGGTAAGGTTTAGTAAGGTTATCAGTGGGATTACGGTTATGGTTAGGTTTCCAATCAGATTTTAGGACTTTATGGCTGTGCTAACTAGTGACCACGATGCAGTCATCTCAATAAATCCCAAATGGCACTCTATTCCCTACATAGTGCCAAATTTTGTAACCACCTGATTTAGATTTAATGTGTGCATCGGTATGATCCCCAGAGTATCTTGAGCCACTTTTAAAATCAATCAAACACTCAATATCTTTGCCAAGTGGCATAGAAAAATCTAAGTCAAGGCACTTGTGTGGGTTTGCAAGTTAAAAAGCTTTTCATGGGTGGGCTAGTTCATTATTAAAATACACCAACATGTTTCAGCCTTCACCTTGATGAAACGTGTTAGTGTATTTCAATAATGATCTAGCCCACACATTAAAGTGTGACTGAACACGCCAATTGGCACTTGTGTTTTTCTGTTTCTCATTAGGAAAACAAGATTTCAGTCTTGGAGATGTGTTTTCTGACCGATTCTGCATTTGGTTAATAATGTTTGTCCCCTTCACACACTGTAGATGCCATACATAAGCTTATTTCACAAAAAATCGAAGATAACTGAAGAAATATTAAATGAATTTGGACATTTTTGGCAAGGATGTTATAGTTGTGTAATATTAAAACTAAGGTGTTTAGTACAGTGTATATATATATTTTTTTAAATGCGCAACGTGTTGTTTTGTGCTGGGCAGGTCTGTCTCACTGTCTATGATATTGGATAGAGAGCAATCACTGCAGCTGTTCACCCCATTTTAGTAGGTAAATGGACATCAAATTCAAACCCAACCTACATTTACCCGTTGTGACACACGGACATTCCAAACGCAGTTTTAGACGAGACTGACTTTATGATCAAAATTATCCTATTCACACTTTGTAGTATATTTTGACACCAGAATAACTGTTTCTGACTCATATCAATGCCACATAGGCCAATTTCAAAGGGATTCTCTAAAAACTCTTTAAAGGCTTTTTAGCTTGCAAACCCACACAAGTGTTTGGATTTAGATTTTTTTATGCCACTTAGCAAATATATTGATTGATTGATTTTAAAAGTAGCTCAAGATAATCTAGAGATCACACAGATGACAGGTTGTCCATTATCATCATGGCATGCTAAGTACATGTTAATATAAACCTGTGTGACTTTTTTTCCCCCTCTCAGAGCAACAATACAGGTGTCAGCCCTACATATGCCAAAGTCCGCAAGGTCCTAGTGCCCATCAGGGAGGATGAGAAGCACATGCACCACGTAGAAATCTTCTCCAAAATCAGACAGGTAAACACATCATCATATACCTTATTATCATATCAATCAATGTCACCACTTATCCCAAATGACAAAACTGCTCCAGGGGATGCTGCTTTCATTGTATGTGTGTGTGTGTTTGTGTGTGTGTCTCTTGGGGCTTGTGAAAAGCAGAAGACGATTCTATTCTATATTCTGATGACTAGAATATGATCCCCTGACGTTTGTACTGGCTATCCGTGGTTGTCTGTCCTACAGGAGAGGGGCTTTGAGGCCATCTATGCTGGCGTTAGAACCCGAGCCATACAGATGGAAGAGAGGAATGTCTACTGTGGAGTGTACAATGTTCTGGTGCTGCTGGACAGGTCGGTAACGGTAACCACAGTGTCTTTGTAACATTATAGCACCTGCTGCAAGCAAATAATACAGTAACAAGGCCTATATTTCAAAGTCTGGGAGTGTGTCCGAAATGACACCCTATTCCCTATATAGTGCACTACTTTTGACCAGAGCCGTATGAAAAAGTAGTGCATTGGGGCCATTTGAGACGTAACTGATGTATCTTTGTTGTGGTCAACAGGGAAGACCCCTCCAGGGTGGTGCACTACAGTGGAGGTCAGCTGGTGGCCGTGGGCTCCAAGGACCGCGTGGTGCGTCTGCTGGACGTGCTGACACTGAAGGAGGTGTCCCCGGTGATCCAGGGCCACGCCGGCTCCATCAGGGCCCTGCTGCTCTGTGAGGAGAGAGGACTGGTCATTAGCGCCAGCTACGACCTCAGCATCAGGTAGGAGGAGGGTAAAGGCATAGAAATAGAATTACTAGAATGGACATCTCTAGTCAATAAGACCATCATGGTAGTTTGGACCCGTTTTACTCAATTCTATGGGTTTTTGAATTTGGCTTGAAAACACAGCAATGACTGTGATGAAGAATGACTGTGTTTCTAATGCTAAACTTGACCGTGCTAATTTAGGGATGATACTTATTGATTCTTTATGAATGACTGGTTTGATATATTGTATACTGTACATTCACTATAGGTGTTGGAATCTGAAAACAGGCGTATGCCTTATGCTCTTCCGTGGCCACTTGGGTACCATCAACTGCCTGGACCTGCATGGGAATTGTCTAGTCTCAGGGGCCAATGATTGCAAAGTCAAAGGTAAGTAAGTGTCACACGTAAACCTCACCAGCCATGTTGCGCCATGTTGCGTGCGTGAGTGTTTACACATGTTATTTAATCATTTCACCCACACCACTCAATATGTAGTTGACCTTGCTAATTTAGGTGATGATAATTTGTTCCCCTTTAAAAATATGTTAATCTTTTTTATTTTCTAGAGCTTGGTTCTTTCTTTCAATTAAAACTTTAATGTAGATGTGTTAGCCTAAGTCAAATTACTACATGATTTAAACGTTAATGTCACAAAATAACAAGTCTTCAAGAGCTACAGCGCAAATTCTCTGACTGACGTTCTTTTTCCTGAATATGCCGCAAGTTTCCTCCTTGTTGGATATCAGGAAGACACAAACCCACGTGGATGCTTGAAAGACAAACGAGGAATGATAACTAAAGATAACTAACTAAAAAACTAGCTAGGTTTCCCATTGTATCTGTGGATTAATCGTTGGAGTAGAAAAACACACCATTTTTTTATGACTCCGGGTCAAAATTCTACAAAGAAGCAGATAAAAAGAAGACTATATGTATGTCTGGTAAAATAACAACCCAGTGTTCATCTCCCATGACAACAGCAGCTAGCTAGATAAATGTCTATGAATATTTGATGTGTTTCGACCCCTAATTAATATAGTTGGTGGCTGGTGTAGTCAGCATGTCAGGCAGTTTGCTTGTAAATGTATCAACCTTGTTTTGTGTGTTAGTAACTATGTGTGCTTTCACCTTCACGGCAGTGTGGAACCTGCAGACAGGGCATTGCTATGAGAAGCTGAAGTTCAGGCACCACAACCCCATCCTGTGTGTGAAGATAGACAAGGCTCTAGTGATGAGCAGCTGTGACAAAGGGCTGGTCAAAATGTGGGGTATGGAGACCGCCTCACTCCTCAAGGTAAGATGGTCTGTACTCAGTCAGGTCAATGTCTTCATTGACCTTTTTACACAAAAGGCATCCATATCTATATTTTCAGGAGTCTTACCTAATGGTCAGAAGAAAAGATGTACAGTAAACTCAAACAAGGGCACATGGAATTGGGTCTCCCATTTCAGTAGGTTTCGATTTTAATGTTTTTTGAGTGAAATTGACACTGTCCTCCCTCACCAAAGTCCATGTCTTCCAGGTAATCGATGCCCACCAGAGCTCTGTAAAGTGTCTGTTCTTCGACCAGTGGCACATCCTGTCAGGTGGTTCTGATGGACAGGTCATGGCCTGGAGCACCAACTGTGACATAAAGAAGAACCTGATGACCTATCGCCATCCAAAGTGAGCATAAAAAAAATGTCATACAAAGAACAACAAGTACTTTTGTTTTTGGTACTGTTTTTGACTGCTTGATCTTCGAGGTTAGTTGAATGCTGTGAGTGTGTGTTTGTCTTCCTC
The DNA here is from genome assembly GCF_013265735.2 of Oncorhynchus mykiss. NCBI lineage: Eukaryota > Metazoa > Chordata > Actinopteri > Salmoniformes > Salmonidae > Oncorhynchus > Oncorhynchus mykiss. Next base: position 26,218,017 of record NC_048584.1, on the reverse strand, counting down.
TAGGGAGGTCCTGGCGCTGATCTACCTCTTTCTGCGTGTCATTACCGGCTGTAGGGACGGGAAGATCCGCATCTTCAACTTCCTGACAGGGGACTGCCTGAGAGTCATCAAGGCAGGGGGTCAACACAGCCCTATCCAGTCCCTGCACACACACAGCAACAAGTAAGTACTGTACTCTCCCTGCACCCACACAACAAGTTAGTGATAATTATTTTAACAAGTGAGTAATCATTCATTTAATTCTTACTTTGACAACCATGATTTTACCCAGAAGCGTATGTCTTTAAGACATCTCCCTCTCTTCTCTGCCCCTCCTGGTTCCCTTTCAATCAGTCAACTTCGGTACAAACTACTATGGGGAGTCACACTCTTGCGACTTCGGTTAAAGGATGTAAAATCACGCCTGACGGATTGCTTGGCCTTGCTATACCAATTAATAAGATGGCAAAAAATGCAACCTAGACGATGAAGGCTAAGCCGGGTTAGTGTTTGCGACCATGCCCAAATAAATAAATAGATACTCACGATTGTTGTCTTGTATGTCTCGGCTTGGTGCATGCTCTGGCATGCCCTTGCTCAAATCAGTTTGTGTGAAGGACTAGGGGATGGCTGACACTGTTCCCCTACTAGTCCACGAGCAGGTACTCTTAACAATCGTGTAGCATTTTTAAGGGGGCTTGGTGTTTCCGATAGTGACTTCCTCTCCCGAGTGCCCGTACCTCGGCTGTCTGAGTTGTGGGATGCGGAGATGGATTGGCTCTTTGGCCAGAGCAAATGTTTTGTCTGACTGGGTGTCTGACTGGGTGTGGTGTGTGCGTTGGCTGCCCGCTCTCAACCTGACTCCAGTATGCTCTGTCGCCAGTTATGGGAGGCTACTCGAAGAGAGAGGCTGGCCAGTTTCGGTGGGTACCCCACCACCGCCTGTATCTGCCTCGGTCAGGCACTGCTTGCCCTTTCTTCCCAGACTTGTCAATGAAGGGTCCGGTCCCACCTCGGTGATCCAGTCCTACATAGACTTTTGAGACCAGGCTAGCTAACAAGCGCTGCATAGCGTGCTATCCAGGTTAGCTTAGGTTAACTCATCGAGTTTAGCTTAGGTTAACTCATCGAGGAGAGCTAGCTAATACTAGCTATTCCTGCATCCGATAGAGTTGCTTGGGTAGCTCTGTTGTTTAGTATACGTAGCGTTAAGTCGTTTGGTTATTCTAAATGGACGGTGCTGCGGTCAATGATGCTAGCTAGCCTAGCTTAGACTAAAGAACATCCTGGCTAACGTTGGTTACCATTTTTTTTTCACTTCCAGTGAATGAAGCTTACTAGTGTTCCCCTGGCATTAGGCAACCCAATTCCTATTTTCAATTTCAAGTTGGAAGGAGTGGAGAAAGCGGGGCTTGTGTGCTCCTCCAATTAGGAAGCAGCCCCCAAATCGCTGGCTCGGGTAACCCTGGAATGAGGGGCCTTAGCACAGGTCTGAGCAACCAGTGTGGCATTCTGCAAAAACATTACTGTGATGGCAGTGCCCCCACGTTTTGTTATGGTAAACGGGGTACTATGTCAGCCATTTCCAGAGCCCTCTGTGCCCATAAGGGCCCGGGCTTAATACAGGCTACTCAGTCTCATGTATTGGAAGCTTGTCCATGTTTAATGCCCCACTGGTACCCCACATTCCATTCTGTTCATGGTGTTCAGGGGGCATATCAATCTTACACAAGGGGCACCCCTCCCCCATAGGTGGCTCATAATATATAGTATAATAATATACAGTGCAATCGGAAAGTATTCAGACCCCTTCCTTTTTTCCACATTTTGTTACGTTACAGCCTTATTCTAAAACGTATTAAATTCTTTATTTTCGTCATCAATCTACACACAATAACCAATAAGGACAAGTGAAATCTGCTTTGTAGAATTTTTTTCAAATGTATGAAAATGTAAAAACAGATACCTTATTTACATAAGGATTCAGACCCTTTGCTATGTGACTCAAAATTGAGCTCAGGTGCATCCTGTTTCCATTGATCATCCTTTAGATGTTTCTACAACTTGATTGGGGTCCACCTTTGGTAAATTGATTTGGAAAGGCACACACTTGTCTATATAAGGTCTCACAGTTGACAGTGCATGTCAGAGCAAAAACCAAGCCATGAGGTAGAAGGAATTGTCCGTAGAGCTCCGAGACAGGATTGTGCCGAGGCACATATCTGGGGAAGGGTACCAAAACATTTCTGCAGCATTGAAGGTCCCCAAGAACACAATGGCCTCCATCATTCTTAATGGAAGAAGTTTGGAACCACCAAGACTCTTCCTAGAACTGGCAACACGGCCAAACTGAAAAAAATCAGGGGAGAAGGGCCTTGGTCAGGGAGGTGACCAAGAACCCGATGGTCACTCTAACAGAGCTCCAGAGTTCCTCTGTGGAGGAAGGACAATCATCTCTGCAGTACTCCACCAATCAGGCCTTTATGGTAGAGTTGCCAGACGGAAGCCAGTCCTCAGTGAACGGCACATGACAGCCCACTTGGAGTTTGCCAAAAGGCACCTAAAGGACTCTCAGACCATGAGAAACAAGATTCTCTGGTCTGATAAAACCAAGATTGAACTATTTGGCTGAATGCAAAGCGTCACCTCTGGAGGAAACCTGGCACCATCCCTAAGGTGAAAGATGGTGGTGGCAGCATCATGCTGTGGGGATGTTTTTCAGTGGATAAACGGAACAAAGTACAGCGAGATCCTTGATGAAAACCTGCTCCAGAGCACTTAGGATTTCAGACTGGGGCGAAGGTTCACCTTCCAAAAGGACAACGAGACAATGCAGGAGTGGTCTCTGAATGTCCTTGAGTGGCCCAGCCAGAACCCGGACTTGAACCCGATCTGAAAATAACTGTGCAGCGATGCTCCCCATCCAACCTGACAGAGTTTGAGAGGATCTGCAGAGAAGAGTGGGAGAAACTCCCCAAATACAGGTGTGCCATACCCAAGAGGATTCAAGGCTGTAATCGCTGCCAAAGGTGCATCAACAAAGTACTGAGTAAAGTGTCGGAATACTTATGTAAATGTGATATTTCAGTTTATACATTTTTTATAAATTTGCTAAAAATTCTACCGCCTATTTTTGCTTTGTCATTATGGGGTATGGTGTGTAGATTGATGGGTAAAAAAAACAATTGAATCTATTTCAGAGTAAGGCCTTAAAGTGATCAAATGTGGAAAAAGTCAAGGGGACTGAGTACTTTCCGAATGCACTGTATGTCATTTAGCAGAAGCTTTTATCCAAAGCTTTATCCGGGAACATTGCTGATTCTTGCCTGTTCGTAATTAGTCCCTATGAGGTGTCTAGTGATGCAGGTTATGGGCCCTGTAGGCGATTGGTGGTTGGTAGCAGAGTCGAGGGAACAAGCAGGGTTGGACACGGCCATGCTATTTTGCCACACACAGTCTCTGTGGTTCATATAAACCCCGAAATGAGTTGTCTTTCTCCAGCTCAACGCTTTTTATTCCTGGGAATTTTATTTTATTTTGAATCTCCTCCCTCTGTTACCAAAGAAGGGGGCCATTTTTCAGAGCTGTCTGACCCATTACCAGGTAGGTTACAAGGTGCTTTTGTTGCCTGTACCTTTGACTGTGGATGGGTAACCTCCATGATAAAGTTTTTTTCCCTGTGTCTATTTGTATTTGTGCGGACCAGTGCTGGGTGCCAGACGGCACTGCCAATAGGGGTACATCACTGACTGGCATAGCCCTTGTACCCAGGGTGGACCGGGCTTTAGGTAAACCTTGGCACATAAACACAGTTTTTTCAACCCCAAGTTTCACAGTGTTCATGCATATCAAATGTTTTGTTTCTCGCACATGTGAGTTTGATGGAAAGTGTCCCTTCTCCATGTTCAGACACATAGTTGTCAAGAGTGGTGGAAATGGAAAAATAATCAATCTATCCAAGTCCACAATGTGGTGTTCCACCCCTTCAGATGGCACTTCACAGGAAGCTCGCTGTCTGCTCCGACCAATGGCGTGCATGCGCAGTGTCGACCTGGATCAAGCGAACAGTGACGTCAGGGTACTGGCTACAATTTGTTGTGCGTCCCCCACCCTTCTGCAGTGGCATCACGTCAACTGTTCCCGAGGCCTCAACGCCCGTTTTGAGGGAGGAGATATCCTCTCGTCTCTAGAAGCAGGCAATCTGAGTGGTTCCTATGTCGAAGATCCAGGTTGGCTGGTACAGCCAGTACTTCCTGGTTCGGAAAAGGGACTGGTCTTTACCTCCCATTTTAGACCTACAGTACATGCCCTCAAAAAGCACCTCAGAATCTACAAACTCAGAATGCTCATGAGCTGCTGGCTATTACAGCCAATTGGCTGGTGGCAACGGAGTCGAGGGGGCAAGCAGTGTTATACACATCCATGCTACTTTCCTGTATTCAGTCTCTAGGCTTCATAAGAAACCTGAAAAAGAGCTGTCTGACTCCATCTCAGCACATTCCGTTTCTGGGTCTCGAGCTAGACTAATTAGCTTATTGCACTTTTCTATCCCCACGGAGGGTGTCCAGGTTCCAACTCTGCTTAGCCAAATTACATCTGAGGCACACAGTGCGTTTTTGCCAGTGCCTACACCTACTGGGGATGATGGCTTCTGTGATGGAAGTTGTTACCGTGGGGCTGTTGTTGATGGGGCCCTTCTAGCGCTGTGTGCTAGCCACTCACCTGGATGCATCTTGCAGCCTAAGCCGGTTGCTTCAGATGTCCCTGTCATGCCTATGGGCCATGGCCAAGTGCTGGGACCCTCTGCTATTGTCAGGGGTCTCCCATGGGCTGAGTGTTGGGTAAGCTGTACGAAGGCAACTCTATTCGGGGGGTATGGACCCTGGTGCCGAGCACACTGCATATCAATTACCTGGAAGTCCTAAGTGTATCTGGCGCTTCTCCCTACTTTTGTCGGGCCAGCTTGTGTTGGTCAGAACCGACAATATGTCAGTGGTGGTGTGCTTCAACGATCCCGAAGAGACTCTGTCTCTCTCCCTCCTAACTTTGGATCGCTCCCTATTGCTGGGGAGCAGTGCACACATACTCTCCCTTTGGGGATGCATGTCCTCGATTGCCTTTAGCTCGGGTCCAGATCTTTTATCCAGAAGACACCGTCTCTCAGGAGTGGAGGCTACACCCCTGGGTGGTTTTCGGCAGGGCCGATGTATATATTTACGAAGCGCGCATTGTCGTCAGTTTTTCTTGATGAGGAAGCCGAGCGTTGGGGAGGGTGATCCTGGAGGGCTTGTAGTTGAATTTTGTGCTACTCATAGCCCAAGCAACCATGGTTGGCGGAGATCTATTGGGCAGGGTCCCGTGGCAACTCTCGCTGTGCAGGAATCAACTATTGCAGGCGCACAGGCAGGTTTGACAGCCTCGGCCAGAAATATGGGGTCTGTGGACTTGGCCCCTCAGATGTCCACTCTCGCGGTGGTTTACCTCCGAACATGATTACTACTATTCGTCTGCAAGGGCGCCTTTTTCCCACTGGAGGGCTGTATGTGTGCGTGGTAGCCAGACAGAAAGCCAGCGGGTGCAGTATGAAAATAAATCAGTCCTGCACAGACCTCTACTTTGGTCCCAAAATAAATAAATTGTTCCTTTTCAGAGCAGGGTCATTCATTCTCCACTTTGAAAGTGTACATGGCGTCTATTTGAGCGTGTCGTGTGGAAATGGATGGCGCCACAGCAGGGCTTGTGTCCTGGCAGGTTCTTAAAGGATGTGCGCCATCTCATGCCGGTTTCTCAACCTATTCCACTGACTTGGGATTTGGGTTAGGATGCTCTGCGTGTGGCCTCCTTTTGAACCAATGGAGTCTGTGGGTCTGAAGATCCTCTCCTGTAAAACCCGAGGCTTTGGCCTCAGCTAAAGGTTCCTTCACACGTTATTCGTACATCGTTTCTGTACTCAGTTCGCCCAAGACGACTCGTCGTGTCCAAATGCGGCCTTTGCCCTGAACCTCAAGGCTATGTTCTACAGGTCCTTAGCTTTTGAGACATTTTCCTTTTTGCCTCCTCCTTTTGGTTCTGAAGAGCAACAGAGGTTACATGCCCTATGTCCTGTGCTAGCATTATGCACATACATTGAACGGACCAGGAATGTCCGGTTATGTGACCAGCTTTTTGTCTGTTTTGCTAATCCAGTTCGTGGCAGGGCACTCTTTATCCAGCTGGATTGTGGAGGCTCCCTTGCAAATAGCAGCCAGGGTTACCTAGCGGTGTACGTGCGCACTCAACCAGGGCCCTGCCAGCCTTTTGGCTGTTGTTTAAAGGGTTGACTATAGGAGATATTTGGGCTGCGGCGAGTTGGGCATCACCACAGACTTTTGTGAGGTTTTATCGCTTGGATGTCACTGCTCACAGTGTGCCACATCTTGTAGGGGCATGTCTGAGTGGTCTGCCATGGGCCGTTTTATTTAGTATCTGTTGGAGTCGTCATGGGGCGTGATTCTATTTCCCCACAGTGTGTTGTACCGAAGTTGACTGACTGAAAGGGAACGTTATGACTATAACTACTGTTCCCTGAAGGAGGGAACTGAGGTACAACATCTGTTTGGAAACACGCCACCCGTTCCTGGGCTCGGTGAAGAGTCGTGTTAAATTGAAGGAATGAATCCGAGTCTCACACTTATAACCTTTGGAAGGTGCGGCTTCCAGCGAGGTGCGGATTACATTAGCCTTGTCAGGCGTGATTTGAGATACTTCAACCGAAGTCGCGGGAGTGCAACTCCCCATAGTATGTTGTACCTCTCATTTCCCTCCTTCAGGGAACAGTAGTTATTGTCATAACTTTGTTTTTCTTCCTCTCTTTCTTTCCACCCTCCGTCTCTCCCTCCCAGTATGGTGGTGAACACAGGGACCAGTGTTCTGATCTACCAGTTCACCAGGGTGCGCTGGGACTACTCCGTGCTGGCCGAGAGGGAGTTCTTTAACGAGTTCAGGGGTACTCTTAAAAGCATGCTCAATAAAGACAAGTACCCCTACTCCTACGTGCGGGCTGAGCGCATGACACAGGTGGGCTCGTCCAATCGTAAGATCTACGACCGTGAGGGCAAGAAGCCGGAGAGGCCCGCGCTGTCCCACCATGCACGCTCTCTGTCAGCCCCCAGCATGCGCCGAGCACAGGGTGAGTGTTTTTTTGGGGGTCTGGTGGCCGATTAGCCTACTGCTAGCCTTAAATTCAACCTGAATATCGCTCCATTATCGCTCGCTTTTATTAACCCCTTGTCTTTACAGACACCTTCCTCTACCCTCATGATTTATCTCCTGTCTCTCATCTATGGCCAGACAAAATGCTGAATATTGCTCTGAAATAGTGTGTTATTTCCGTTTGCAGACACCTCTGTATTCATTGATTGTTACATGTATGTATGGCATAACAACCATATAATAGTGGTCTACAGAACATAGAGCATGGGATAAAGCACAAACAGACTGGACCACCAGGCTAGGCTAATATCATCCTGCTGTGACTATACTTTGTCAAGGTCTCTGACATAGAAAAATCATTTCCATGAGGATGCAGTCAAATTGCCATGATCTTAGACCCTTTTTCCTCGTTCTACTAATTATATTTCTGTGGTCTCTCTGCTCTCCAAAGCTGCGCAGCAGGAGTCTATGAGGCCGGCCACGTGGAGTGAGCTTCAGGGCCACCGTAGGAGCCGGGCCTACATTGACCTGCAGCCAGAGTTCATCACCAAGCCCCCCTCTGCCATTTCTCCTGGAAGACCAGTCAGCGGACACAGCCAGGGCTCCCAAAGCAGGGCCAGTCACACACCCAGGAGCGAAACCACTGGCTCAGGTGAGATAGAATGGAATGAAATAGAAGTTCAACATAATTGAGAGAGACAGAAACGAGACAGACTATAGTCCTTATGGCTGTATAACAAGGGGCATGTTTACTATTGATCCTTGTAATCAACCGTATATGCACCCTCTCACAGCCAGGGAGCTGTCTGTAACAACTAAGTGGGTGCTGACGCGCAGCGAGAAAGCAGTGAAAGACCGAGTGAAGAAGAGGGGCCCCCATCGGCCCGTCACCCCTCAGCATGTCCTCCTCAAGGTCAACTCCACCCACCAGCCGCAGGGAAGCGACCAAGCCGGGGCCAACATGAACCTCAACGCCCAGGTACGAGACGCCTGGGGCTCCCCTCCACCTCTACCTGTCCAGGGGATGGATCCAGAGCCCCACGCCTCACCATTCCCACCTACAACCCCAAAACAGAGCCCCCAGAGTCAGTCACAGAAGGCCCCAGCAGGACCCAGCCAGCAGGTCTTGCAACATGGCATGACCAAGACTTACGTCCCCCTTATGACCCGCACTCTGGATCTCAACCTGAGGCAATCCCTCGACAGCCGTGAAATCTGTTCCAGCAGTCCCTCCCCAGCTGTGATGCGGCCTCACACCAGCCACGCAGCATCCACCCAGCACACGCCATGCCCCAAGTCAGAGAAGAAGAGGCCCCAGACCTCCTGTGGTATTGCTGGTCTGGCGGTGCGTAAGGTGGGGGCATTCACTACCACTGCCCAGTCTAATGTCCAGGCCCCGCAGCGCATGTTCATGAAGGTGAGCAGCAAGCGGCCAGGACGCCACGTGAACTTTGAGATGCCCAATAAGACCATTAGCCAGTACAACCCTCTAGACCCATTCAGGTATGATATGCATAGAATTCCACATAGAACAAATACATAATAAGATCTCTATGATAGTATGCCTTTATGTTGTCAAACTAATTTTTAAGTATTTATTGATTTTTTTCCTATACATCTATTAATTAATTTGTTAATTTATTTATTAATTCACTCAGGGAGCGTGGGGCCTTCAGGCTCCACACAGACACCCAGCTGGAGGAGTACTTCAGGGTCCAGAACCACCAACTGAATCAGCAGGGGGAGGGATGCTATAGGACCAGGGAGGACCAGGACAGACAGAGGAAGGGGGTCTGGAAGAGGAAGGTCAAAGGTGTCCCTGCCTTAGACTTCCCCAAGCAGGACCAGGTGTATGCCCCCGAGCTGGGCCATGAGATCTACATCTGAGATTGTCTGAGAATCAGCTGGACAGGTGTTTGGCTGGCTAAACCCAATACACACATGGAGCTTTTTGAACTGTGTGACCATGCCAGGGCAAGAATATAGCCCAGGGCTTTTGCATGTATGATTCTCCCCCTCTTGGTTTGCTGATCCTGGACCTTCTATGCAAGAGTTATTTTTAAAGAGACTATATGCACCACTATTTGTGTATCATGTAAATATATAGATGCATTTCTGTACTCCCACCAATCCATATATTATTTTTGAAATGTGATGAGATAGACCAGATAAAGAAAGTTATCTGCTAATGAATGATTTTTACTTCACCTGTTTTGTGTCAGAAATGTGTATTTTTTCAAAGTGAGCATATGCCAACACACTGACTCAACTCCAGCCACTTTAATAATGGGAATTGATGGGAAATGATGTAAAATATATCACTAGCCACTTTAAACAATGCTACCTAATATAATGTTTACATACCCTACATTATTCATCTCATATGTATACGTATATACTGTACTCTATATCATCTACTGCATCTTTATGTAATACATGTATCACTAGCCACTTTAACTATGCCACTTTGTTTACATACTCATCTCATATGTATATACTGCACTCAATACCATCTACTGTATCTTGCCTATGCCGCTCTGTACCATCACTCATTCATATATCTTTATGTACATATTCTTTATCCCCTTACACTTGTGTCTATAAGGTAGTCGTTTTGGAATTGTTAGCTAGATTACTTGTTGGTTATTACTGCATTGTCGGAACTAGAAGCACAAGCATTTCGCTACACTCGCATTAACATCTGCTCAACCAACATCTGTCAACCATGTGTATGTGACAAATACATTTGATTTGATGTTGATATGTTCCAAACTCAACCTGAATATTGCCCCAGTGTCCAGTAGGGGTCAGTATAATACCATCTGATTGTTGGTCAGTCAGCTCAGAGAGAGAGGTCATAGGGGTTTCCATCCCAATAACCTCTCCTTCCTCCAGAACTGGGCACTCAATCACTACTCCCCACTGAAGTCCACAAGCAATGGGAAAAAGTGAGAGGAGGAGAGCACTTAGATGAGAGAAGGAATTATACAACGAGCAAAGTGATGATGCTCTTTGTATGTGGCTGCAATGAAAGTGAACTGTGCTGGTGATCAGGGGTGTACTCATATCGTCGATTCTGTTGAAAAAATGTTGGCAACACTTTACTTGACACCCAGCGCCATAACACGTTATGACATGGTCATAACCATGTTATAATATGTCATAACAGCTGACATATGTCATAACATGCAACCTACCACACAAGGCAAAACATAACATTACACCATAGCCTACTTGTCAACATTATGTATTGACCTTGTCTCATCAGCCTTCGTCTCTCCCGAGCCCGTACGGGAGTTGTAGCAATGAGACAAGATAGTAGCTACTACAACAATTGGATACCACGAAATTGGGGAGAAAAAGGGGTAAAATAAAGAAATAAAGAAATAATAATAATAATACAAATTTAAAAAAAACAGTATGTATTGTATGCAACAGTATTTTCAGAAATGTAACATATTCAATTATCATTGTAATTGCGCACATATTAATGTCATACATGCACCTACCACAATACTCTGTTGCTGATTACTGGGACGCACGCATGAGCAGATTTCAGGACCAGATTTCAGGAGCAGGACAAGACTAGAGGTCGACCGATTAGGATTTTTCAACGCCGATACCGATTATTGGAGGGGGGGGGGGGGGGGGAAAGCCGATACCGATTAATCGGCCGATTAAAAAAAAAAAAAAAAAAACATGTATTTGTAATAATGACAATTACAACAATACTGAATGAAAACTTATTTTAACTTAATATAATAACTAAATAATGAAACATGTTCAATTTGGTTTAAATAATGCAAAAACATAGTGTTGGAGAAGAAAGTAGAAGTGCAATATGTGCCATGTAAGAAAGCTAACGTTTAAGTTTCTTGCTCAGAACATGAGAACATATGAAAGCTGGTGGTTCCTTTTCCCAGGTAAGAAGTTTTAGGTTGTAGTTATTATAGGAATTATAGGACTATTTCTCTCTATACCATTGGTATTTCATATACCTTTGACTATTGGATGTTCTTATAGGCACTTTAGTATTGCCAGTTTAACAGTATAGCTTCTGTCCCTCTCCTCGCTCCTACCTGGGCTCAAACCAGGAACACAACGACAACAGCCACCCTCGAAGCAGCGTTACCCATGCAGAGCAAGGGGAACAACCACTCCAAGTCTCAGAGCGAGTGACGTTTGAAAAGCTATTAGCGCGCACCCCGCTAACTAGCTAGCCATTTCACATCACATCGTTACACCAGCCTAATCTCGAGAGTTGATAGGCTTGAAGTCATAAACAGCAGAGCTGCAGGCAAAACGTTTATTCTATCAGTGAAATACAGAACCGTTCCGTATTTTATTTAACGGGTGGCATCCATCAGTCTAAATATTCCTGTTACATTGCACAACCTTTAATGTTATGTCATAATTACGTTCCCAAATTAGTTCGCAAAGAGCCAGGCGGCCCAAACTGTTGCATATACCTTGACTGAGTGCAAGGAACGCAAGAGAAGTGACACAATTTCACCTGGTTAATATTGCCTGCTAACCTGGATTTCTTTTAGCTGAATATGCAGGTTTAAAAATATATACTTGTGTATTTTAAGAAAGGCATTGGTGTTTATGGTTAGGTACAAGTTGGAGCAACGACAGTCGTTTTCGCGAATGCCACCGCATCGATTATATGCAATGCAGGACACGCTAGATAAACTAGTAATATCATCAACCATGTGTAGTTAACTAGTGATTATGATTGATTGTTTTTTATAATGTAAGTTTAATGCTAGCTAGCAACTTACCTTGGCTTACTGCATTCGCGTAACAGGCAGGCTCCTCGTGGAGTGCAATGTAATCAGGTAGTTAGCGCGTTGAACTAGTTAACTGTAAGGTTGCAAGATTGAATCCCCCGAGCTGACAAGGTAAAAATCTGCCATTCTGCCCCCTGAAAGAGGCAGTTAACCCACCGTTCCTAGGCCGTCATTGAAAATAAGAATGTGTTCTTAACTGACTTGCCTAGCTAAATAAAGGTGTAAAAAATAAAAAATTATTGGCCAAATCGGTGTCCAAAAATACCGATTGTTATGAAAACATGAAATCGGCCCTAATTAATTGGCCATTCCGATTAATCGGTCAACCTCTAGACAAGACATCCTCTTTTTGACTGATGACTGACATAAGGGCATGTACGTGATAGGCCTATCTGGCTTATATGATTATGATGGTGTTATAAAGTGCATTTTCTTAGTCCAAGCAAAATGACACAGGATGGTCATAATGCATGTTCTACAAAAAATAATAAGAATTCATTACAACATCAACAAAGGAATTAAGAAACAAACTTTCAAACGAAAGGAAACTTCTTGCCAGGGATTTTTTATTTTTTATAAATGTGGGTTTTGACACTAATGTAGGTGTCATAACCACCCATTAAATAACCCAATATATGTCACAACAGGTGTAAGTATATGGGTCAGGACAGTGTTATGATCATATTATGACAGGTTATGTCAGCTGTTATGACATATTATGATATGGTTATGACCATGTCATAACGTGTTGTGATGCTGGGTGTCAAGTAAAGTGTTACCAACGCTTCTTAAACAGAAGCAAATGGAGCGAAACGGGGTTAAACCTGAATTTGTCCAATAGAAACGGTTTGGACTAATGATTACGCCCTAGATCAGTGTGCAAGGCTGGGTTTGAATGTGTCAGTGTCTGTTACCTTGATTACTCCAATTTGTCTCTCGACCTGTTATAAACTTTTATTCATAGGCTAGGTTATATCAACCTCATGATGGACATAGGGAATATTTGAGTATCATGTAGTAGCCTAAACCTATCAATGTTACATTGAATATGTGAATGAAAGTCATCCAATTTTTTTTATTGTTTTGTTTCACCTTTATTTAACCAGGTAGGCCAGTTGAGAACAAGTTGTCATTTACAACTGCGACCTGGCCAAGATAAAGCAAAGCAGTGTGACAAAAAACAACACAGAGTTACACATAGGATAAACAAAACTACAGTAGAAATAGAAAAATCTATATACAGTGTGTGCAAATGGAGTAAGGAGGTAAGGCAATAAATAGGCCATATTAGCGAAGTAATTACAATTTATCAAATTAACACAAGTGATAGATGTGCAGATGTTGATGTGCAAGTAGTAATACTGGTGTGCAAAAGAGCAAATAAAAACAATATGGGGATGAGGTAGGTAGTTGGGTGGGCTATGTACAGCTGCAGTGATCGGTAAGCTGCTCAGATAGCTGATGCTTAAAGTTAGTGAGGGAGATATAAGTCTCCAACTTCAGCGACTTTTGCAATTCGTTCCAGTCATTGGCAGCAGAGAACTGGAAGGAAAGGCTGGAAAGAGAGGGTGTTGGCTTTGGGGATGACCAGTGAGATATACAGTGCCTTGCGAAAGTATTCGGCCCCCTTGAACTTTGCGACCTTTTGCCACATTTCAGGCTTCAAACATAAAGATATAAAAGTGTATTTTTTTGTGAAGAATCAATCAACAACAAGTGGGACACAAGTTGTTTGAAAGTTTGAAATATCCAATAAATGTCGTTCCACTTCATGATTGTGTCCCACTTGTTGTTGATTCTTCACAAAAAATACACTTTTATATCTTTATGTTTGAAGCCTGAAATGTGGCAAAAGGTCGCAAAGTTCAAGGGGGCCGAATACTTTCGCAAGGCACTGTACCTGCTGGAGCGCGTGCTACGGGTGGGTGTTGTTATGGTGACCAGTGAGCTGAGATAAAGCGGAGCTTTACCTAGCAAAAACTTATAGATGACCTGGAGCCAGTGGGTTTGGCGACGAGTATGTAGCGAGGGCCAGCCGACGAGCATACAGGTCGCAGTGGTGGGTGGTATGTGGGGCTTTGGTTACAAAACGGATAGCACTGTGATAGACTGCATTCAGTTTGCTGAGTAGTGTTGGAGGCTATTTTGTAAATGACATCGCCTAAATCGAGGATCGGTAGGAAAGTCAGTTTTATGAGGGTATGTTCGGCAGCGTGAGTGAAGGAGGCTTTGTTGCGAAATAGGAAGCCGATTCTAGATTTAACTTTGGATTGGAGATGCTTAATATGAGTCTGGATGGAGTTTACAGTCTAGCCAGACACCTAGGTATTTGTAGTTGTTCACATATTCAAAGTCAGAACCGTCCAGAGTAGTGATGCTAGTCGGGTGCGGGCAGCGATCGGTTGAAGAGCATGCATTTAGTTTTACTAGCGTTTAAGAGCAGTTGGAGGCCATGGAAGGAGTGTTGTATGGCATTGAAGCTCATTGGACATTTGATAACAGTGTCCAAAGGGCCAGAAATATACAAAATTGTGTAATAGAAATAAGGCCATGCTCATTGAAAAAATATTAATCCTCCCTAATCTTAAACGGCACTGACTGCCTTTGAATTTCATGACTGTTTAGTTGGTGGCAGTAATGCATCAGTAGGTTGCCAATAGCCATTTAAAAAACAGAATAAGAAGGCAGCTAATGGTTCTAACGTTAGGCAAGAAACAATTACACTATAAAAACGAAGAATTTGTCTCTCAGAGATTGAATTAATTAATGGACCTTGGATGGAGGGGGGCAAGACAACTCAAATGTGAAATCCATTAACGCCAAGATAATGGCATTCATTGCCCTTGGCAATCAACCGTTCTCTCTGTCGTGGGTGTTGTTGGCTTTCGCGAGGGGTCGAGCACCAGTACACACTACCAAGTGCACTATTTTTCAGATGTTGACCTACTAGTTACACAGTAATAGCGTCACTGCTATTAGCTTCACGACACACTATGGAACGTCGTTTGGGTCTTTGCGTGTCAAAAAAGATACACGTCAAATAACACTATTTGACTCGTTAAATAAGCTTTTAATTTGACAAGTCAAATAACACAGTTCTATTATATAATGTTATGTTCTGAATTTTCACGCGCAAGCAAGCGCCACCACTGCCAATAGCACTGTTATAGCTGTACAAAAAAGTATGCAAACACCGGCCAGGAACGATGTGTTTACAATACCGCATTGGTAATAAAACATTATTTGTTCGACCGCAACTTCTGGGGTAGCTAGCTTTAGCTTGGTACCTAGCTAGCACCGGGACAACCAACCTGAAAACATTGACCAGTAGAAACTGCAGTCATTTTCATTATTCTTAGCAATGATTTGGGAATCCCCGTGAGTAACTATTAGCTAGGTAGTCACTTGTTCGCCTATTGAAATTGAACTTCAGTTCATGAAAATAAATAGCTAGCCAGCTACATAACCCTGTTGCCAAAGCTAACGTTATTAGCAGCCAGCCAACTTCATCTGGCTAGGGAGGCTCGACCTGACCGGTTCCAATAGTGGAATTTGCGGTTTGCCTTCAAAATATAGGTACCTACTTGAAAGTGATGCAGAAGGTTACAATTGGTGGAATCATGCCATATTTAGACTAGGTAATGTTAAACAAGGTTGGAATGTGAAGCAATGAAATGGGGTATCACTCTCTCGGTGACACCCACAGACCACAACTGTGAAGAGTTTACGCTAATATTAGCGTTGTAGCTCTTATTGCGGAACTATGACTGTGTGAAATCACCTCACCAGTCTATTATGTGTATTGCCATTCACATTGCACTGCACAGCTTTACTGTACCTAAGGATTGGGGATCAATGAAATGGGATATCAGTCTACTCAATACCCAATATAGTTTTTCCCAAAGTCTTCCTCAGAGTTATGACTCCAAAACATCCACACAGTATTGTTTTTTCTCAGGAATAGTGTTCAATACACATAAGTTGACAATAAATGTTTCTCAATTCACAGTTGTTTCAGAGTCCCGCCATAAGAGCTACGACGCTAATGTTCTCTGGGTGTCACTGAGTAGACTGATACCCCCATGTCATTGATCCACAATCCATAGGTAAGGCTGTACAGTGAAATAAGTATGCCCCCAATGCATTATTAAAGCATAATACATCCAATGTGATTTCAACATTTTTGTCAAATTGACAAATTATTGTCTTTTGTTGATTTTATATAACAACATTTCAACCTCGTTTAGCATGATCTATTCAATTATGGCATAATTATACTATTTGTATAAATTTGCGTAACTGTCAATGACATACTTTTATTTTGAAGGCTAACCGCAAAGTCCACTAATCCTTATTGCCAATCCTTATTGTGGCTAGCTTCACATTGATGGGCCCGAACACCATTAATCAAATAAGAACTGTCTTATAAATTAGGGTTATTTTAGAAAATAACACCTTATATACTTAGCTAACTAATCAATGTGTAATAATAACATTAAATTATGAACGCGTTAAATTATTATGTGACGTGCAGTCATATTCAGGTCTGATTGGTCAACAAGCTTATTTGGGAAAGTGATCAGCGCAAACACTGATAGCGTAGCCGTAGAAAAAGTTGAGCTCTGCTCTACTTGATGCAAATTTCGAGCGAAGCGTTGGAGTGAAGAGATGTCAAGAGGAGGTGCCCGCATCTGGACAAAACCCGCTGTACGGGTATTAAGCTATGACTTTAGCATTGTGTTAGTAGCCTACAGAAATCCCCCTCTTCAAAAACCCTTTATTGTCTAAGAAAATTCCGCCTCCAGAGATTGTAAACAGATACCTGGTACAAGTTTACTGTGCACTTCACTGCTCTCAAAGTTCAATCACGGCCCTCTCTCTCTCTCCGATGCCTGAGTGAGGAGCTATGAGGTCATTAGAACGAGACCAGTTGGTTGAATTGTCCTTTCCAACAAACCAAAGCCATTCAATCTGCCACCTGCCCTCTGGCCCCGGTGCCTTTGGGGCATCATTAAAGGGTAGAGGAGGAGGAGATTTGGGGAGGGAAGGTTGGACTCTTCCTTTGACTACAGCAGCAGAACAGCTGGAAACTATAGCAAAGAGGTAGAGAGGATAACGGCAGGAGAAGAGAAGACACCCCCTTCTGAGATGATCCTCATTCAGAGGCAGCCCTGCTGCTAATTTGATTTAATCTGCAGAAAATTGGGGGTTTACGGCAATGCGTCTTCCCCCTCTCCCTTTTCTCCCCGGGAACCGGCTGTGTGAGGTAGCAAGAGGACAAAACACCCCCTGTTCCCCTCTCCAGCTTAGCCCGATCAGGCAGTTCAAACCTCCATTGTTCCCCCAGGTATGGAAGCCCTTGTCTGGGGTCACCAGAGCCACGGGGAAATAACGAGCGTGAAATCAAAGTAAAGGTAGAAAAGAGAAAGTCTTCATGGATGGTGGAATGCCCAGAGACCTTCTGCTCCTAGAGTTGGCCTAGGGGTGGGGTGACGTAAGGGGGAGGGGATGTTGGAGGTTGGGGTAGAGGACAGGGGGGTAAAAGCTTTAAAGAAAGGACAGTTACCCATAGATATATGGGAGGCTATGGGGTGGAGGTTGGGCCAGAGGATACAAAGAGACTTTTTGGAATAGGACCTTGTTGACCCCATGACATAATCTGCATGGTTTTGCATCTGCATAGACTCAGTGACATAGGCAGATATTTGCATTTCCTATAGTTAATTTGTCAAATCAATTTTCTTATTTTTCATGCTGTTTCGGTGGCAGATTTGAACTCTAGGACTAAGGGCACTTAGCGAGTGCCTGTCTGTCATGGTTCAGAACATGGTTGACACGATCAAGATCTGAAGTTGTAGGCTATTTGCATGACACTCAGACAGTAGGCTAACCTGCCCCGAGGCTGTGCAGACAGACATCACACATACTAACACTGATACTAACAAAAAATTGAATTGACAACCATATCAAACTTCTGACAAGAATAGCCATTGATTAAGCACTGTTGCAAAGTAGGTAAAAAAAATGTCTGCGGTTTGGGCCTTTTATGATGTTATTGATTACAAGCTATGGACTACAGTGACAGATTGTTCTAAAGAGGTAGCCTGTGTATCATATCCCAGGGACCCATTGGCCAAGGGTTAAGGTTAGCGTTAAGGTAATGGATATGGCTAATAAAGGAAACTTAGTACACTTGAAAGGTAGGCTCTGAGACACAGAGACATCTATTCAGAATCAAAACCACCAGGGACTGATAACAGCAATGACATCATCACATGGATGGGATCAGAGCTTTACATTTGGATCTATTTGGAGCATTTGATCTCAATATAAGGCTATGGTGGACATGCCAATCAGTCAAGCACTCTAATCCCTGAATAGAATAACCCCAACAGCCAAGCCTCGTTGGAACAGAGCAATGTTTCCATCCTTCCCCGTTCCTTGGGAGTGAGTGTGTTTGTATGTTTGTGTGTGTGTGTGAGTGTGCTTGTGCGTGCACGTGCTTGTGTGCGAGTGCAAAGCTCAGTGTACGCCCAGTGTGTGGAAATCAGATCGGCCTGCTTTGCCTTGGCTACTGGCCTCATTCGCAGATAAAGATCACAGGTGTAAGGGGATCTGACCACAACGAGGAGGAAGCATTTAACGGTAACACCACCACCACTTTACGGAACGGATTAAGAACCAGCCAAGCCAAATGGATAAGAGGCAGATCTGATTGGCTGGTTGCTCATTGATTGGCTAACCAGTCAGGGATGGGGGTGGCAGGTAGCCTAGTGGTTAGAGCATTGGACTAGTAACCAAAAGGTTGCAAGATCAAATCCACAAACTGACAAGGTAAAAATCTGTCAGTCTGCCCCTGAACAAGGCAGTTAACCCACTGTTCCTAGGCCATAATTGAAATTAAGAATTTGTTCTTAACTGACTTACCTAGTATAATAAATCAAATGGACTGATTGTGGTATAACTATTTTCCATCCCAGGCCAGGGCTCTTGATTTAGCCTAGAAGAGTGGGAGGTGAAAGAGAAACCACTGACCACACATCAAGGGGAGGGTGATCAGAAAGGGTGCTGGGAGCCGGTGATTGGTTATGTACAAGAGTGGCTCCATTTGATTGGTTGTATATATTAGTAGCGAGAGTGGCTCAGCCTCCCATTAGTCAGAGGTGATAGGGCAGAGTTGTTCTCCACCGAGCACCAAGGTCTCTCTCATACTCTCTTACTTATCACTGTACATCAAATGAAAGGCATGACTCATCTCCAAAATAAAACAAACACAGCTAACACATCTCTCCCTGTCTCTCCCTCTCAGCCCTATGTGCCATTTGGGGACAGTTTTAATTGTTTGTCTCTAGAGGTCGCCCTTGCTTCACATATCACCATCATGGCTGTGTGTCTAATTTATATGAAAGCAGTTTTAATAATGCACATGCCAGTTATAAATGATTTACCAGGAGCAGCCCTACACTGCACCGTGGCATTAGATCCAAATAAAACTGTGTTTTCACTGTCAACCCACTGTCTCTTTGTACGTCCAGTTACTATCAGAGTTTACTGTCTATCTGTGAGTTTTGTACTGAAATGGAGGAACAGGACAGAACAGCATGGCTCTTCATCCACTACGGATCCTGCTTAGCCTGGTCCCAGATCTGTTTGTGCTGAATAGTCTACTCTTATGGTCATTGTTATGCCAAACAGCACAAACATATCTAGGACCAGGCTATATATTCTGCTTTAGTCCGAGTTGTAATCTATTGAGGGCTGTATGTAAATAGACCGTAACAAAAACATTATTTCCAGTCCCAGTGTAACCAAAACATGAAGTAACAAAAGCAATGGCAAGGGAATTACAATAGCATTGTTCATGCTGTCAAGATGCTGATAATGGTTAAGTAACATATGTTTTACAAGCTATTTCAAATCCAGTTATTCCATTTTCATGAGATGTCGATGTGAATGTGTTCCAATGTGTGCCACTACTACTATTAAACCATAGAAAAGGGCTGCCAGCCCAGGGATTGACCTGTGGTCTCAATAGCTCCCAGTTATAGCCAAGCTACCCCAGACATCTGCAGGAGACAGACAGTGTTAAGTGTCATAATTCCACTATTTTCCGAGACGTAAATAGGGAGTCCGCGTCACAAATGTCACCCTATTGCCTTTTACAGTGCATTACAAAGGGATCATTGCGCCCTAAATAAAGGGAATAGGATGCAATTTGGGACACAGTGGTGAAGGTTAAAGGTCACCGGCATAAAACTTCCCTATTTGGGGCCAGTTGGACATTCGGTGGCTGGGGGGTAAGCAACCAGCAACCTGAAACAAGTGGCCAATTCACACAGGAAAGGTTTTGGGTAAGCAAACTTTGACTCGGTTTCCTGCCCCTAACAGAAACAAGACATTAATTGTAACACAACACTACAGAGGTTCTTCATGCACCAGGGAAGCAGAACAAAACTAACCAAGTGGCCCAGAGCTGCAGCCTGGGCACCTGACAAAGGATTAGAGGTTCAATGTTTTCAATGTTGAACAAAATCGCACCATGGTAGCTAACTCGAATTAGAGGAAGTGAGTAATTGCCAGGAAACATTTTTAGTTTATGGAGGCGATAGCAGAAGTAAATCAACTGAATCAGTCTGCTAATTATGCATACCTTTTTAGCACTATATATTCTGTGTACTGGTGTGTCAAGACATCCACAAGCCCTGCTATGCATTAGGCTGCAAATGCTAGGCACCTCTTCAATCTTTTTTGAATAGGCTGCTGCAAGTCAGACAGTTGTCGTCAGAATGAAAAAATAAGGGTAGATGATTGGGTTAAAGAGACACTTGAGGTAAAATTCCTTCGCTGTGAGACAGTGTGTGTAGCAGATAACCTCCTGGGGGCCAAGTGGAGGGGCCACATCAATCACACATATCATCATTCAGTTTAAAGTAAGGGGTTCAGAGGGGTTTGATCTCTGAGTCTTTTTGCCAAGTCTTCGACAATCATCTACATAAGGCTTCCCTGTCATCTGGTGCCCTGTCTGACCCAGACTCAAGGATTCATCTACTTACCCTAAAGACAGAGTGAAGCAACACTGTTTATTCCCATATGTTTAGAAAAGAAAAGTCTGCTGTGGAATGCCCACTCTAGAAACTTAGTCTACATTCCAAATTGAACCCTATTCCCTATGTAGTGTACTAGTTTTAATGGGCCCCGGTTTAAAAGTAGTATACTGCATAGGTAATAGGGTGCCATTTGGGGCACAACCGTAGAGATTAGTGTGTGACGTGTGTATGTGTATAGGACACAAGGTTAGGCTGTGCTCTCCTCTGGCTTATCAGGCTCTGCCGCTCCTCTCCAGCCCCTGCCCCGACCCCCCGGAGAAAGACCCTGGTGTTATCAGGGGCTGCAGGAGAGCAAACATCTGTAGTTGACATGAGCTCACCGCTAATTGCTTGTTAAATGAGGATTAAGTGCCTGAGTCAGGCTCTGAGGAGTGGGCTGATAAAAACGTCCATTAGTCCCGTCCCAATCTGAGTGTGTGTAAGAGGATGGCATGTCTGAGGCTCGAGGTTAGTGATAATTTAGAAGTGAAACTACAGCTACAACCTGTTGTTGTTTGGGACAAGGTCTGGTGGATAGGGTGATTTAAGATGTGACCAGCAGTAGTTAGCCCAAAGGTCTTTGGTCAAAAGTATTTCAGTAATATATAGGGAATATGGTGCCGTTTGAGATGCAGCCCCTGTTCTTGGAGGGCCAACGGGTAACCAGGCTCAGATATTTCACAGCTCTCTGTCTGTGACTCCTATCATGTTGACACAAGTGTTGTATAAAAAAAACAAAGCAAACATTACACCAGTTGTGTTTTTATGTAGTTGTCATAGGGAATATTGTCGGGAAACAATGATGACCCATTTCAGCAGCAGATGTTTGAGGTCACCAACGTTGGTAGGGTTTCTGCAATTGGATGGAGGGTAAATACAGTTGACTATAATATTTAAAAAAAAAATCCACATACAGTATACATGGCCACGTTTCCTAGCTGCTGTAGGTTTACAGCGCTGTCAGTCACTGGGGATAAAACAGCTGCATATATTTAAAACAAAATCCATGATAGCCAACAATGACACAATAACCGCTCGTAGAGCCCCTGGATCCATTTTGGATTCTGAGAAACAGTCCACGATCTCTCTCATCAGTGAGTGGTCTAAGACCGCTGAGACAGTCACACACAGCATGATAGGTCTCGTTGCTCTCGTCATTCCCTGATTCATCCACCCCCCCCCCCCCCCCCCCCCCCCACCCCCACCCCATCTTCAGCTGTTAAAACAGCATAAATGATGGCTGTAATTGTTTCAGTGTGTAGCCTGTTATTTTAATGTGCCAAACTGGATGAGTCAGGAATAAAAAATAAAAAACAGTAAATGGCAAGTATTTTCTGACTACTGACAATCTTAACGTTTTGGCACACATAGGCTTACTTTTTGGGATAGTTTGACTAATTATCAGGTGTTTCCAATTTCTCCACAGTGATATGAAATGGATACCACCACCTAGAAGGAGACAGAGAGAGAGGCAGGGCAGGGTTGTCTTTTCACCATAACTGACCGGCAACTATCTGGACAGATTTTACAGAAAGCCTAGGGCTAGATGGATTTGGCTCCTCTATGCTTTTGGGCCTTCTCTCTCTGTTTCTTAATCCTCTAATATTTCTTAACATCCTCTCATTGTGTAACGGGCCCATGCTGAGAAGCATCTGTTTGGCTATTGTGAGGATGGCTGAGGTAACAGTTAACCAACAGGGGACAAGGAGAACATAGTTATAGTTATGGTGTCCATATTAGTGTCCATATTAGGACAGTCTAAAAGCCGATTTATGGTAAATCTAACATCTGCCGTGGCCGTACAGCATTCACAGCAATGTGGCCTTCGCAGAAGTCAGAGCATTCATACTTCTTGTGCTTCAGGGAGCTATCTCACTCATCCAATAAATTGGTCTTCACCGCACAACTCGTAGTGATTCAGGCCTAATCTCGATAGCCATTCAGCTAATTACTAGCAAATGGCTAAACTAAAAAAGACAAGACCTGTTCTGGTTCTGAGATGTTGGAGTCCATTTCCCGGTGTTTGACATAGGAGATCAGCCAGGATAGCATGACGTAAGGGTGGCAGGGTAGCCGAGTGTTGGACTAATAACCGAAAGGTTGCAAGTTCAAATCCCTGAGATGACAAGGTCATTCTGCCCCTGAACAGGGGCAGGCTGTCATTGAAAATAAGAATGTGTTCTTAACTGACTTGCCAAGTTAAATAAAGGTAAAATATATATTTTTTTAAAAGGCTGCATCGTATTTCCACCTGCATCTCCAGCCTGAATCACTCCATTGCCCTCCAGCAAAATTATGCTATTGCTTGTATGTGTATTTGACACTATGTTGAGGTAAAAATGCTTGTATGGATGTATACCCCAATATATCCAAATTGGATTTTAGTAACCACAGTGTGAGCCTGTTACAATTCATCAGGTGAGGAAGACAGTTTTAGGGCTACAAGAGGTACTCCTTTAATCTAACAATATAATGCTCATCTTTATAAAAATATTCTGATAGAAAATTTAGACTCCTTCTGTATGCCTATATCTGTATAGCAGTAGTAGCTTATCTGATATGTATAAAGAAGTCGATGTCGGGAACATGGCGCCGGCATCTCTCCATCTTCCCCTCGGTCTGTTTAGGGTTAGGCCTAAGCTCGTCTCCCTTAATATTCATTTGTGGACACTTTATGGACACCTTTACAAGCCTTTGTAAGCTTTTAGGCCTATATGCATGCATTATAGGTTTATAGGCCTATATGCATGCATCTGAATGATTATTTTAGGAAAGGAAAAACCAAAAAAAACAATAGACTAAAGTTTTGAAGACGCTACACATCGAAACACAACGAATGTTTTTTTGTAATTTGTTACAGGCAGTTTTAAGGACACGTAACTGTGGATCATTTGGCTAATACCACTTGTTTGTGGCGCTGGTAGCGCCCAGTTGGAGGTTTATTTCTCCCACCCCCTCCAAAAAAGCATCAGTCTCTTTGGGTTTGTTTTCCACGGTCCTTTTCGGAATGGGTCTGACTGTCCTTGGGTCCATTCGGAAAGGGTCTCCGCTTTTTGATAATGAAATGCATACCGAGTCGGGTGGGAAACCCACGGATCCATTTCGGAATGGGTCCAACTTTTTGACTATATCAAGACTATATCAAATCAAAACAAATGGTATGTCACATGCGCCGAAATCAACAGGTGTAGAACTTATTAACGTGAAATGCTTACTTACAAGCCCTTAACCAACAATGCAGTTTTAAGAAAATAGAGATAAGAACATATTTACTACATAAAAACTAAAGGGGAAAAAAAGTAAAACAATAAAAAAACAATAAGGACGCTATATACAAGGGGTACCGGTACTGAGTCAGTGAGCGGAGGCACAGGTTAGCAGAGGTAATTTGTACATGTAGATAGGGGTAAAGTGACTATGCACAGATAATAAACAGCGAGTAGCAGCAGGGTAAAAACAAACGGGGGGGGGGGGGCGTCAATGCAAATAGTCATGGTGGCCATTATTTTGATTAATTGTTCAGCAATCTTATGGCTTGGGGGTAGAAGCTGTTGAGAAGCCTTTTTGACCTAGACTTTGTTCTCTCTGCTACCGTATGGCAAGCAGTACCGCAGCACTGTCTATGACTTAGGGGACTGGAGTCTTTGGCATTTTCTGGGCCTTCCTCTGACACCGCCTAGTATATAGG
This sequence comes from Oncorhynchus mykiss, assembly GCF_013265735.2. Taxonomy (NCBI): domain Eukaryota; kingdom Metazoa; phylum Chordata; class Actinopteri; order Salmoniformes; family Salmonidae; genus Oncorhynchus; species Oncorhynchus mykiss. Next base: position 26,193,280 of record NC_048584.1, on the reverse strand, counting down.
TCCTGGATGGCAGGAAGCTTGGCCCCAGTGATGTACTGGTTCATACGCATTACCCTTTGTAGCGCCTTACGGGTCGGATGCCGAGCAGTTGCCATACCAGGCGATGATGCAACCGGTCATCACGCTCTTGATGGAACAGCTGTAGAACTTTTTGAAAATCTGGGGACCAATGCCAAATCTTTTCTGTCTCGTGAGGGGGAAAAGGCATTGTCGTGCCCTCTTCACAACTTTATTGGTGTGTTTGGACCATTATAGTTTGTTGGTGATGTGGACACAAATGAACTTGAAACTCTCAACCCTCTCTACTACAGACCTGTCGATGTGAATGGGTGCGTGTTCGGCCCTCCTTTTCCTGTAGCCCACGTTCATCTGGTTTGTCTTGCTCACGTTGATGGACAGGTTGTTGTCCTGGAACCACACTGCCAGTTCTCTGATCGCCTATCTATAGGCTGTCTCATCGTTGTCGGTGATCAGGCCTACCCCCGTTGTGTAGTTAGCAAACTTAACGATGGTGCTGGAGTCGTGCTTGGCCACGCAGTTGTGGGTGAACACAGAGTTGTAGTGTAGCATAGGCGTCAACTGACCACTTCCGTATTGAGCGAGTCACTGGTACTTCCTACTTTAGTTTTGCTTGTAAGCAGGAATCAGGAGGATAGAATTAAGATCAGATTTGCCAAATGGAGGGCGTGGGAGTAAACGTGGTGTGTGTGGAGTAAACGTGGTCAAGAGTTTTTTTCCCTCTGGTTGCACCGATTTAAGTTTGCCTGCATTAAAGTCCCCGGCCATTAGCAACACCGCTTCTGGATGAGCTTTTTCTTGTTTGCTTATGGCCTTATACAGCTCGTAGAGTACAGTCTTAGTGCCAGCGTCGGTTTGTGGTGGTAAATAGATGGCTCTGAAAAATATAGATGAAAACTCTTGTAGATAGTTTGGTCTACAGCTTATCATGAGGTACTCTACCTCAGGCAAGCAAAACCTCAAGACTACCTTAATATGAGATATTGCGCACACCCATCCCTCGTCTTACCGGAAGTAGCTGTTCTGTCCTGCCGACGCACAGAAAACCCAGTCAGCTGTATATTATCCGTGTTGTCGTTCAGCCACGACTCACTGAAACATAAGATATTACAGTTAATGTCCCGTTGGTAGGATGGTCTCGAACGGAGCTCATCCAATTTATTCTCCAGTGATTGCACGTTGGCAAATAGAATGGATGGTGGAGCTGGGTTACCCACTCACTGACTGAATTTTCACAAGGCACCCTAATCTGTGCCCCCTGTATTTCCTTATTTTCTTCATTTGAATGACGGGGATTTGGGTCTTGTCCAGGAGCAACATTATTTCCTTATTTACATAAGTAATCAGACTCTTTGCTATGAGAAATTGAACTCAGGTGAATCCTGTTTCCATTGATTATCTTTGCGATGTTTCTACAACTTGATTGGAGTCCACCTGTGGTAAATTAAATTGATTGGACATGATTTGGAAAGGCACACACCTGTCTATATAAGGTCCCACAGTTGACAATGAATGTCAGAGAAAAAAACCAACCCATGAGGTTGAATTCTCTGTAGAGCTCTGAAACAGGATTGTCTCAAGGCACAGATCTGGGGAAGGGTACAAAAAAATGTCTGCAGCATTGAAGGCACCCAAGAACACACATCCTTATTGTGAAGCATGGTGGTGGCAGCATCATGCTGTGGGGATGTTTTCAGCAGCAGGGACTGGGAGACTAGTCAGGGTTGAGAGAAAGATGAACGGAGCAAAGTACAGAGAGATCCTTGATGACAACCTGCTCCAGAGCACTCTGGACTACAGACTGGCGTGAAGGTTCACCTTCCAACAGGACTTTAAAATGACCCTAAGCACACAGCCAAGACAACATACAGTGGCTCCAGGACAAGTCTCTGAATGTCCTTGAGTGGCCCAGCCAGAGCCCGGACTTGAACCCAATCGAACATCTCTGGAGAGACCTGAAAATAGCTGTTCAGCGACACTCCACATCCAACCTGAGAGAGCTTGATAGGATCTGCAGAGAAGAATGGGAGAAATTCCCCAAATACAGGTGTGCCAAGCTTGTAGCTTCATACACAAGAAGACCCAAGGCTGTAATTGCTGTCAAAGGTGCTTCAACAAAGTATTGAGTAAAGGGTCTGAATCCTTATGTAAATGTGATATTTCCCTTTTTTTATACATTTGCAAAAATGTTTTTTGTTTTTGCTTTGTCCTTATAGGGTATTGTGTGTTGATTGATGAGGGGGGAGAGCAATTTAATATATTTTAGAATAAGGCTGTAATGTAACAAAATTTGGAAAAAGTCAAGGGGTCTGAATACTTTCCGAATGCACTGTATGAACTCGCAAGTTCTGTTCTTGATGATTTTAAAAGGCTTGTTCATGGATTCCGATCTTTTTACCATTATTTGTCTTGGTTGAACGACTTAACAAGCAAAATCCTGCTCATTTCTTACAAATCTTTCTGGACATTTTTTCTCTCTCACTTGCATATCTTTCTCTCACCCTCTCTCTCACACGCACTCTCTCTCTCCGTGTTAACGTTTCCAACACTGTCGTCTTGGCTGTTTTCTCACTTTGAGTCTCAGTTTTATTGGGTCTTCCCTTGTCACTCGTTAGACTTTTAATGAAACCGATTTCACGCCCTTTCTTCTTCTCCGAACATCTGTTAACAGCTGCAAGGAAACTAATTAATGGCCAAAGAGAGAGCGAGAGAGAGAGGGAAAAAAAACAAGTTGATGTTGAGGAAAAAAAATACATGAATGGTCACCATTGCCCGGCATGAATCTGTGAGAATTTATGGTGTTCACTGAGTCTGAAGCTATTGGGCGAGATAAAATATTAATTGATCCCTATGCAGCTGCAGTTCCAGTGAATAGTTAAAACCTCTGGGGCTCTGTGTCAGTGCTTTGTTATGTTTCACCAATACAACTAAGTAAACATGACACTTCAAGCCATGGTTCAGTTTTTCCTCCATCCTTTTAAAGCATTTGGTATAATAACCATTTTTCCTATCTAGGCCAATGTTCTGTGTTTCCTTAATCTTAACTTTATCTCCATGTGAGGAAACTTTTGGATAGTTTTAAAGCGATCATCAAGTGTTGCCATAGCTGTGATAGTGGATATCCAATACAACATGACTCAACTCCAACAGAAAGGATTCCAGCAGATTATCTTCAGATAAAAATACCTAATATAGTCCCAACCCTTTATGCTCCACTTTCCCATTTTAATTAATCAGCCAATAAGCATTAAGGAATACATCTCTCAAAACGTTTCCATTTGTGATGTTCTGTTGTGCCTTCAAGAGTCTCACGCCTGCTCCCGCTCTCCCTTTCTTGCGCCTGAGGGCGCCATGCTGCCCATCATTACGCACACCTGTCACCATCATTACGCGCATCAGCGCTCATTGGACTCACCTGGACTCCTTCACTTTGTTGATTGCCCCTCTATAGAGTCTGTTCCTCAACCTCTTGATGAAAACGTGCACCTTGTTGGTCAGAAATCGACTGTATAAAGACTAATAGTTCTGTACTGTACCATAGAACTCTCAGGGTTGAGAAAGCAATGATGGCTTTCTCGTCTCTGGCCTGACTAGCTACAGTGGAAAAGCTTGCTTGTCCATCCGATTCATTATCCGGCTCCATTTTACAGATAGGCTATGCAAATTGCAGGGGGGACTATTGCTGGAGTAAACCTGGAGGAGAGGAAAAATGAAAGTGACAGGGGTTGAAAGATATCAGTTGCAATCTGCTGGCTGAGGAGGTGAAGGGCGAGAGTGAAAGCCTGGGCACTGAATACATGACAATTCCACTAAGAGCTTTCTGAACGACGAGCCACTGCGTATGTACACAAGGGTAACCTGATATGATTTGATAAGTTGGAAACGTCTGGCCTCCACTTCTCATTCTGCAACTGTCTAGGTTAGCACACTGATACATTTGACATGGAGACATCAGAAGTGATCTTCTTAGTGAGGTTGAAGCAGTGGCTTTGCCACTTTGAGGCAGCTCATATGTTTCACATCAGCAGGATTCAGTGAAAGGACTGGAAAAGAGTAGGATAAGCCAAGGGAATAAGTTGCCTGTTTCAAAGACCAAAGCCTGCATCCGAAATGGCCCTGGTAAAAAGTAGTGGACTAAATAGGGAACAGAACGTCACAAATGGAAAGAAGTTTTGAGAGATGTATTCCTTCATGCTTATTGGCTGATTAATTAAAATGGGAAAGTGGAGCATAAAGGGTTGGGACTATATTAGCTCTTCTTTTTATCTGAAGATAATCTGCTGGAATCCTTTCTGTTGGAGTTGAGTCATGTTGTATTGGATATCCACTATCACAGCTATGGCAACACTTGATGATCGCTTTAAAACTATCCAAAAGTTTCCTCACATGGAGATAAAGTTAAGATGAAGTAAATGCAATCATACAGGCGTACATTCTGTTTGATGACAACACAAAACCTCCCATGGCATGCCTTATTACCAGAACATTGGCCTAGATAGGAAGAATCTCAGTGCAGATTGTTATTAGGAGATAGTGGTGGCTCTGCTGTAGTGTTTCCTGTTGTGACTGTAACGGCATTCTTCCTCCTCTTCTGTGGAGGAGTAGCGAGAAGGATCGGAGGACCAATGCGCAGCGTGGTAAGTGTCCATAACGTTTATTTTCAGACAAACTGAACACTATGAAATACAAAACAATACAATACATGTGAACATGAACGAAACCGAAACAGTACCGTGTGGCAACAAACACTCACACGGAAACAAACACCCATAACTCAAAAGTGAAACCCAGGCTACCTAAGTATGATTCTCAATCAGAGACAACTAACGACACCTGCCTCTGATTGAGAACCATACTAGGCTGAACTCAAAACTCCAACATAGAAAAACACACAGACTGCCCACCCCAACTCACGCCCTGACAATACTAAACAAAGACAAAACAAAGGAAATAAAGGTCAGAATGTGACGGCGACACATAAGATGAAGTATACGATGCTGTGCAACTACTGTACTGTAACTAACTAACTCAGTTCTTATTAAGACGTTTCTCTGATTGACTAGTCAGTAGAAGTAACCACGCCATCTATAACAGGACGAAGTAACTCACTCTCCAAATCAACCATGATGTTCTGTGGTGCCTTCAAGAGCTTATACAATGACTAACCCTATGTAATAATATCACAGAGGAGGATATGTTTTATCACCCTGTTCACGACTTTGTTTCATCTCCAAATCAAAATGTGTCAATGAAACAAAGTTTATTTATTCAAAATTGTAAGATATTCAAGCCAACATAGGGAATGACAGAGAATACCTTGTGAACCATTTCATTCTGGGAAAAAGGAGATGTTTGCATAAAAATGTACTGCCGCCTTTGGAAGCCTGTGGTTGTCCAATAAAAGCAGAGACAGGGTCCACTGCTCTTTCTACGAGAACGGAGAAACCCCAATGTTCTGGGTTTAAGACCTTAAAAAAGAGAAACTCAACTCTCATCCATTCCAAAGATACTAATTGGGTTTTCATCGCTAAATCACTACTCTGTGCTGTCCTTTACCTCAATGGGTTGAAGTCGCACCACCTTCCCCACATAGGCCTACTGTCCAGACACACGCATGCACACACCCTTTCTCTAATCTAGGGGAAATCTAACCTCAGACTGCTACAGTGGGACTTCGTGGTGGAAACTAATGTTTTTAAAAATGGGTGAGTCAATTCAAACCCAATTGGGAATAGTCTCCATGGCTAATCAACATAAACCAGTGGCTTTCCTGTTGGCATTGACCATAATGAAAACAGTAGCTGCCTTAAAATGGACTGGCGGGCAGACCATGGTTCCTATGACTAAAACAGTGGCATGTGTCCTAGACTCCATCCTGAATCTCTACCTATTACCTACAGTGGGGCAAAAAAGTATTTAGTCAACCACCAATTGTGCAAGTTCTCCCACTTAAAAAGATGAGAGGCCTGTAATTTTCATCATAGGTACACTTCAACTATGACAGACAAAATGAGAAGAAAAAAATCCAGAAAATCATATTGTAGAATTTTTTTTCAAATTATGGTGGAAAATAAGTATTTGGTCAATAACAAAAGTTTCTCAATACTTTGTTATATACAGTGCCTTGCGAAAGTATTCGGCCCCCTTGAACTTTGCGACCTTTTGCCACATTTCAGGCTTCAAACATAAAGATATAAAACTGTATTTTTTTGTGAAGAATCTACAACAAGTGGGACACAATCATGAAGTGGAACGACATTTATTGGATAGTTCAAACTTTTTTAACAAATCAAAAACTGAAAAATTGGGCGTGCAAAATCATTCAGCCCCTTTACTTTCAGTGCAGCAAACTCTCTCCAGAAGTTCAGTGAGGATCTCTGAATGATCCAATGTTGACCTAAATGACTAATGATAATAAATACAATCCACCTGTGTGTAATCAAGTCTCCGTATAAGTGCACCTGCACTGTGATAGTCTCAGAGGTCCGTTAAAAGCGCAGAGAGCATCATGAAGAACAAGGAACACACCAGGCAGGTCCGAGATACTGTTGTGAAGAAGTTTAAAGCCGGATTTGGATACAAAAAGATTTCCCAAGCTTTAAACATCCCAAGGAGCACTGTGCAAGCGATAATATTGAAATGGAAGGAGTATCAGACCACTGCAAATCTACCAAGACCTGGCCGTCCCTCTAAACTTTCAGCTCATACAAGGAGAAGACTGATCAGAGATGCAGCCAAGAGGCCCATGATCACGCTGGATGAACTGCAGAGATCTCCAGCTGAGGTGGGAGACTCTGTCCATAGGACAACAATCAGTCGTATATTGCACAAATCTGGCCTTTATGGAAGAGTGGCAAGAAGAAAGCCATTTCTTAAAGATATCCATAAAAAGTGTTGTTTAAAGTTTGCCACAAGCCACCTGGGAGACACACCAAACATGTGGAAGAAGGTGCTCTGGTCAGATGAAACCAAAATTGAACTTTTTGGCAACAATGCAAGACGTTATGTTTGGCGTAAAAGCAACACAGCTCATCACCCTGAACACACCATCCCCACTGTCAAACATGGTGGTGGCAGCATCATGGTTTGGGCCTGCTTTTCTTCAGCAGGGACAGGGAAGATGGTTAAAATTGATGGGAAGATGGATGGAGCCAAATACAGGACCATTCTGGAAGAAAACCTGATGGAGTCTGCAAAAGACCTGAGACTGGGACAGAGATTTGTCTTCCAACAAGACAATGATCCAAAACATAAAGCAAAATCTACAATGGAATGGTTCAAAAATAAACATATCCAGGTGTTAGAATGGCCAAGTCAAAGTCCAGACCTGAATCCAATCGAGAATCTGTGGAAAGAACTGAAAACTGCTGTTCACAAATGCTCTTCATCCAACCTCACTGAGCTCGAGCTGTTTTGCAAGGAGGAATGGGAAAAAATGTCAGTCTCTCGATGTGCAAAACTGATAGAGACATACCCCAAGCGACTTACAGCTGTAATCGCAGCAAAAGGTGGCGCTACAAAGTATTAACTTAAGGGGATGAATAATTTTGCACGCCCAATTTTTCAGTTTTTGATTTGTTAAAAAAGTTTGAAATATCCAATAAATGTCGTTCCACTTCATGATTGTGTCCCACTTGTTGTTGATTCTTCACAAAAAAATACAGTTTTATATCTTTATGTTTGAAGCCTGAAATGTGGCTAAAGGTCGCAAAGTTCAAGGGGGCCGAATACTTTCGCAAGGCAATGTACCCTTTGTTGGCAATGACAGAGGTCAAATGTTTTCTGTAAGTCTTCACAAGGTTTCCACACACTGTTGCTGGTATTTTGGCCCATTCCTCCATGCAGATCTCCTCTAGAGCAGTGATGTTTTGGGGCTGTTGCTGGGCAACACGGACTTTCAACTCCCTCCAAAGATTTTCTATGGGGTTGAGATCTGGAGACTGGCTAGGCCACTCCAGGACCTTGAAATGCTTCTTACGAAGCCACTCCGTTGCCCGGGCGGTGTGTTTGGGATCATTGTCATGCTGAAAGACCCAGCCACGTTTCATCTTCAATGCCCTTGCTGATGGAAGGAGGTTTTCACTCAAAATCTCACAATACATGGCCCCATTCATTCTTTCCTTTACACGGATCAGTCGCCCTGGTCCCTTTGTAGAAAAACAGCCCCAAAGCATGATGTTTCCACCCCCATGCTTCACAGTAGGTATGGTGTTCTTTGGATGCAACTCAGCATTCTTTGTCCTCCAAACACAACGAGTCTATTTTGGTTTCATCTGACCATATGACATTCTCCCAATCGTCTTCTGGATCATCCAAATGCTCTCTAGCAAACTTCAGACGGGCCTGGACATGTACTGGCTTAAGCAGGGGGACACGTCTGGCACTGCAGGATTTGAGCCCCTGGCGGCGTAGTGTGTTACTGATGGTAGGCTTTGTTACTTTGGTCCCAGCTCTCTGTAGGTCATTCACTAGGTCCCCCCGTGTGGTTCTGGGATTTTTGCTCACCGTTCTTGTGATCATTTTGACCCCACGGGGTGAGATCTTGCGTGGAGCCCCAGATCGAGGGAGCTTATCAGTGGTCTTGTATGTCTTCCATTTCCTAATAATTGCTCCCACAGTGGATTTCCTCAAACCAAGCTGCTTACCTATTGCAGATTCAGTCTTCCCAGTCTGGTGCAGGTCTACAATTTTGTTTCTGCTGTCCTTTGACAGCTCTTTGGTCTTGGCCATAATGGAGTTTGGAGTGTGACTGTATATAGTGCACCCTGGTCAAAGCAGTGCACCATATAGGGAATAGGGTGTCAGTTGGGACACTTCCCCAGACGCCAGTGCATCGGACTGGGCTGGGAGAGACTATACTGTACACAACATCTAGGATCTGTGTCACGAGAAGCACTCCAGAGATGCAGAGACAGATATCCATCCATTAAAGAGCAGCCTGACTGTTTCTTTCCCTGTCTGTATGAATTTCTATATGAATCAATAATGTGTAAACGACTTTGTCTCAAGTGACATCTTAAGATGTGGCAGTGGCCTATGGCTTCGAACCTGTTACAGGGTGCCAGAGGCTCTCCAAAGACGCTGGGTGAAAACGATTCCCAAATCTTCAGATAAAACTAAGCGTTTCCACATGTGAGAGCGAGCACGTTCCTAAAACTCCTGGCTCATATTAAACAATCGAACCGGAGACTCCAAGCTTAGATATACTGCTCCCAATATCAGTTTAACTATTGGCTTATGTGTCTTTTCAATGTGCCGTATTCATATTCTATTGTCTGGCTTTTATGGAAATGCATAAGTGATATTGCTGAAATACATTACTTTGCTCTTACATGGCCTGTTGACAGTTAGGCTACTCTGATGCGAACACACACACACAATAGGTTTTCTGTTGAGCATTTTTGAGAATTTGACACACACAGATACACTGTAGTATTTACCTCCCTGCTTGGTTTGTTATTTTTGGTCAAACACAGCGACATAACTCTGCTGCATACCTGGCTCACACCCTCATCTCAGCTTTTGTCTCTCTGTTTCACTCTCTGTTTTTCGCTCTCTGTTTTTTGCTCTCTGTTTTTCACTCTTTATGTTTATTTCTCTCTGTTTCTGACAAGGAGTGGGGCTACCTCATCAACAAGCAGCACACCACGGCCGTTATCTAGAGTACGTTTTCCCAAAAACGCACAAGGATTACAAGGAGTTTCCTTTGGACGTCTGATTGTGGCAAGTAATGACTCTCTAACCGAGCCTTTGTCTAATTTAATTGATTTCCACATCAGACCTCTCGTTACTAAGCTACCATCTGACTTAAGAGACACAGGCGACTTTATCAATCTACATGACCAAAAGTATTTGGACACCTGCTTGTCAAACATCTCATTCCAAAATCATTGCCATTAATTTGGAGATGTTACCCCTTTGCTGCTATAACAGCCTCCATTCTTCTGGGATGGCTTTCCACTAGATTTTGGAACATTGCTGGGGGACTTGCTTGCATTCAGCCACAAGAGCATTTGTGAGCTCGTGCACTGATGTTGGGCGATTAGGCCTGGCTCGCAGTCCGAGTTCCAATTCATCCCACAGGTGTTCGATGGGGTTGAGGTCAGGGCTCTGTGCAGGCCAGTCAATTTTCCAACCCTGATCTTGACAAACCATTTCTGTGTGGATCTCGCTTTGTGCACTGGGGCATTGTCATGCTGAAACAGGAAAGGGCCTTCCCCAAACCGTTGCTACGCATTTTTATGTATTTATTTAACCAGGCAAGTCAGTTAAGAACAAATCCTTATTTACAATGACGGTCTACACACGGCCAAATCCGGACGACGCTGGGCCAATTGTGCGCCGCCATATGGGACTTCCAATCACAGCCGGTTGTGATACAGCCGGGAATCGAACAAGGGTGTCTGTAGTGACGCTTCAAGACCTGACATGCATTGCCTTAGACCACTGCGCCACTCGGGAGCCCCCATGTGGAATCTTGTACTAACCAAAAAAGTGTTAAACAAATCAAAATATATTTTATATTTGAGATTCTTCAAAGTAGCCACCCTTTGCCCTGATGACAGTTTTGCACACTCTTGGCATTCTCTCAATCAGCTTCACCTGGAATACTTTTACAACAGTCTTGAAGGAGTTCCTACATACGCTGAGCACTTGTTGGCTGCTTTTCCTTCACTCTGAGGTCCAACTCATCACAAACCATCTCAATTGGGTTGAGGTCGGGTGACTGTGGAGGCCACGTCATCTGATGCTGCACTCCATCACTCTCCTTCTTGGTCATATACCCCTTACACAGCCTGGATGTGTGTTGGGTCATTGTCCTGTTGAAATACAAATGATATCCCATCTGGTTTGCGCTTAGAGGGACTGGTGTATCGCTGCAGAATGCTGTGGTAGCCATGCTGGTTAAGTGTGCCTTTCATTCTAAATCAATCAATCATTGACAGTGTCACCAGCATGGCACCATCACACCTCCTTTATACTTCACGGTGGGAACCACACATGTGGAGATCATCCGTTCACCTACTCAGCGTCTCACAAAAACACGGCAGTTGGAACCAAAACTCACAAATTTGGACACATCAGACCAAAGGACAGATTTCCACCGGTCTAATGTCCATTGCTCGTGTTTCTTGGCCCAAGCAAGTCTCTTCTTCTTATTGGTGTTCTTTAGTATTGGTTTCTTTGCGTTTAGTGGGACTGTCATTGTTCTCCATCCCAAATCTTCCCATTGCACCCAAGCAAAATTAGCCAACAATTAGGCTATTGTTTATGTGTATTTCACACTATGTTGAGGTAAAAATCAGAGTATAATGCTTGTGTGGATGTCAACCCCAAAACATGTTCATGTTATTGTCATCGATCAACTGCACTGTAGTTAAAAACGACTTCGATAACCACCACCGATTTCTGAACGCTAGCTATGCTACCAGCTCATACAAATGGGAGTTAGTATTTAGCAGTCACTTTTCACTAAACCTGAAAAGGGACTAAATTAAAATAAAATTGTATTTGTCACATACACAAATACAATAGGCACCATGAAATGCTTACTGACGAGCCCTTAACCAACAATGCAGAGTTTTAAAAAACGAAGAAAAATTTGCTAAGTAAACTAGAGAAAAAATAATAACGCAATTACTATAATGAGGCAATATACAAGGGGTACTGGTACCGAGGCAAGATGCAGGGGTTCGGGCTAGTCGAGGTAATATGTACATGTACAGTAGGTAGGGGTAAAGTGACTATGCATAGAACAGAGAGTAGCAGCAGCGTATGTGAAGAGTGAAGGTGTGTGTGTGTGTGTGTGTGTGTGTGTGTCAGGAGTATGTGTGAGTGTGTGGTTAGAGTACAGTGAGTATTCATTGATCCTGCATGTGCAAGAGAGTTCATGCAAAAAATAATAAATAAGAATAAAAGGGGGTCAATGCAAACAGTCCAGGTAGCCATTTGATTAACTCTGGCAGTCTTCTGGGTTGGGGGTAAAAGCTGCTGAATAAATCACATAACATTTCATTTGTCACATGCTTCGTAAACAACAGGTGTAGACTAACAGTGAAATGCTTACTTACGGGCCTTTCCCAACAATGCAGAAAGATAAATGATGGAACAATTATAAAACACAAGGAATAAATACCCAATGAGTAACGCTAACATGGCTATATACACGGGGTACCAGTACCAAGACGATATGCAGGGGTACAAGGTAATTGAGGTAGATACAGTTGAAGTCGGAAGTTTACATACAACTTAACCAAATACATTTAAACTAGAATTTTGTGGAGTGGTTGAAAAACTAGTATTAATGACTCCAACCTAAGTGTATGTAAACTTCCGACTTCAACTGTACATATACCACTCCACAAATGTCTTGTTAACAAACTATAGTTTTGGCAAGTCGGTTATGACATCTACTTTGTGCATGAGACAAGTCATTTTTCCAACAATTGTTTACCGACAGATTATTTCACTTGTAATTCACTGTATCACAATTCCAGTGGGTGAGAAGTTTACATATCCTGACCAAACATCCACACCATGACGGTAAACCCAGGGAGTTCTTTCAGAACAGGGCAGAATGATTCAGAAAACAGTGCTTCGACAATGGAAATGTAGGTCAGCTAGCAAGACAGACATTGTTGTCATTTTATAAGTGGTGATAAGCAGAAATAAGGTTGTACTATCTCTCATAGTAGTAGCTGTTTCTCTTTAAAACAATTCCCTTGTACACAGCTAATAGCTAGATAGCCAAATCTAGCTAACTACTGAGTGCAACCCTAGTAACAGTACATATGAAGATGAAAAATGCAGGCCTACTGTACATCTTACTGTAGAAATTATTGGTAAAAACAAGTCTAGGTTGGAACTGCTGCTGTTAAAATACTAGTAATACTTTTCATTCTGAACTGGAATAAAGTTATTGAAGCAAGATGCTTTTTGAGGCAAACCCACTCACACAGTTCGGGGTCATCAACAGAAGGAAAGGAAAGGGAAAGGGGGATACCTAGTCAATTGTACAACTGAATGCATTCAACTGAAATGTGTCTTCCGCATTTAACCCAACCTCTGAATCAGAGAGTTGCAAGGGGCTGCCTTAGAAGCGATGTCCTGCCTGGCCGAGAAGCAGTAGATGTTCTGATCCAGTTTGGCACCACATACCTATGCGAGTCAGGGTTCGCAACTCTAGCATACTTAAAAAAACAAGTCAAGAAACAGACTCCATGCTGAACATGACCTCGGGGCTGCACTGTCAAAAACTGAGCCCAGAATAGACATGCTTGCTGAAGCTTCAACCAGCCACACACTTCTCATTAGGACTGTGTGTATGTGTTTTCTGATCTACATCTGTGTGATGTGAACGTTTCAGAGGAGACTGCGTGAATCAGGCCTTCATGGTTGAATTGCTACAAAGAAACCACTACTAAAGGACACCAATATGAAGAAAAGACTTGCTTGGGCCAAGACACATGAGCAATGGACAGTAGACTGGTCAAATCTGTCCATTAGACTGGTCAAATCTGTCCATTAGACTGGTCAAATCTGTCCATTAGACTGGTCAAATCTGTCCATTAGACTGGTCAAATCTGTCCATTAGACTGGTCAAATCTGTCCATTAGACTGGTCAAATCTGTAAACAAAAATGTTTGATTTTTGTTAAACTTGACAACTTGATTGGAGTCCACCTGTGGTAAACTCAATTAATTGGACATGATTTGGAAATGCATGTAGCTGTCTATATAAAAGGTCCCACAGTGGACCGTGCATGTCAGGGCAAAAACAAACCCATGAGGTCGAAGGAATTGTCCGCAGAGCTCCGAGACAGGACTGTGTCGAGGCAAGGATCTTTGGAAGGGTACCAAAATATTTCTGCAATATTGATGGTCCCAAGAACACACAGGTCTCCAAGAACACATCATTCTTAAATGGAAGAAGTTTGGAACCACCAAGACTCTTCCTAGAGCTGGCGATATACACTCTGAAAGAGCTCCAGAGTTTCTCTGTGGAGATGGGAGAACTTTCCAGAAGGACAACCGTCTCTGCATTATTCCACCAGTCAGGCCTTTATGGTAGAGTGGCCAGACAGAAGCCACTCCTCAGTAAAAGGCACAAGACAGCCCGCCTTGAGTTTGCCCAAAGGCACCTAAAGGACTCTCAGACCATGAAAAACAAGATTCTCTGGTCTGATGAAACCAATATTAAACTCTTTGGCCTGAATACCAAGTGTCATGTCTTGAGGAAACGTGGCACCATCCCTACGGTGAAGCATGATGGTGGCAGCAATGTTTTTCAGCTGCAGGGACTGGGAGAATAGTCAGGCTTGAGGAAAAGATAAACGGAGCAAAGTACAGAGAAATCATTGGTGAAAACCTGCTCCAGAGCGCTCAAGACCTCATACAGGGGTGAAGGTTCACCTTCCAACAGGACAACGACCCTAAGCACAAAGCCAAGACAATGCAGGAGTGGCTTTGGGGAAAGTCTTTGAATGTCCTTGAGTGGCCCAGCCAGAGCCCGGACTTGAACATGATTGAACATCTTTGGAGAGACCTGAAAATAACTGTGCTGCGACGCTCCCTATCCAACCTGACAGAGTTTGAGAGAATCTGCAGAGAAGATGGTGAGAAATTCCCCAAATACAGATGTACCAAATTTGAAGCGTCATACGTAAAAATACTTGTTGGTGTTATTCGCTGCTTCAACAAAGTACTAAGTAAAGGGTCTGAATACTTATGTAAATGTGATATTTCCAGGTTTTTTTGTATACATCTGCAAACATTTAAAAAAATACGTTTTTGCTTTGTCATTACGGGGTATTGCGTGTAGTAGATTGATGAGGGAAAAAATGATTTAATCCATGTAGAACAAGGCTGTAACATAACAAAATGTGTAAAAAGTCAAGGGGTCTGAATACTTTCCGAATGCACTGTATAAGCCTGGGATATCAACCATTCAAAGTTGGCCTTAGAATTCCATGTACCAAATTACCCTTTGGTTGTCACTAGTTAACACAGCCACAAAGTCATAATTATGGCTAAACCCTGCCCATTTCCACAATTGATCTTCTTAAAATCTAATTTTAAACCTAACCCTATCTAATGAAGGCCAAGTTTAATGTGTTGGTCCACCAGACCTTCCACACATTTTGGCAGGACTGTCTGGAAACGAGATTAGGTGTAATGTGACTAACATGACTTAACTTTAGAGCATATGCCACCCTGTTGTGCATGTGCAAAACATGCCACCCTTTATAAAGCAAACATTTATATCATATTTGACATAGTGGGTTATGTCACATTTTACATTGGTGATTATGTCACAGTTATGCCACATTTATGAACCCTTTAAAGCATGACATAGGGTTATATATGCATTGTAACACATTTATGTAGTGCTTATTAAGGCATTATGAAGGATTTATGAAGCCTTTATAAGCTGAATGTCATTTAAAGCGAGACCTTTGTTTCAATTGACTGATTTCCTTATATGAACTGTAACTCATTAAAATCTTTGAAATTGTTCCATTTTGCATTTATATTTTGGTTCAGTGTATTAGTATTGGAACAAAGAGCAACCTGGGGATACATGAAGAGATTAATATAATTACTGTGTCTATGCATTTGGAATATTTAGGAAGTCTAAAAATGTTTTGCTTAAATCCAAGCATCAACCACTATTGTCGGGGGCCATTTAAGACATAACATGTTACATTATATCAACAAAACTTATGGGCAGTGTGAGATATGAGGATATGGTCGCACCAGGAGGGGCAGCGATTGGTCATTTACTGGGTTGGTTTAGTGTAGTCCTCACTGTGGGGGTAACTGACAGAGACACAGACCGTCAGCAGTAACACCAGTACCACTCCTCAAGCAGTTGTAATAGTGAAAGGGCCTCTAGGGAGGATGCTTACCTGAGTGGAAACAGGATGTCATGCTCAGGCATGAGCGATCTCTCCCTAATGAGACCATTCATCTTTACTGCCAGGGCGATCCTCATTGAATGCAATGGAGCTGTCCCTACGACCAGCCCGGTTACCAGCAATTAGGGACGGACCTGTCAAAGTTGGGGAAGGGGGGTTAGCTGGGAGTTAGAGGAGAAGTATGGGTAGTACCGAGCGATTTAACCAAAGTTCTGTTATTTTTCCGTTTTTAAACAACGTATTGACCAAACAAAAACCATTTGAAGCTAAAAACATTCATATTTTAAATAAAAATCATTGTGGCTGCCATTTTTTTCTCAGACTTGCACACAAAACTATCCAGCTAGCCTGGCTTCATTCACTTTTAATGGATTTCTATTTTTATTTTCACTCATTCATAACACTTGAACAACACGTCTAAATGACACCAAAACTCATCAGTTATGTTGAACATGTTATCTGAAGATTTCAAACATGAAAATATGCTTAAACATATTACAAACCTGTAAAAACAGGGTTAGCTTGCTTCTTGTTGCTTCTTCGCATTGTGAAGTGCAGCACAACGCAGGCAGTAGCAAACACTCTGAACATCTCCCTCTAGTGGTACCACTAAATATTGTCGCTCCAGCTGAAAATATGGAATTTATTCTCTATGATTTTTTTTAAAACAGAGGGAGAACTTGTGTTATTTAAAAACCAATCTAAACATTGAATTGGTCGAGACCGTATATCTATGCATTCAAAACCAGTTTGAGGGTGCATGCTCACAGCTCAAATTGTGTCAGCCATACAGCAATTGGAAAACCAAATGATATCATAAACACAGCAATGCAAATGTGTATGCAGCCTTGAAAAACCCATACCAGTCACACTGACGTATAATCGGGCCCAAAATGTAACGTTATGAAATCACGTTGCTGCGACGTGGTGTTGAGGAGGTAAGGAAGATGACCAAATTGCGGTGGTTAATATATTACCTTCAGATTACGTTGCCGCAATGTTGTGGGAAGGTAATGTCATGACATCACCAATAATTTACAATCCATTATGTTGGAGTTGGTCATGGTTACGTAATGTGTTTGCTCAGTGACCCCACTCGGCACAGCCAGGAGAGTTTTTCCTAGCCACCGTGCTTCTACATCTGCATTGCTTGCTCTTTGGGGTTTTTTCGTCTGGGTTCTGTTTAAGCACTTTGTGACATCTGCTGATGCATAAAGGGATTTATAAATAAAGTTGATTGAATTTGTTGAGTGAATCTATTGGTTTGAGTATTGGCTACAAAATCACTTTAAGTAACTTTACTCAGATAGGAAACCTGTTGCACTTAATGTCTCAAAAGTTTTGAGTAATGACAGCACATTGGGGTTTACAGTGGTTTACACACCTATGAATATGACCTATGGATTTGAGGAATTATATAATTTTAGTTGCAAGGGAAACAACTACAGCCAAAGTCTAATATAATCTACTATTGTGTGACATAGAAATACCTATGTGGGTGATTTTCATGAAAGCAGTTTTAAAATGTCTAGGGAATTGAGCTACAAAACCATGATGCATCTGCAAAAATTATGTCTAGTTTTTGGAAAAGTGTCTTATTTGAAATACATTGGACATTTTCGCCTGAATATTGTACATTTTCACCCAAAATTCTTATTACCTAAATAGGTCTGGATTAAATCCTCAGGTAATTTTATACATGTTTTTTTCTTTAGAAAAATGTAACTTATTTGAATAAAAAAATATGTTGCTGTAGTTTGTAAATAAATCATAAAAAGTGTATACTAGTTGAAGTTTACATTAAGCTGTTTATTACGTATAAACACATTGTCTGTGGACACGTTTCATTACCTTAACACTTTAAAGTTCCTGTAAAAACTCAACCGTGACGCATCATCTCATTGTAAATAAGAATGTATTCTTAACTGACTTGCCTCGTTAAATAAAGGCTAAATAAAAATAAAACATCAAATCAAATGTATTTATATAGCCCTTCGTACATCAGCTGATATCTCAAAGTGCTGTACAGAACCCAGACAGGAAGATCACATCAGTGACTCAACCCACACAAGTGACACACCCCTCCTAGGGACGGCATGAAAGAGCACCAGTAAGCCAGTGACTCAGCCCCTGTAATAGGGTTAGAGGCAGAGAATCCCAGTGGAAAGAGGGGAACCGGCCAGGCAGAGACAGCAAGGGGCCTAATATTGAAAACATCTAGTTAAGTTAATTTATTCACTTATATGCCTTCAGAATGAGGTTCTTATTCTCAAACACCCCCTCATTTCCGAAACGTCTGAAAAGCTCAAATTTAGAAAAAGTCAGATTTAATGTAATATTAATTGTATAATTTCATTAGATTTTTTTTTGTGTGTGTCATGTTGAACTCAGGCCTTTTCATTAGGGGAGAAAAGTAAAAAAATATTGATTTGTTTCTAACTTTTTTTGGATTCAAAAACTGTTACGGTAATGAGAATTTTGCTAAAATGTTGGAAAAATGCATACCATCTGATCATAAAACATAATTATAAAATAGATAAGTATAGATCCTATGTCACGACTTCCGCCGAAGTCGGTCCCTCTCCTTGTTCGGGCGGCGTTCGGCGGTTGACGTCACCGGTGTTCTAGCCATCGCCGCTCCACCTTTCATTTTCCATTTGTTTTGTCTTGTTTTCCTGCACACCTGTTTTTTCTGCACAAACAGCCCTCTGCTCCCTCCATGTCTGTGTGGGGTATTGTTTATTGTCGAGGTTGGCAGGCTTCTGGCTGGTTAGCGCCAGGTTTTATGTATACCTGTGTTTTGTGGCAGCCAGTACTTTGTACTTTGTTTTGTGGTACTGTGTGCTGCCTTACTTGTTTTGGGCATTTGGTATTGGTGACGCTGTTGCATTCTGGTCTTACTACTTGCCTCAGTAAAGTACTTTGTGTTCACTCATCTCTGCTCTCCTGCGCCTGACTTCTATGCACCAGCTACACCCACCGTTGACATCCTAATCTCAGTGATTCAAGAGAACATTTTGTGAAAAATGACACTTCTGTGACATTTCTGTGAGACTGACCCAGGCATGCCAGTAGACACAACAGACACCAGATAGAATATGGGAATGAACAAATGGCCCTCTTAAGTGTTTCTACCATCTGTTCTGTCATTTTAGTGATAGCTAGCTGGCATTCATCATAACGTCCACTGTCACATCGGAAGAGTAAAAGCCCTGAGGGTGATATGATGAAAGCAGCACTAGAGCCAACCATAAAATGGAGTGGAAAAAAGGAAATTATATCTCCAGACCAACAGAGAGGGAAACGGTTACAAAATATTAGGCCCCAATTGAAAAATACAGATAGGTGCCATGGCAACACGGCCCTCAAAGCCACACAAACAAACAGTGGGGGAGGAGGATGATGGCATGAAAGAAAATACCAATTAAGTCCTTCTCTCGTGCTTGTCGTTATAATAACAAAGACACAAGAAGATGGTCCTTTGACCTTTTAAACTTTGATTCCCTCCCTTTGGTGTGAGAAGAAGAGGAGAGGAGTGGAGAGGGGATGGGGAAGAGAGGTGGTTGAAGTACAGTCACCACTTTGAAACTAACTCGAAGCGGGGGATGTGAAGAAGGAGGAGGAAGAGTGTCAGCCAGAAAGAGAGAGAAAGAGGTGTGAGATCCTTTTTTCCAGCTGTGCTCAGAAGCATCTGGGAATAGTGTTGGGAGTAGTGTAAGTGATGAGGAGAGAGATCTGGCACATCTAGCATCTTTGGTCCAACAGGTACACAACATCAAACCCAACCACATCACATCAAAGATAACAGCTAAACCCCCAGATCAGTCACACGACACACACTTACTGGAGCCACACTGATCCATCAGGACCTTAGTCTTTCAAAGGTTTTTCTTCTTCTTTTAACCAATGTCTTCTATCATACTATTCTCTCACCTCGTTCATAATGTTAGGGGGAGGGGGCTACCTAAGATTTTTTGGAGAAGTATGAAGTTGTGGTTTTGAACTCTCTGCACATATGACTGCTGAGAGAAGAGCATGAAGTGAGCCAGGGCTAAATAGCTCCTCTAACATGATGTGTTGACTGTGAAATATCACTGGCTTATCTGCAACCTACAGCAGACTAGGACATTTCAAGGAATCTGTTTTTGTCCGGGCTTTATGATCAAGAGTGACAGAGGCGATGACGTCTTCAATTCTACAGATAAAAAAAATAGAACAATGCTCTTTGTCTATCACATCTATGTCCTCCATTGTTTTAGTGAAAATACATCAGATATGTGTTGTGAGTGTCTCTTACAGCCACCTGGGCCTAGGAAGTGTAACACAGATGGAAACAGGCTTTATTCTGCCAGAAAAGGGGTTTGAAATGGACCCGCTCTCTCTGAAGTCATGAAACTGGATGCTCAGCGGTGGTTGTGGGGCTCATAATGCTGTCTGTCCTCCTTTCCCTCCATCAATATATCCACACAATGACTGATCCCACCACTTATCATTCCTGAGCTATCAGCAGGCCAGCAGTGGGGGACAGAGACACCAGACCCAGTCTTAATACAATATACACATTTGGCGATGACACCAACCACAGATGAATAGCATAAAGACCTGGGAGATCACTGGACAACAGACCATTATGTTGTGGGATATCGCTGTTGAAACGGTCCAGGCATACGAGATATGGGATATATTCAACTGGTTTTCAGCTGTCAATTTGTGAGTTAATGTCTCTGGTCCTTATGCTCACGTAACAGAGTCATCCTTCGCTTAAATGCTCCCTAACTCGTATAATACAGCAGCGTTAGCTGTGGCAGAGGGCCTTATCCGAGGGACACGCACACATGCATGCACACACGCACGTACGCAGTCCCTTTCATCCATTCCTGGACATCTCCCCATTACCTCACCAAGGGAAACATTCATCTCGGTCTTGTGCTTGTGTGTAGAGAGCAGAGTGCTAAAAGAAGCCACCAGCCTGCAACTGGTTTAAAACAGATAGCAAAAAACACAATTTTCCTCTTCGTTCTTTTTTCTGGAACTGGTCTGAGTGTGGAGCCTCTGAGGCTCTCTCTGGCTCTCATAGGGCTCTGGTCCAAACTAGGGAATAGGGTGCCAGGTTGGATACAACCTCTGTCCCTCTGGCAGTAATCCAGAAGGAGTGCTGCTGTGAACATAAACCAGCCTCTGCCCCAGTCTGGCTTGGCTACAATAGAAGGGTAGATAACCCTGCCTTTTAATAGCATGAAGCTGTCTTCCTGAATGTGACTTAGAGCCGTGGCAGCAGCGGCCCACCCATTAGGTTGGTAGAGGCGGCGCCCCACTTGTGATTGGTTCATTTAAAAAAGTAACACTATTTTTACATATATTTTAGGGATTATAGAAGTGCAGTAAGTGTACATTTTCATGTTTAAAACTATATGGTTCAAAACAAGTTGTCCAGTTACTACTCTGTCCCTCAATGACTGCCAGCAGCAGCTCCGCCTTGGTGGGCACATACGGTAGGCCGTGAGAACATTGCTTGGATGGTTTTGACAGCTATTTGCTATGAGGGGGAACTGCGCAAATGTAATCGCAGGATTTCATAGCATAAATTATTTCATTGCATAAATTATAACAGCACAAAGTAGATGTCGGTCCGTTCAGTCAGAACTTCTGCGTCTGCTTTAGTATCCCTCCCAAGTATCTCTCTCCAGACGGCTTACCTTCAGACGTGAGTGTCAGAGTCGTGTGTTTTGGTGGCAGGGAAGTCAGGCGCAGGAGAATTAAACTGAGTGTAATGGAGTTATTTAATGACAATGAACAAAACATACTCCAAACACTAAATGTAACAAATAACAAAAATGGGTACGAGGACACGACGCCCACCAATACAAACTATATACAACACAGAAATACAAACAATCTCTGACAAAGACATGAGGAGAAACAGAGGGTTAAATACACAACAGGTAATGAACGGGATTGAAACCAGGTGTGTAGGAAGACAAGACAAAACCAATGGAAAATGAAAAATGGATCAAGGATGGCTAGAAGACCGGTGACGTCGACCGCCGAGCACCGCCCGAACAAGGAGAGGCTTCGACTTCGGCAGAAGTCGTGACATTGAGACTAGATCTATCAGGTAGAGATAGAGCTAAAGCGAAAATCTACAACTACATCCAACAAGAGTCACTGGACAGAGGGGTACACCATCTAGAACCTTCTCATCGTGGATCTGGTAGGTCAAAACAAGCATGGCCAACTTGATTGTTTCCCCAGACATGGTACCAGGATAAAGTGACTAAGGGGACAGTGGAAATCAGTGAGGGGCAGGGGGTCATGTCCCCCCCCCCTCCCCCCCAAAATTAGAGACAGGCCAATTTGACCCCAAAAATAATATATCATGATTGATTGGAAATTATTTTCCCACTGTAGCTACTGGCTTTCTGTGGCTTTACACTATACAGTATTACTCAATTCTTCATTTTATGATTGGATCCCCCTTGCTGCCAATTATGCTTTTGGTTTGGCCCAGTCTTCAGAGGGCTTGGGGCAAAAATATTGGGCAAGGCTTATAAGGAGAACAGAGAAATAGCTTTCTCTCTCTCCTTTATCTTCTTAACAAACCCTTCATTCTGTGAGCTAACTTGTAACAGATTTAACATGGTCAATTTATAAGCACTAATAAGATTGATATTGAAAATGATATTTTTCAAATGAACAAAGTTGCTATTGCATAGTGATGAGATGTGCATCTTGTGTGTGAGTGCTATTTCTCAAAACAAATTTTAGTTGATAACGGTTATATCGGGCTCAGTTTTGTGTGTTCAAAGACAACTTGGGTATTGTTACAAATGTTGAAACAACTGGTTTCTAGAAGGCTGCAGAATTAGAGAAGGGCTGTTTCTCTGAACCTCAGACAGTAAGCTCAAGCAAGCCTGTTTCTCTACCCAGTCAGAGGCAACCTGACGGTTTCACAGACTGACCAATCTATCCTTATGTTCAGAAAACAAATTTGAAGGCCATAACTATAGGGGGAAAGCCCTCATCATGTTTACGCAACCTAACAATCACCCTAAGAATGCTTCCAGGACCACATTTATATTTTATTTCAATTGAGAAAATCTGAAGAAATTGGCCCACCTTTTGTCTTTATTGATAGAAATTGCATAGCAGTCAGCTGATTTATTTCTCCTTTACTATTTCTTCTTCTTGATTTCAATATGGAAGGGAAACCAGGTGCTGGTGTTAATTATTATTTTTTTCATTAGTATACAGTATTCCAATACCATATTTTTCTTTAACGATAGTAGCAGTTCATTCAGTTGGGGTAAGTGAGGGGCCATGGGAAGTTCACCCATGATGAAAGGGGGACAAGGGGGAATGAAAGAGTTTGAGTTTGAGAAGCTAATGATTAGCACAAATAAATTGCCAAGCCCATGCTTCCGCCTATTTATTTATAGCCATTTTGCTGCATCAGTTGGGCTATAGGCAGGGTTGAAATTAAGGCGGTAGTGTACGGTACAGCATGGTGTCCCGTCAAAATAAATAGTGGGGGTAAGGCGTACCGGTAAACCATGAGCCTACCACAATAACTCAAACAAAAATGTAAAGAAAACTGTAGGCATTATTACACCATCATTTATCATCAACCGCATGTGAGGCATGAAAAATGAGCAAACTGGTCGTATAGACTACGCTCCACAATGTGATGTGGTTTGACAACACATACATTTTGCCAAGGCAGAGATGAGAGGCCGACACCGAGACGACCGCGGACCGCAGTGAATGCATCAATTCTGACCCAATGACAATTCCAAATGTCATTACATTTTTGGGGTGTTGTGTGCAGATGTCCTTTTCCATTCACCACTGTTTGGAGGCTGGGAATATTGTGAGTGGATGAATGTGCCTGGGTAGCATTGTAAAGGAGCCCTTTGAAGTGATTGATTGACAATCAGATAAAACACATGATGACTGGTGGCATCTGTAACCCCTTTTTGGAGCAGATATAACTTGTGTGTGTTTGGGCTGCAGTGGGCCTCCTAGTTTGGTACCCTTGGGGCGTGATTGTATGCCCCCATAGTATGTTACACAGAGTGACCGACGGAAACGGAACGTACAGTTATGCTACTGTTTCCTGAAGGCTGGAACGAGGTATAACATATTTTGGCCAAGGCGCCGTCAGGGGGTTTGGTCATTGACTCCCCATAATATGATATACCTCGTAGTTATTTTCATAACTATACGATTTGTAACCAAAGGGTGAGATGGTTCAATCTTTATCCACATGGGACAATGTCCAGATATACTGTCTGTGTAGCGCGAGTAAAAAATACTAAACTTGCTTCTGTGGATGTTGGCATCTCTAAAGGAATCAAGGAATGTAACAGACGTCAAAGCCGATCACATGAACGTCAGAGAGGAGATTCCATTTTTTTCTATTTGTTTTATATACATTTTATATTGAAAGCAGAGGATCAGATTCATAAGAACTCATGCCACCTCATGAAGCACCAGGCAGCATATCGTAGTCAGATACAGATGTATCTCATGATGACGCTTCGTAGGGCACCGGGTCCTGCACTCTCACCCTACTCAGAAAGTAGGGTGTTGGCATGCTTATACCCTACACACTATATTGGCAGAGCAGAGGGAGCAGCACAGTTAGACTGATCGAATGATAAAGCCTGGAACAAAGGACATGCTGAGGTTTCACTTTCTTATTTTCATTTTTTTCTTTCTCAAAAGGTCATCATTAAAAAAACATTTTTCATTAGGAAAACGTAATGAGCGCCAGAGGAGTCGCTTGGCAGCTCTCTCTCCGTCTCTCTCTCTCTCTCTCTCCGTCTCTCTCTCTCTCTCCATCTCTCTCTCCGTCTCTCTCTCTCTCTTTCTCTCTTCCTCTTTTATAAAATCATGCAAACCACTCTTCATCACTCTGTCAGATATTTGTTTGGACTGTTTTCATTATTTCAAGTCATAACGGCTTAGGGGCGTCCGTGTTGGGAGGAGGTGGGGTACGGGTTCAAACTCTTACTGTGTACCGATCCTTCTTTGGTGACTGGTTCTCAGTGTGAAAGGCCAGTATGACCACTCACTAGCATTTAGCTAACTCCATATAGTTACACAATAGGCCCCTCTATGACTAGACAAGCCTAACACATTGCTACAGAGAGTATAGGCCCCTACAGTGCATGACTAGTCAAGCTTAACACATGACCTATGACTATTCCAACCTGCCACATAACTACAATATACAGTAGGCCCATAATGTATGACCTATGACTAAAACAGTGATGTCTGCCAGGGCACACTGTCCTCTCACATTGTGTGAGGCCCTGATCGTCCCATTTACAACAACTGGACCTAGGGTTCAAATAATATTATATATATGTTTTTAAATACTCTAGCTGTGCTTGATTAAGCTTGCCTGCATGGTGCAATGGAACCAATGGAATAGTCCCGAAAGGGCAAATCCCATCCATCTGACACTTCAGACAGGCAAAGAAAACAAATATTACTTGAATCCAGCTCTGATGGTACAGGCCTTGTTCTGTGATGTCCTGACAAGGGTTTTCTAACAGAGAACATACATAGCTGGCACTGAGTAGTCTCTAATACAACCCAGTTCTTCACTGGGGGACTTCCCCCACTCATAACTGTGACACGGGAGATGAATGGTGGAGCTGGCTGACTAGTTCTGGGTGTCAAAGACAAATGAGGGAGCAGCCCACCTATCAGAGAGTTGGAGGCAGGCGGACACGGCATTCAGTTAGCTGGGGAGGGAGTGAATAATTTGTTTTGCGATAAATATATCACTGTGATTGACGTGCATGTAAGTGGAGTCAAAGAGCCGAGATGGAAACCCAGGGAGTCTGGTGGTAAGATAATTTGACATGTTAAAGATACTGGGAACAAAGAAGAGAAATCATACCTTTGTTTGATTTCTGGGGAGTTCTGAAGTGAATTTAAGCATTGAGAATAAAGCAGGTCACCTTGTATTTAATGCATGTGAAGCATTTTGAAAGTTGGTGAATGTAGAAATTGGTTTATTCTTCAATAAGCACGACTTGAGAACAGCTTATCCACTCACATGTAATCAGACATTCACGATGACATTACTAACCTACATGAAGATTAGCAGACACCACATGTTCTCACAGTGAGTGAGTCAGCTCATGTCCAATCCTTCATAAACACAGCCTGAAAGCCCCTTCCCTTCTTATGGCCACATAAACTTTGACATGTCTTACTGAGAAAGCTGTAGTCCCAGCCCATCCAGCGATGTGTGTCTACTATACACTACTGTTCAAAAGTTTGAGGTCACTTAGAAATGTCCTTGTTTTTGAAAAAAACATTAAAATAACACCAAATTGATCAGAAATACAGTGTAAACATTGTTAATGTTGTAAATGACTATCGTAGCTGGAAATGGCAGATTTTTTTAAATGGAATATCTACATAGGCGTACAGAGGCCCATTATCGGCAACCATCACTCCTGTGTTCCAATGGCATGTTGTTAGCTAATCCAAGTTTATAATTTTAAAAGGCTTAATTGATCATTAAAAAAACGTTTTGCAATTATGTTAGCACAGCTGAAAACTGTTGTGCTGTTTAAGAAAGCAATAAAACTGGTCTTCTTTAGACTAGTTGAGTATCTGGAGCATCAGCATTTGTGGGTTCGATTACATTCTCAAAATGGCCAGAAACAAAGACAGTTCTTCTGAAACTCGTCAGTCTATCCTTGTTCTGAGAAATTGAAGGCTATTCCAAGATCTCGTACAATGCTGTGTACTACTCCCTTCACAGAACAGCGCAAACTGGCTCTAACCAGAATAGAAATAGGAGTGAGAGGCCCCGGTGCACAACTGAGCAAGAGGACAAGTACATTAGAGTGTCTAGTTTGAAAAACAGACACCTTACAAGTCCTCAACTGGCAGCTTCATTAAATAGTACCCGCAAAACACCAGTCTCAACATCAACAGTGAAGAGGCGACTCCGGGATGCTGGCCTTCAAGGCAGAGTTGCAAAGAAAAAGCCATATCTCAGACTGGCCAATACAAATAAAAGATTAAGATGGGCAAAAGAACACAGACACTGGACAGAGGAACTCTGCCTAGAAGGCCAGCATCCCAGAGGCGCCACTTCACTGTTGTCGTTGAGACTGGTGTTTTGCGGGTACTATATAATGAAGTTGCCAGAAGATGCCAGACCACAAATGGGGTACTTAACGGGGTATTCAAGTGGGGTATTCTTAAATTCAACATTATCCTCAGCTCTGGCATCTTCCCTGATATTTAGAACCAAGGTCTGATCACCCCAATCCACAAAAGTGGAGACAAATTTGACCCTAATAATTACATTGGAATATGTATCAATAGTAATCACTGAAAAATCCTCTGCAGTATCATCAACAGCAGACTTCAACATTTCCTCAGTGAAAACAATGTCCCGAGCAAATGTCAAATAGGCTTCTTACCAAAATACCGTACAATAGATCACGTATACACTCTGCACACCCTTATTGACAAAGAAAGTCTTGTCATGCTTTGTTGATTTCAGAAAAGCTTTGGACTCAATTTGGCATGAGGGTCTGCATGGAAAGCAGTGTTGGGGGAAAAACATATGACATTACAAAATCAATATACACAAACAACAAGTGTGCAGTTAAAATTGACAATAAACACACACATTTCTTTCCTCAGGGCCGTGGGGTGAGAACAGGGATGCAGCTTGAGCCACACCCTCTTCAACTTATACAGTATATCAAGGAATTAGCAAGGGCACTAGAACAGTCAACAGCCCCCGGCCTCACCAAACTGGACTCGGAAATCAAATGTCTACTGTTTGCAGATGATCTGGTGCTTCTGTCATAAACCAAGGAGGGCCTACAGCAGCACCTAGATATAATGCACAGATTCTGTCAGACTTGGGCCCTGACAGTGAATAATGGTGTTTAAAAAAGGTCCAGTAGCCAGGACCGCAATTACAAATTCCATCTAGACATTGTTACCCTAGAGCACACAAAGAATGACCTACCTCGGTCTAAACATCAACACCACAGTTAACAAGGCTGTGAACATTCTAAGAGACAAGGCAAGAAGGACCTTCTACGCCATCAAAAGGAATATACAATTCGACATCCCAATTAGGATCTAGCTAAAAATACCTCAATCAGTTATCGAACCCATTGCCCTCTATGGTTGTGAGGTCTGTGGTCCACTCACCAACCAATAATTCAAAACATGTGACAAACATCCGATTGAGTCTCCGCATGCAGAATTCTGCAAAAATATACTTTGTGTACAATGCAAGACTCAACAATGCATGCAGAGCAGAATTAGGACTATACCCACTAGTCATCAAAATCCAGAAAATAGCTGTTAAATTCTACAACCACTTAAAAGGAAGTGATGCCCACACAGAGAAAAACCTAGAGAAGAGTCCCTTCAGCCAGCTGTTCACAAACAGACCCCACAGAGCCCCAACACAGCAACACATTAGATCCAACCAAATTATGAGAAATCAAAAATATATATATTTGACACACTGGATAGAATCAACCTAAACACAGAGCAAATTGGAATGCTATCTGGCCCTTAACAGAGAGTGCACAGTGGAAGAATACCTGAACACTGTGACTGACCCAAAATTTAGAAAGTCCTTTACTATGTACAGACTCTGTTAACATAGCCTTGCTATTGAGAGAGGCCACCAAAGGCAGACCTGGCTCTTGAGAGATGGGCTGTGCACATAAAATGAGGTATAAACTGAGCTGCACTTTCTAACCTCCTGCCAAATGTTTGACCACATTAGAGATGCACATTTCCTATAGATCACACAGACCCAACGAATTGGATCACAAATCCAACATTGATGAACTCCAATATCTGTTAGGCGAAATACAGCAGGGTTCAATCACAGCAGCAAGATTTGTGGCCCGTTGCCATGAGAAAAGGGCAACCAGCGGAGCACAAACAACATTGTAAATACCACCAATATTGATCTGTTTATGTACCTTCCCCTGCTATTCGTACTACCATTAACACATTGCTAAAGCACTGTACATAGATGATGAAATGTATTTATCCTTTTGAAACCTTTGTGACTGCAATGTTTACTGTTAATTTCAAATATTTTTTTATTGATGTTGTTTTGTGTCTTCTCTCTTTCGTTTGTTTATTTCACTTGCTTTAGCAATATAAACACGTTTCCCATGCCAATAAAGCTGAGAGAGAGCGAGACCATCCTTCAGTGATGTTTATATTCCGGGGGACGTTTATGAGGTTGTGTAATGGATTGTATCCCTTTAAGGGTTCCTAACAGTTCCTCTCCTAACTCTTCCTTTTCACAGCCAAGCACATCGGTCGGTGTGTGGCACATATTTCTCCTCATGAGAGCTCTGTATTGTTTCAATTAAGTGTGTGTGCGTGCATGCGTTTGACCAGTTTTTAAATCCCCCAACCCCTCCAACTAACATTTTATCATTCATTTGCGACTGACGCACAGCTTTCATGACAGTGCCAAATAATATCAGTTTGGATTATTCAGGCTACATTCCATTGGAACCACGGAAGCATACTCATGGCTTGGTTCTGGGTTCCGAGATTAATTCCTTGCTGACGCTGTGAGGTGTGGAACATTTGTGCTACTTCTAGTATTGCTACATGAATATATTAATGTCAGATACACAAACAGACACCATACAGAACAATAGCTTCATTGGTGACCTTTTGCTAAAAAAAAATCTCATTCACTCAGTCTCCGTAGCGAACATGCATATATCCTCAAGCACGCCATGCACAGACACACGGGTGCACACACACAGGCGCGATTCAATGGTCATTCATCAGTTTGTATATGTATATCGATAATTCTAGATAATTACAGTTGTGTTTTGTCAGGCTCCATAGAGTTAGAGAGAAAATGCTGGCTCTTCGGCTCATGGTAATATTTCTCATTCCTGTGTGTGTGTGTGTGTGTGTGTGTGTGTGTGTGTGTGTGTGTCTGTGAGAGAGTGTGTGTGCGCGTGCGTGTGCATGTATAACAGAAAGGGAGAAATGAGGGTTCATGAATAATGCCTCTTGCCTCTGGTGTAACTAGGACGAGATGAATCCCCTCTCACCAACACCCAGCCCTTTTTTCTGATTAATTTCACATTCATAATTTAGTAATTGCAGCTCTTGGACACTTGGATATACAGCTAATGAGATTTACTCTTTGGACCCGGGTCTCAGTGTGCTGTAAATATACTGAGTAGTGTGCCCAAGTGGAGTGCTCCATAACTCAACAATGTTTTTGTAATGGTTATATGAAGATTTTAGATATAAATATTTCCATTTTATACTCCCAGTTTTCACAGAATTAAAGTAACTAGCATCTTGCTGAACCACTTCCACCCTCTGTTATCGCTTTGCTACATTTCGAGAGAGAGAAAAAACCCATGGATGATAAATTAAGTGTGATTTTCCCAGTCTACTGCTTCAAAACGCCATCCAAAGGGCAGACATTTCAAACACAGTCTTGCTGTTTCTCTTTCATTCTCCTTTCCAGATGGCTTACGAGATAAAATATCTGTGCCTGTGATAACAAGAAAGAAGAGACACCCATCTAAAATCCTGGTAGAGGAAAGAAAAGAGGGGACAAACAAAAGTAATTAGAGAGAAAGAAAATGCCAGCAATTTAAACTAATCCGATTAGCGGTTGATTCTGCCATTCCTAATTGAGCTGCAGCAGTGGGACTTGGAAACAAATGTTTACTTATCAAGCATGGTAACTTAACCTAGCCTCGTACGAACCATCCTGATCTCGTGAGGTCACATTCTGTTTCACTATCCGTGTGGCAAAACAGAATGTGAGATTGCGAGATCAGGATGAATCATGCAAGGCTAAACTTAACCCTCCTCAGGGACAATACAGGGTGCATAGTGTGTGTGTGTGGCAGACAGTGCAGGTTTAAGATGAGGAAGGACAAAACATTTTTTATGAGCATGGCCTTATTTCTATTACAGCATATTGGATGACTCGCATTCATATTCCAATCACCCAGTTCAATGTAACAGCGATGGGTTTAGGCTACTACATGATACTCTATCATTCCCATCATGAGGTTGCTACAATTTAGGCTATGAATGAAAGTTTACAATGTAGGTGCACACAGATTGAGAGACAAATTTAAGTGACAGACAGTGACATTCAATTCCAACTTGCCTGCATCTAGCTGATATAGGGTGTAATCATTAGTCCAACAGTTGCAAACGAGAGTTTCTACTAGACAAATTCATGTATGTTAATCCCCATTTTGTCCTGTTTGCTTCCGTTTAAGAAACGTTTAACAGAATCGGCTAAATGAATACACCCCTGATCACGCGAGAACAGAGTTTACTCTCATAACAGCCATGTTGTATTCCTTCTCTTCCCTTTGCTTGTGGACTTCAATGCACAACACACCAGCTGTATGTTTTCACTCTATTGTTGTTTTATATTGTTTTATATATATATTGTTTTCACTATATAGTTTACCTCTTGGGGATGTCATTAGAAAACGTAATGTTAACTTTCACTGCTATGCGGATGACACAAAGCTGTACATTTCAATGAAACATGGTGAAGCCCCAAAATTGCCCTCGCTTAGAAGCCTGTGTTTCAGATATAAGGAAGTGGATGGCTGCAAACTTTCTACTTTTAAACTCGGACAAAACAGAGATGCTTGTTCTAGGTCCCAAGAAACAGAGAGATCTTCTGTTGAATCTGACAATTAATCTTGATGGTTGTTTAAGTCTTTACTGAATCTCTTCAGTGGGTCATATTATTGAGTGTAGTCTGGTCCAGGAGTGTGAAGGTGAACGGAAAGGCTCTGGAGCAACGAACAGCCCTTGCTGTCTCTGCCTGACCGGTTCCCCTCTCTCCACTGGGATTCTCTGCCTCTAACCCTATTACAGGGGCTGAGTCACTGTCTTACTGGTGCTCTTTCCTGCCGTCCCTAGGAGGGGTGCGTCACTTGAGTGGGTTGAGTCACTGACGTGATCTTCCTGTCTGGGTTGGTGCTCCCCCCTTGGGTTGTGCCGTGGTGGAGATCTTTGTGGGCTATACTCGGCCTTGTCTCAGGATGGTAAGTTGGTGGTTGAAGTTAAGCTGGATAGGGCCACAGTGTCTCCTGACCCCTCCTGTTTCAGCCTCCAGTATTTATGCTGCAGTAGTTTATGTGTCGGGGGGCTATGGTCAGTTTGTTATATCTGGAGTACTTCTCCTGTCTTATCCGGTGTCCTGTGTGAATTTAAGTATGCTCTCTCTAATTCTCTCGTTCTCTCGGAGGACCTGAGCCCTAGGACCATGCCTCAGGACTACCTTGCATGATGACTCCTTGCTGTCCCCAGTCCACCTGGCCGTGTTGCTGCTCCAGTTTCAACTGTTCCGCCTGTGGCTATGGAATCCTGACCTGTTCACCGGACGTACTACCTGTCCCAGACCTGCTGTTTTCAACTCTCTAGAGACAGTAGGACTGGTAGAGAAACTCTTAATGATCGGCTATGAAAAGCCAACTGACATTTACTCCTGAGGTGCTGACGAGCTGCACCCTCGACAACTACTGTGATTATTATTATTTGACCATGCTGGTCATTTATGAACATTTGAACATCTTGGCCATGTTCTGTAACAATCTCCACCCGGCACAGCCAGAAGAGGACTGGCCATCCCTCATAGCCTGGTTCCTCTCTAGGTTTCTTCCTAGGTTTTGTCCTTTCTAGGGAGTTTTTCCTAGCCACCGTGCTTCTACACCTGCATTGCTTGCTGTTTGGGGTTTTAGGCTGGGTTTCTGTACATCACTTTGAGATCAGCTGATGTAAGAAGGGCTATATAAATGTATTTGATTTGATTTGACCAGGTGAAAAAACCTTTCCAAGCCAAACCTCTACACACAGCCTACATTGTTGTCACCATATTAGCTAAAGTAACGTCATAGTCAGCATAGAAAATAGAACTAACGTGTTAGTAAACACGCTACAATCAGCAACGCATTAACAGCAACGTTAGTGTACAGTCAGTAAGCAGTTACAACGGCGGGCCCCGGTGGCAATAAATTAGTAATACCAAAAGTTTACCTTGACTTGGCAGAGTTCCATTGTTGTGCTGGAAAGTCATAAACAGCTAGACGTTTCGGTAGGGTCAGTAGGCTAAACTAGATAGCTACATTTGCTAGCTAAGTACAGTTGAAGTTGGAAGTTTACATATACTTAGGTTGGAGTCATTAAAACTTGTTTTTCAACCACTCCACAAATTTCTTGTTAACAAACTATAGATTTGGCAAGTCGGTTAGGACATCTACTTTGTGCATGACACAAGTAATTGTTCCAATAATTGTTTACAGACAGATTATTTCACTTATAATTCACTGTATCACAATTCCAGTGGGTCAGAAGTGTACATACACTAAGTTGACTGTGCCTTTAAATAGCTTGGAAAATTCCAGAAAATGACATAGGCTAATTGACATCATTTGAGTCAATTGGAGGTGTACCTGTGGATGTATTTCAAGGCATACCTTCAAACTCAGCTCCTCTTTGCTTGACATCATGGGAAAATCAAAAGAAATCAGCCAAGACCTCCACAAGTCTGGTTCATCCTTAGGAGCAATTTCCAAACGCCTGAAGGTAACACGTTCATCTGTACAAACAATAGTACGCAAGTATAAACACCATGGGACCACGCAGCCGTCATACCGCTCAGGGAGGAGACGCGTTCTGTCTCCTAGAGATAATGTACTTTTGTGCGAAAAGTGCAAATCAATCCCAGATCAACAGCAAAAGACCCTGTGAAGATGCTGGAGGAAACAGGTACAAAAGTATCTATATTCACAGTAAAACGAGTCCCATATTGACATAACCTGAAAGGTTGCTCAGCAAGGAAGAAGCCACTGCTCCAAAACCGGCATAAAAAAGCCAGACTACAGTTGCAATTGCACATGGGGACAAAGATCGTACTTTTTGGAGAAATGTCCTCTGGTCTGATGAAACAAAAATAGAACTGTTTGGCCATAATGACCATCGTTATGTTTGGAGGGAAAAGGATGATGCTTGCAAGCTGAAGAACACCATCCCAACAGTGAAGCATGGGGGTTGCAGCATCATGTTGTGGGGGTGCTTTGCTGCAGGAGGGACTGGTGCACTTCACAAAATAGATGGCTTCATGAGGAAGGAAAATGAGGTGCATATATTGAAGCAACATCTCATGACATCAGTCAGTATGTTAAAGTTTGGTTGCAAATTGGTCTTCCAAATGGACAATGACCCCAAGCATACTTCCAAAGTTGTGGCAAAATGGCTTAAGGACAAAAAAGTCAAGGTATTGGAGATTGGCCATCACAAAGCCCTGACCTCAATGTTTCAATTAGTTATTCGGTGATGTGATTATATTTTGTATAGTTTTATCTAAAAAGGATAACTTTTTATAATGTCTTACAATTTGAACTCTAAGAAATTCACAGAGGAGGATGGTCCTCCCCTTACTCCCCTTACTCCCCTTAATCTGTGTTGACTACCTTCACGTCAACAGGAGGTCGAGTGGGACTGACTGAAGAGCGTTCAGAGCAGGCCGTCTTGCATTCAAGCCCCAGGACTTCTTAATGTTCAGTTTTGCTTTTCCTGGAGAGCATACAGTATTTACTGTAACATGGTGATAGACAGATATAACGGCACAAGGCGAGACCCAGATGCAGACACGGGAGGCAGATGGTTTGAGCTCTGATATTTATTATAGTCCAAGGAGTAGGCAAAAGGCAGGTCGGGGACAGGCAAGAATTCATAACCAGTCCAAAACGGTACAGGGCGGCAGGCAGGCTCGAGGTCAGGCGCAGGCAGAATGGTCAGGCAACCGGGCACAGAGTCAGGACAGGGAAGGGTCAGAACCAGGAGGACGAGAAAAACAGGCACTAGGAGAAAACCGCTGTTTGACTTGACAAACAAGATTAACTGGCACAGACAGACAGAAAGACAGAAAACACAGAGATAAATACACAGGGGATAATGTGGAAGATAGGCGACACCTGGACGGGGGTGGAGACATGCACAAGGACAGGTGAAACAGATCAGGGTGTGACAGAGTGATTTTAGGTTCAGTCTCTGGCCAATCCTTGACTCTCAAAGATTTAGAATAAAATGCACCTCTCCTCTTCGCTCTCTCTCTCTCTCTCTCTTTTTCCCTATTTCAAAACGTGACGCCATACCATGCAAAATCCCCAATGCCACTGCATCTTTGTACTCATTCCAGACCCATAATGTAACATTGGCTTAACTTGGTCAGGCTGAATTGATTAACCTTGACCTGTATCTGCTCCTTCTGATCAATGTCCAGTCTACACCCCCTCTGCACTGAGGTACTGACACCCTATTCCCCATTTAGTGAACTAGAGTGCACCATAGGGCTCTGGTCAAAAGTAGTGCATTATATAGGGAACAGGGTGACATTTGGGATGCAAACAACAATTGGCTGTCTTCCTCATCCATCCCCCTCCATAACAGGGCGTGGCCCCCAAGGACATATAGGGAATTGGGAGAAAAGAGAGTTTGTCCCCCTGATCTTGAACTCTTTCCCTCTCCACCCTTTTCCATCAATCTATTTCCTGAGAATTGACCTTCCACTTCAATGTTTGAACATTCCAACGCCAGGAAAGTGACACGGTACAGGGCAATCACGTAGAAATGTAGACTATAAACATACAGTCGGTGTCAGATTTTCTTGGATACTGACAAGTGTCTTTTACAACATGTACACCCCATCTGTATCTCATTCTATTTTACATCCACTCCATAAATCATCTCTTTATTCACACCATGTTTTGCAACCTTTTAGTTGGACAGCAAATGTGTTCAAGATCTGCCTGGCATGAAGTGTTCATATAACCCAGCAGCACAACTTTGGTTTTAGAAGTGGGGGGGACACTTTGAATCTAGTCGGATAAACACTCCAAACAACCTAGCGGACCGCTCGGCGATGTCCACATTGTCCTGAAGCACACCGTTGCTTCATTTGGTATCACATTCCAATTATAAAACTGGGGGGGGGGGGGGGGGGGGGTGTCAGTCAAGCACTTCTTTCGGACAGGAAAAAAGGGAACGATTTTAGACTTACTGGATGGTAAATAGGATTTGACAAAATCAGAATACCTGTCATGCATCGACAGTAAATCAAGTACACGAGCCCTTCTCTGTTCGTCGGCTGCCTCTTATGATCCAAATTAGTACCACATTGATGTCAAAGGAGTCGTGTTGATTTGATTGTTATGCTCGAATAGAAGACAGACGAGTCAGAGAGCTGAGTCCGAGTGGCACTAACAACTAGTGACGTGTATGAGTTTCCGGCCCCTGTAAAATAAGGCCTTATGAAATATGTATGGTATTGTATTTAAATAATTTTGTTTCTTTACGTTAACATATTCACATAGGATCTCACTTGGTGAACTCCATAGGACCAGAAATGGATGAATGCAACAACTATGTCTAGGTCACTAACAAATACAATCATGGGTGGTAACTCTACAATTTACTCGAAAGGCAAGGCACTCTGGGAAATATGTGAAGGCTTTACACTAAGCAGTGTGTTAATTTAACACTGTTCCGGTGTCTATATGGGTCCACTGACTCAACCCTTTTAGGGTTGATTTACCACTCTCAGTGTGAATTATTATTATTTTTTAACACTGGAGAATTTGCTGTGTATATACTGTCTGAAGAACAACCCAAGAGCCTTGTCTTTCTTGGTGGAGACACTCAATCCCTAATTAACCTTCTCCTTGGTTATGACTCAAATGGCACTATATTCCCTTTATACTGCATCGTTTTTTGCCAGTGCCCATAGGGCTCTGTAGTGCACTGAATAGGGAATAGGGTGCCATTTGGGACTAATACCTGGGCTCTCCTGTCCAATCTGGATTTGATTTTATCCTCCCTGCTGTCTCCATCCGTCAATGAATAATTCCTTTGTAGTCCGCCATTTCCCAAACCAACCCCCACCCCCCCTCTTTCACCCTTCCATGTTCAATATTTAATATGTGCCAAGTAACAAGCCAAGGAAGTAGCCAAGAATGTTACACTCTTGTTATTGGCCCTTTAGAACTAATATACGTGTCAGTGGCTCCTCCACGTTTCCACGTTCCAAGATTCAACCCTATACCACGCCAGGGTAATCCTACATTTATTATAATCTGAAGAATGTAATTGTGTAATTTACAGCACTGCAATAGAAAGCCCATGTCCAGGGAACTGTCCCAAGAGGACCATGTTGGTTTCATGGTACCCCATTAGTAGGGTGAAGTCAGAGAGTTAAACCTACCGACTAGTTCACAAATAGACTGTGAAAATCAATGTAACATATCACACATCATGGCCACAACTTCTATAGAGCTCTGTGGATTAGTGCTAACAGAAGAGCTCTGCCATCTACCACATCTGGTTCCGACCATGCCTGTGTCCCAAATGGCCCCCTATTCCCGATGTAGTGCACTACTTTTGACCAGGGCTCATAGGGATAGTAGTGCACTATGCAGGGAATATGGTGCCATTTGGGACATAAATCATCAAACACAGGCAAGCAACTCTACAGTTTCCAAGGGAAGGGAAATAGAAAAGTGGTGGCCCAGCCAAAAGCTTTGTTCCAAGCGTTAGCTCGGAGGACGTTGGACTACATATGTAGGTTTTATGAGGCTGGAGAGCATGTTGATGACTCAACCTGTGTTGGGAGAAACTAACCTGGACAGACAGAAAGAGAGAGTGAGGGAATGAAGGGAGAAAGAAAGGAAGAAAGAGTGAAGTGAAGAAAAGTTGTGAAGACCGAAATCTCGAGAGCTTTTCCAACATCAGGCCCAGAGCCATATGGTTTTATGTGGATCTCCTCTTTGCATTAGCTAATCCTGCTAGTGGAAGGTGTGTGTGTGTGTGTGTGTGTGTATGTGTTTGTGCGTGCTTGTGCGTGCATGTGGGGTCCGGAAGGGGCTGTGATCTGCGTAGTTGGCTTACATCCCTGAACTTGGTGTTCCCTCCATAGCGTGTACTAGTGCCACGTTTAGAGATGAAGCAGAATGTGGTCAGGGCCGATGGTGGTCATTGGTCAGGGATGGTCTGTCCTCATTGTTTGTCTTTGGTGAGTCTACTGAATAAAAGGCCATTATGTTGTAGCAGACTCTATCCAAAAATCCGGGTCATGAGTTGGCTCCCCGTCACCACATAGGATGAAGAGGAGGGATGGAACTTCATGGACCACATATGCGTATTCCATACAGACCCACAATGTGGCAAACATCCTCTTCAAGTTCCAGTAAAAACTGTTGTCTAATAACTATGCTAGCTGACTTCACACTCCCTATCTCACCCAGACTCCGTCATCCAACCATAAACACAAGTAATGAGACACAGTAGACAACTGCATCAAACATTGACAGAGAAAAAGAGAGAGACAGAGAGAGAGAGAGTTCTTCAGTTGGAAGGAGGATAAGAAAAGAGAGTGATGAAGATGTCTGGAGTATTATCCAGGCAGCACATCTGGACGGCTCTCCTTGGCAGCGCTCGCAAGTCATCCAGCAGAGAGATGCAGGTGCTTTAAGAAAGAGACACATCAAATTCAGACACACGAGCCAAGCATCAGACACACAGACTACTCAGTCAGTCAGGCAGAAGAGAGATGTTTGCTTTGGGCTTCAGGAAGAGTTGTTAGGGAAGTGCTAATATACAAAGCAGTTCAACAGAATTCACAATTAGCTTTTTACTATTCTTTGTAAACATTATCCGTACTTGTCCTCCATTAGTCAGAACACCAATTATAAAGACGGTCTTAAAACCACCAAAACAGGCTTAGTGATATACAGTGCATTCGGAAAGTATTCAGACCACTTTACTTTTTTCACATTTTGTTAAGTTACAGCCATATTCTAAAATTGATTAAATAGTTTTCCCCCTCATCAATCTTCACACAATACCCCATAAGGACAAAGCAAAAACTGTTTTTTAGAAATATTTGCAAATGTATTAAAAATAAAAAAACGGAAATAAACATTCACGTGAGTATTCAAGCGATTACAGACTTGAGTCTTCTTGGGTATGACGCTACAAGCTTGCCACAGCTGTATTTGGGGAGTTTCTCCCATTCTCTGTTGATCCTCTCAATCTCTATCAGGTAGGATGGGGAGCATTGCTGCACAGCTTTTTTCAGGTCTCTCCAGAGATGTTCATCCGGGTTCAAGTCTGGGCTCTGGCTGGGTCACTCAAGGACATTCAGAGACTTGTCCCAAAGCCACTCTTGCATTGTCTTGGCTGTGTGCTTAGGGTCATTGTCCTGATGGAAGGTGAACCTTCACCCTAGTCCGAGAACCTGCTCCAGAGCACTCAGGACTTCATCAAGGCTCTCTCTGTACTTTGCTCCGTTCATCTTTCCATTGATCCTGACTAGTCTCCCAGTCCCTGCCACTGAAAAACATTCCCCACAGCATGATGCTGCCACCACCACGCTTCACTGTAGGGATGGCGCCAGGTTTCCTCCAAACATGATGCTTGGCATTCAGGCCAAAGAGTTCAATCTTGGTTTCATCAGACCAAAGAATCTTATTTCTCATGGTCTGAGAGTCTTTAGGTGCCTTTTGTCAAATTCCAAGCGGGCAATCATGTGCATTTTACTGAGGAGTGGCTTCCGTTTGGCCACTTTACCATAAAGGTCTGACTGGTGGAATAATGCAGAGATGGTTGTCCTTCTGGAAAGTTCTCCCATCTCCACAGAGAAACTCTGGAGCTCTGTCAGAGTGACCATTGGGTTCTTGGTCATCTCTCTGACCAAGGCCCTTCTCCCCCGATTGCTTAGTTTGGTCGGGCGGCCAGCTCTAGGAAGAGTCTTGGTGGTCCCAAACTTCTACCATTCAAGACTGATGGAGGCCACTGTGTTCTCGGGGACCTTCAATGCTGCAGAAACTTTATGGTACCATTCCCCAGATCTGTGCCTCGACACCATCCTGTCTCGGAGCTCTACAGGTAATTCATTTGACCTCATGGCTTGCTTTTAGCTCTGACATGCACTGTCAACTGTGGGACCTTATATTAACAGGTGTGTCAAATAGGCTTCTTACCAAAATACCGTACAATAGATCACGTATACACTCTGCACACCCTTA
Source organism: Oncorhynchus mykiss (assembly GCF_013265735.2). NCBI lineage: Eukaryota > Metazoa > Chordata > Actinopteri > Salmoniformes > Salmonidae > Oncorhynchus > Oncorhynchus mykiss. Next base: position 26,153,221 of record NC_048584.1, on the reverse strand, counting down.
TTGACAAAGAAAGTCTTGTCATGCTTTGTTGATTTCAGAAAAGCTTTGGACTCAATTTGGCATGAGGGTCTGCATGGAAAGCAGTGTTGGGGGAAAAACATATGACATTACAAAATCAATATACACAAACAACAAGTGTGCAGTTAAAATTGACAATAAACACACACATTTCTTTCCTCAGGGCCGTGGGGTGAGAACAGGGATGCAGCTTGAGCCACACCCTCTTCAACTTATACAGTATATCAAGGAATTAGCAAGGGCACTAGAACAGTCAACAGCCCCCGGCCTCACCAAACTGGACTCGGAAATCAAATGTCTACTGTTTGCAGATGATCTGGTGCTTCTGTCATAAACCAAGGAGGGCCTACAGCAGCACCTAGATATAATGCACAGATTCTGTCAGACTTGGGCCCTGACAGTGAATAATGGTGTTTAAAAAAGGTCCAGTAGCCAGGACCGCAATTACAAATTCCATCTAGACATTGTTACCCTAGAGCACACAAAGAATGACCTACCTCGGTCTAAACATCAACACCACAGTTAACAAGGCTGTGAACATTCTAAGAGACAAGGCAAGAAGGACCTTCTACGCCATCAAAAGGAATATACAATTCGACATCCCAATTAGGATCTAGCTAAAAATACCTCAATCAGTTATCGAACCCATTGCCCTCTATGGTTGTGAGGTCTGTGGTCCACTCACCAACCAATAATTCAAAACATGTGACAAACATCCGATTGAGTCTCCGCATGCAGAATTCTGCAAAAATATACTTTGTGTACAATGCAAGACTCAACAATGCATGCAGAGCAGAATTAGGACTATACCCACTAGTCATCAAAATCCAGAAAATAGCTGTTAAATTCTACAACCACTTAAAAGGAAGTGATGCCCACACAGAGAAAAACCTAGAGAAGAGTCCCTTCAGCCAGCTGTTCACAAACAGACCCCACAGAGCCCCAACACAGCAACACATTAGATCCAACCAAATTATGAGAAATCAAAAATATATATATTTGACACACTGGATAGAATCAACCTAAACACAGAGCAAATTGGAATGCTATCTGGCCCTTAACAGAGAGTGCACAGTGGAAGAATACCTGAACACTGTGACTGACCCAAAATTTAGAAAGTCCTTTACTATGTACAGACTCTGTTAACATAGCCTTGCTATTGAGAGAGGCCACCAAAGGCAGACCTGGCTCTTGAGAGATGGGCTGTGCACATAAAATGAGGTATAAACTGAGCTGCACTTTCTAACCTCCTGCCAAATGTTTGACCACATTAGAGATGCACATTTCCTATAGATCACACAGACCCAACGAATTGGATCACAAATCCAACATTGATGAACTCCAATATCTGTTAGGCGAAATACAGCAGGGTTCAATCACAGCAGCAAGATTTGTGGCCCGTTGCCATGAGAAAAGGGCAACCAGCGGAGCACAAACAACATTGTAAATACCACCAATATTGATCTGTTTATGTACCTTCCCCTGCTATTCGTACTACCATTAACACATTGCTAAAGCACTGTACATAGATGATGAAATGTATTTATCCTTTTGAAACCTTTGTGACTGCAATGTTTACTGTTAATTTCAAATATTTTTTTATTGATGTTGTTTTGTGTCTTCTCTCTTTCGTTTGTTTATTTCACTTGCTTTAGCAATATAAACACGTTTCCCATGCCAATAAAGCTGAGAGAGAGCGAGACCATCCTTCAGTGATGTTTATATTCCGGGGGACGTTTATGAGGTTGTGTAATGGATTGTATCCCTTTAAGGGTTCCTAACAGTTCCTCTCCTAACTCTTCCTTTTCACAGCCAAGCACATCGGTCGGTGTGTGGCACATATTTCTCCTCATGAGAGCTCTGTATTGTTTCAATTAAGTGTGTGTGCGTGCATGCGTTTGACCAGTTTTTAAATCCCCCAACCCCTCCAACTAACATTTTATCATTCATTTGCGACTGACGCACAGCTTTCATGACAGTGCCAAATAATATCAGTTTGGATTATTCAGGCTACATTCCATTGGAACCACGGAAGCATACTCATGGCTTGGTTCTGGGTTCCGAGATTAATTCCTTGCTGACGCTGTGAGGTGTGGAACATTTGTGCTACTTCTAGTATTGCTACATGAATATATTAATGTCAGATACACAAACAGACACCATACAGAACAATAGCTTCATTGGTGACCTTTTGCTAAAAAAAAATCAGTCTTGCTGTTTCTCTTTCATTCTCCTTTCCAGATGGCTTACGAGATAAAATATCTGTGCCTGTGATAACAAGAAAGAAGAGACACCCATCTAAAATCCTGGTAGAGGAAAGAAAAGAGGGGACAAACAAAAGTAATTAGAGAGAAAGAAAATGCCAGCAATTTAAACTAATCCGATTAGCGGTTGATTCTGCCATTCCTAATTGAGCTGCAGCAGTGGGACTTGGAAACAAATGTTTACTTATCAAGCATGGTAACTTAACCTAGCCTCGTACGAACCATCCTGATCTCGTGAGGTCACATTCTGTTTCACTATCCGTGTGGCAAAACAGAATGTGAGATTGCGAGATCAGGATGAATCATGCAAGGCTAAACTTAACCCTCCTCAGGGACAATACAGGGTGCATAGTGTGTGTGTGTGGCAGACAGTGCAGGTTTAAGATGAGGAAGGACAAAACATTTTTTATGAGCATGGCCTTATTTCTATTACAGCATATTGGATGACTCGCATTCATATTCCAATCACCCAGTTCAATGTAACAGCGATGGGTTTAGGCTACTACATGATACTCTATCATTCCCATCATGAGGTTGCTACAATTTAGGCTATGAATGAAAGTTTACAATGTAGGTGCACACAGATTGAGAGACAAATTTAAGTGACAGACAGTGACATTCAATTCCAACTTGCCTGCATCTAGCTGATATAGGGTGTAATCATTAGTCCAACAGTTGCAAACGAGAGTTTCTACTAGACAAATTCATGTATGTTAATCCCCATTTTGTCCTGTTTGCTTCCGTTTAAGAAACGTTTAACAGAATCGGCTAAATGAATACACCCCTGATCACGCGAGAACAGAGTTTACTCTCATAACAGCCATGTTGTATTCCTTCTCTTCCCTTTGCTTGTGGACTTCAATGCACAACACACCAGCTGTATGTTTTCACTCTATTGTTGTTTTATATTGTTTTATATATATATTGTTTTCACTATATAGTTTACCTCTTGGGGATGTCATTAGAAAACGTAATGTTAACTTTCACTGCTATGCGGATGACACAAAGCTGTACATTTCAATGAAACATGGTGAAGCCCCAAAATTGCCCTCGCTTAGAAGCCTGTGTTTCAGATATAAGGAAGTGGATGGCTGCAAACTTTCTACTTTTAAACTCGGACAAAACAGAGATGCTTGTTCTAGGTCCCAAGAAACAGAGAGATCTTCTGTTGAATCTGACAATTAATCTTGATGGTTGTTTAAGTCTTTACTGAATCTCTTCAGTGGGTCATATTATTGAGTGTAGTCTGGTCCAGGAGTGTGAAGGTGAACGGAAAGGCTCTGGAGCAACGAACAGCCCTTGCTGTCTCTGCCTGACCGGTTCCCCTCTCTCCACTGGGATTCTCTGCCTCTAACCCTATTACAGGGGCTGAGTCACTGTCTTACTGGTGCTCTTTCCTGCCGTCCCTAGGAGGGGTGCGTCACTTGAGTGGGTTGAGTCACTGACGTGATCTTCCTGTCTGGGTTGGTGCTCCCCCCTTGGGTTGTGCCGTGGTGGAGATCTTTGTGGGCTATACTCGGCCTTGTCTCAGGATGGTAAGTTGGTGGTTGAAGTTAAGCTGGATAGGGCCACAGTGTCTCCTGACCCCTCCTGTTTCAGCCTCCAGTATTTATGCTGCAGTAGTTTATGTGTCGGGGGGCTATGGTCAGTTTGTTATATCTGGAGTACTTCTCCTGTCTTATCCGGTGTCCTGTGTGAATTTAAGTATGCTCTCTCTAATTCTCTCGTTCTCTCGGAGGACCTGAGCCCTAGGACCATGCCTCAGGACTACCTTGCATGATGACTCCTTGCTGTCCCCAGTCCACCTGGCCGTGTTGCTGCTCCAGTTTCAACTGTTCCGCCTGTGGCTATGGAATCCTGACCTGTTCACCGGACGTACTACCTGTCCCAGACCTGCTGTTTTCAACTCTCTAGAGACAGTAGGACTGGTAGAGAAACTCTTAATGATCGGCTATGAAAAGCCAACTGACATTTACTCCTGAGGTGCTGACGAGCTGCACCCTCGACAACTACTGTGATTATTATTATTTGACCATGCTGGTCATTTATGAACATTTGAACATCTTGGCCATGTTCTGTAACAATCTCCACCCGGCACAGCCAGAAGAGGACTGGCCATCCCTCATAGCCTGGTTCCTCTCTAGGTTTCTTCCTAGGTTTTGTCCTTTCTAGGGAGTTTTTCCTAGCCACCGTGCTTCTACACCTGCATTGCTTGCTGTTTGGGGTTTTAGGCTGGGTTTCTGTACATCACTTTGAGATCAGCTGATGTAAGAAGGGCTATATAAATGTATTTGATTTGATTTGACCAGGTGAAAAAACCTTTCCAAGCCAAACCTCTACACACAGCCTACATTGTTGTCACCATATTAGCTAAAGTAACGTCATAGTCAGCATAGAAAATAGAACTAACGTGTTAGTAAACACGCTACAATCAGCAACGCATTAACAGCAACGTTAGTGTACAGTCAGTAAGCAGTTACAACGGCGGGCCCCGGTGGCAATAAATTAGTAATACCAAAAGTTTACCTTGACTTGGCAGAGTTCCATTGTTGTGCTGGAAAGTCATAAACAGCTAGACGTTTCGGTAGGGTCAGTAGGCTAAACTAGATAGCTACATTTGCTAGCTAAGTACAGTTGAAGTTGGAAGTTTACATATACTTAGGTTGGAGTCATTAAAACTTGTTTTTCAACCACTCCACAAATTTCTTGTTAACAAACTATAGATTTGGCAAGTCGGTTAGGACATCTACTTTGTGCATGACACAAGTAATTGTTCCAATAATTGTTTACAGACAGATTATTTCACTTATAATTCACTGTATCACAATTCCAGTGGGTCAGAAGTGTACATACACTAAGTTGACTGTGCCTTTAAATAGCTTGGAAAATTCCAGAAAATGACATAGGCTAATTGACATCATTTGAGTCAATTGGAGGTGTACCTGTGGATGTATTTCAAGGCATACCTTCAAACTCAGCTCCTCTTTGCTTGACATCATGGGAAAATCAAAAGAAATCAGCCAAGACCTCCACAAGTCTGGTTCATCCTTAGGAGCAATTTCCAAACGCCTGAAGGTAACACGTTCATCTGTACAAACAATAGTACGCAAGTATAAACACCATGGGACCACGCAGCCGTCATACCGCTCAGGGAGGAGACGCGTTCTGTCTCCTAGAGATAATGTACTTTTGTGCGAAAAGTGCAAATCAATCCCAGATCAACAGCAAAAGACCCTGTGAAGATGCTGGAGGAAACAGGTACAAAAGTATCTATATTCACAGTAAAACGAGTCCCATATTGACATAACCTGAAAGGTTGCTCAGCAAGGAAGAAGCCACTGCTCCAAAACCGGCATAAAAAAGCCAGACTACAGTTGCAATTGCACATGGGGACAAAGATCGTACTTTTTGGAGAAATGTCCTCTGGTCTGATGAAACAAAAATAGAACTGTTTGGCCATAATGACCATCGTTATGTTTGGAGGGAAAAGGATGATGCTTGCAAGCTGAAGAACACCATCCCAACAGTGAAGCATGGGGGTTGCAGCATCATGTTGTGGGGGTGCTTTGCTGCAGGAGGGACTGGTGCACTTCACAAAATAGATGGCTTCATGAGGAAGGAAAATGAGGTGCATATATTGAAGCAACATCTCATGACATCAGTCAGTATGTTAAAGTTTGGTTGCAAATTGGTCTTCCAAATGGACAATGACCCCAAGCATACTTCCAAAGTTGTGGCAAAATGGCTTAAGGACAAAAAAGTCAAGGTATTGGAGATTGGCCATCACAAAGCCCTGACCTCAATGTTTCAATTAGTTATTCGGTGATGTGATTATATTTTGTATAGTTTTATCTAAAAAGGATAACTTTTTATAATGTCTTACAATTTGAACTCTAAGAAATTCACAGAGGAGGATGGTCCTCCCCTTACTCCCCTTACTCCCCTTAATCTGTGTTGACTACCTTCACGTCAACAGGAGGTCGAGTGGGACTGACTGAAGAGCGTTCAGAGCAGGCCGTCTTGCATTCAAGCCCCAGGACTTCTTAATGTTCAGTTTTGCTTTTCCTGGAGAGCATACAGTATTTACTGTAACATGGTGATAGACAGATATAACGGCACAAGGCGAGACCCAGATGCAGACACGGGAGGCAGATGGTTTGAGCTCTGATATTTATTATAGTCCAAGGAGTAGGCAAAAGGCAGGTCGGGGACAGGCAAGAATTCATAACCAGTCCAAAACGGTACAGGGCGGCAGGCAGGCTCGAGGTCAGGCGCAGGCAGAATGGTCAGGCAACCGGGCACAGAGTCAGGACAGGGAAGGGTCAGAACCAGGAGGACGAGAAAAACAGGCACTAGGAGAAAACCGCTGTTTGACTTGACAAACAAGATTAACTGGCACAGACAGACAGAAAGACAGAAAACACAGAGATAAATACACAGGGGATAATGTGGAAGATAGGCGACACCTGGACGGGGGTGGAGACATGCACAAGGACAGGTGAAACAGATCAGGGTGTGACAGAGTGATTTTAGGTTCAGTCTCTGGCCAATCCTTGACTCTCAAAGATTTAGAATAAAATGCACCTCTCCTCTTCGCTCTCTCTCTCTCTCTCTCTTTTTCCCTATTTCAAAACGTGACGCCATACCATGCAAAATCCCCAATGCCACTGCATCTTTGTACTCATTCCAGACCCATAATGTAACATTGGCTTAACTTGGTCAGGCTGAATTGATTAACCTTGACCTGTATCTGCTCCTTCTGATCAATGTCCAGTCTACACCCCCTCTGCACTGAGGTACTGACACCCTATTCCCCATTTAGTGAACTAGAGTGCACCATAGGGCTCTGGTCAAAAGTAGTGCATTATATAGGGAACAGGGTGACATTTGGGATGCAAACAACAATTGGCTGTCTTCCTCATCCATCCCCCTCCATAACAGGGCGTGGCCCCCAAGGACATATAGGGAATTGGGAGAAAAGAGAGTTTGTCCCCCTGATCTTGAACTCTTTCCCTCTCCACCCTTTTCCATCAATCTATTTCCTGAGAATTGACCTTCCACTTCAATGTTTGAACATTCCAACGCCAGGAAAGTGACACGGTACAGGGCAATCACGTAGAAATGTAGACTATAAACATACAGTCGGTGTCAGATTTTCTTGGATACTGACAAGTGTCTTTTACAACATGTACACCCCATCTGTATCTCATTCTATTTTACATCCACTCCATAAATCATCTCTTTATTCACACCATGTTTTGCAACCTTTTAGTTGGACAGCAAATGTGTTCAAGATCTGCCTGGCATGAAGTGTTCATATAACCCAGCAGCACAACTTTGGTTTTAGAAGTGGGGGGGACACTTTGAATCTAGTCGGATAAACACTCCAAACAACCTAGCGGACCGCTCGGCGATGTCCACATTGTCCTGAAGCACACCGTTGCTTCATTTGGTATCACATTCCAATTATAAAACTGGGGGGGGGGGGGGGGGGGGGGTGTCAGTCAAGCACTTCTTTCGGACAGGAAAAAAGGGAACGATTTTAGACTTACTGGATGGTAAATAGGATTTGACAAAATCAGAATACCTGTCATGCATCGACAGTAAATCAAGTACACGAGCCCTTCTCTGTTCGTCGGCTGCCTCTTATGATCCAAATTAGTACCACATTGATGTCAAAGGAGTCGTGTTGATTTGATTGTTATGCTCGAATAGAAGACAGACGAGTCAGAGAGCTGAGTCCGAGTGGCACTAACAACTAGTGACGTGTATGAGTTTCCGGCCCCTGTAAAATAAGGCCTTATGAAATATGTATGGTATTGTATTTAAATAATTTTGTTTCTTTACGTTAACATATTCACATAGGATCTCACTTGGTGAACTCCATAGGACCAGAAATGGATGAATGCAACAACTATGTCTAGGTCACTAACAAATACAATCATGGGTGGTAACTCTACAATTTACTCGAAAGGCAAGGCACTCTGGGAAATATGTGAAGGCTTTACACTAAGCAGTGTGTTAATTTAACACTGTTCCGGTGTCTATATGGGTCCACTGACTCAACCCTTTTAGGGTTGATTTACCACTCTCAGTGTGAATTATTATTATTTTTTAACACTGGAGAATTTGCTGTGTATATACTGTCTGAAGAACAACCCAAGAGCCTTGTCTTTCTTGGTGGAGACACTCAATCCCTAATTAACCTTCTCCTTGGTTATGACTCAAATGGCACTATATTCCCTTTATACTGCATCGTTTTTTGCCAGTGCCCATAGGGCTCTGTAGTGCACTGAATAGGGAATAGGGTGCCATTTGGGACTAATACCTGGGCTCTCCTGTCCAATCTGGATTTGATTTTATCCTCCCTGCTGTCTCCATCCGTCAATGAATAATTCCTTTGTAGTCCGCCATTTCCCAAACCAACCCCCACCCCCCCTCTTTCACCCTTCCATGTTCAATATTTAATATGTGCCAAGTAACAAGCCAAGGAAGTAGCCAAGAATGTTACACTCTTGTTATTGGCCCTTTAGAACTAATATACGTGTCAGTGGCTCCTCCACGTTTCCACGTTCCAAGATTCAACCCTATACCACGCCAGGGTAATCCTACATTTATTATAATCTGAAGAATGTAATTGTGTAATTTACAGCACTGCAATAGAAAGCCCATGTCCAGGGAACTGTCCCAAGAGGACCATGTTGGTTTCATGGTACCCCATTAGTAGGGTGAAGTCAGAGAGTTAAACCTACCGACTAGTTCACAAATAGACTGTGAAAATCAATGTAACATATCACACATCATGGCCACAACTTCTATAGAGCTCTGTGGATTAGTGCTAACAGAAGAGCTCTGCCATCTACCACATCTGGTTCCGACCATGCCTGTGTCCCAAATGGCCCCCTATTCCCGATGTAGTGCACTACTTTTGACCAGGGCTCATAGGGATAGTAGTGCACTATGCAGGGAATATGGTGCCATTTGGGACATAAATCATCAAACACAGGCAAGCAACTCTACAGTTTCCAAGGGAAGGGAAATAGAAAAGTGGTGGCCCAGCCAAAAGCTTTGTTCCAAGCGTTAGCTCGGAGGACGTTGGACTACATATGTAGGTTTTATGAGGCTGGAGAGCATGTTGATGACTCAACCTGTGTTGGGAGAAACTAACCTGGACAGACAGAAAGAGAGAGTGAGGGAATGAAGGGAGAAAGAAAGGAAGAAAGAGTGAAGTGAAGAAAAGTTGTGAAGACCGAAATCTCGAGAGCTTTTCCAACATCAGGCCCAGAGCCATATGGTTTTATGTGGATCTCCTCTTTGCATTAGCTAATCCTGCTAGTGGAAGGTGTGTGTGTGTGTGTGTGTGTGTGTATGTGTTTGTGCGTGCTTGTGCGTGCATGTGGGGTCCGGAAGGGGCTGTGATCTGCGTAGTTGGCTTACATCCCTGAACTTGGTGTTCCCTCCATAGCGTGTACTAGTGCCACGTTTAGAGATGAAGCAGAATGTGGTCAGGGCCGATGGTGGTCATTGGTCAGGGATGGTCTGTCCTCATTGTTTGTCTTTGGTGAGTCTACTGAATAAAAGGCCATTATGTTGTAGCAGACTCTATCCAAAAATCCGGGTCATGAGTTGGCTCCCCGTCACCACATAGGATGAAGAGGAGGGATGGAACTTCATGGACCACATATGCGTATTCCATACAGACCCACAATGTGGCAAACATCCTCTTCAAGTTCCAGTAAAAACTGTTGTCTAATAACTATGCTAGCTGACTTCACACTCCCTATCTCACCCAGACTCCGTCATCCAACCATAAACACAAGTAATGAGACACAGTAGACAACTGCATCAAACATTGACAGAGAAAAAGAGAGAGACAGAGAGAGAGAGAGTTCTTCAGTTGGAAGGAGGATAAGAAAAGAGAGTGATGAAGATGTCTGGAGTATTATCCAGGCAGCACATCTGGACGGCTCTCCTTGGCAGCGCTCGCAAGTCATCCAGCAGAGAGATGCAGGTGCTTTAAGAAAGAGACACATCAAATTCAGACACACGAGCCAAGCATCAGACACACAGACTACTCAGTCAGTCAGGCAGAAGAGAGATGTTTGCTTTGGGCTTCAGGAAGAGTTGTTAGGGAAGTGCTAATATACAAAGCAGTTCAACAGAATTCACAATTAGCTTTTTACTATTCTTTGTAAACATTATCCGTACTTGTCCTCCATTAGTCAGAACACCAATTATAAAGACGGTCTTAAAACCACCAAAACAGGCTTAGTGATATACAGTGCATTCGGAAAGTATTCAGACCACTTTACTTTTTTCACATTTTGTTAAGTTACAGCCATATTCTAAAATTGATTAAATAGTTTTCCCCCTCATCAATCTTCACACAATACCCCATAAGGACAAAGCAAAAACTGTTTTTTAGAAATATTTGCAAATGTATTAAAAATAAAAAAACGGAAATAAACATTCACGTGAGTATTCAAGCGATTACAGACTTGAGTCTTCTTGGGTATGACGCTACAAGCTTGCCACAGCTGTATTTGGGGAGTTTCTCCCATTCTCTGTTGATCCTCTCAATCTCTATCAGGTAGGATGGGGAGCATTGCTGCACAGCTTTTTTCAGGTCTCTCCAGAGATGTTCATCCGGGTTCAAGTCTGGGCTCTGGCTGGGTCACTCAAGGACATTCAGAGACTTGTCCCAAAGCCACTCTTGCATTGTCTTGGCTGTGTGCTTAGGGTCATTGTCCTGATGGAAGGTGAACCTTCACCCTAGTCCGAGAACCTGCTCCAGAGCACTCAGGACTTCATCAAGGCTCTCTCTGTACTTTGCTCCGTTCATCTTTCCATTGATCCTGACTAGTCTCCCAGTCCCTGCCACTGAAAAACATTCCCCACAGCATGATGCTGCCACCACCACGCTTCACTGTAGGGATGGCGCCAGGTTTCCTCCAAACATGATGCTTGGCATTCAGGCCAAAGAGTTCAATCTTGGTTTCATCAGACCAAAGAATCTTATTTCTCATGGTCTGAGAGTCTTTAGGTGCCTTTTGTCAAATTCCAAGCGGGCAATCATGTGCATTTTACTGAGGAGTGGCTTCCGTTTGGCCACTTTACCATAAAGGTCTGACTGGTGGAATAATGCAGAGATGGTTGTCCTTCTGGAAAGTTCTCCCATCTCCACAGAGAAACTCTGGAGCTCTGTCAGAGTGACCATTGGGTTCTTGGTCATCTCTCTGACCAAGGCCCTTCTCCCCCGATTGCTTAGTTTGGTCGGGCGGCCAGCTCTAGGAAGAGTCTTGGTGGTCCCAAACTTCTACCATTCAAGACTGATGGAGGCCACTGTGTTCTCGGGGACCTTCAATGCTGCAGAAACTTTATGGTACCATTCCCCAGATCTGTGCCTCGACACCATCCTGTCTCGGAGCTCTACAGGTAATTCATTTGACCTCATGGCTTGCTTTTAGCTCTGACATGCACTGTCAACTGTGGGACCTTATATTAACAGGTGTGTCCCTTCAAAATCATATCCAATCAATTGAATTTACCACAGGTGGACTCCAATCAAGTTGTAGAAACATTACAAGGATGATCAATGGAAACAGGAGGCACCTGAGCTCAATTTAGAGTCTCATAGCAAAGGGTCTGAATACTTATGTAAATAACATATTTTTATTTTGAATTCATTTGTAAACATTTCTAAAAACCTGTTTTCGCATTGTCATTATGCGGTATTTTATCAATTTTAGAATAAGGCTATAACGTAACAAAATGTAGAAAAAGTAAAGGGGTATGAATACTTTACGAATACACTGTATGTTTGAAATCATATAGGGCGGCAGGTAGCCTTTCAGTCAAGAGCGTTAGGTTACTGGTTCGAATCCCGGAGCCGATTAGGTGAAAAATCTGTCAATGTGACCTTGAGCAAGGCACTTAACCCTAATTGCTTCTGTAAGTCACTCTGGATAAGAGCATCTGCTAAATGACGAAAATGTTTTTTAAAGTTATAGAAATGCAAGGTTTCAGTGAACAGGAGGGAGGGATGCACGGTGAGGGAGCAGAGCAGAACTGAGTTGAGCTTCCTGCCCAGACAGTGGGGACGGGAGGCCTGGTGTGGTGATGCCTGTGATGTGGAACAAGGCCCTAGGCATATCCCTGTCTCACTCTCTCTCTCTGCACGAGTCCTATGATTCCTTTCGTGATCCCCCACAGAGTACAAAGCAGCCTTGCTATCCTGTAATGGCCTGCATTTCCTGCTTTCTCTCCCAACCAATTTCAGGTATGAGTGGGTTACGTGGCTCCTACTGCAACCCAGCTAGAGTGGAGAACAGGGGGATGAAGGATGAGAGAGAGTATTTCCCTGGGTTTGGAAGTCAGGGAGTCAGGGTGGTATTGTTAGGGAACAAAGCCTTTCTGTGTTGGAGATTGGACGTCACAGGGAGCTGATGTAGGGGTGACAAGAAAAGTATGTAGATTTTTGCCTGTATTTGGGGTTGTCTTTGAACTAGGCTGTGATGTCAGCTCAACGACCAGAGTGTATCACCATACCAGCGCTAGGAAACGGTTAGGAGATATTTATGTATTTTTCCATTACAATCATCTCTCGGGATTGCTGATGTGGATCCTGTAAATGTAACAGATTCACTGAGCAAGGGTACTTTAAAACAAGCTCACCTAGCTTGAAATCACAATGTCTGGATCTGGATGTGTCTGTGGAGACATCAAGACAATCCCACCCACTGATGTTTTATATCTGTCAGCCTTTTCAATCTCTATCATTTCAGACATATCCTAGGTGCAGTGGAAACAAAATAAATAATCTCACTATATTCTGAACGATCAAAGATACAAAACAAATGTATTCTTAGCTAATGTAACAGGCCAAGAGTTCACTGTGAGTCACACAAACACCTATTATGCCATCATGCAAATAATCCATACATCTATAATGAATAATATATTCAACACACACACAGACACACACACACACACACAAGCAAATAAAATTGTATTTGTCATGTGCCGAATACAACAGATGTAGACTTAACCCGTGAAATACTTGCTTATAAGCCTTTCCCAATGATGCAGAGTTAAACAATTGTTAATCAAATAAAACATTGTAACACAAGAATAATAAATTACTCAAGAATGGAGCTATATACAGGAGTACCAGTACAAGATCAATGTGAAGGGGTATGAGGTATTCGAGGTAAATAAAGTGACTACCCACTTGGTACAGACATCAGTTCAACATCTACTTCTGATTTACATTTGGTTGAGTTGTCAACTAACATGAAATCAATGTGAAATCAACAACAAATGTCACCATGTCATTGGATTTACATTGAAAGTTGTGTGTGTGTGTGTGTGTGTGTGTGTGTGTGTGTGTGGAGGTTTGTGTGAGTGTTAGCGTAATGTGTGAGTGTATACAATATCGTCTTGTGAGTGTGAATAGAGTCAGTGCAAGATAGGGTCTTATGGCTATCTAGCAGTCTTATGGTGTGGTGGTAGAAGCTGTCTCAGAGTCTATTGGTCCGAGAGCTGATGCTCTGGTACCATTTGCCAGACGGTAGCAGAGTGAACTGTTTACGGTTTAGGTCACTGGAGTCTTTGGCAATTTTCCGGCCTTCTTCTGACACCGACTGATATAGAGGTTCTGGATGGCAGGGAGCTCAGCCTCAGTGATGTACTGGGCGGTTTGCACCACCCTCTATAGCGCTTTGCAGTCGAGGGTGGTGTATACCAAGCGATGATGCAGCCAGTCAAGCTGTTCTCGATGGTGCAGCTGTAGAACTTTCTAGGGCCCACGCCAAATCTTTTCAGCCCCATGAGGGGGAAGAGGCGCTGTCGTGCCCTCTTCACGACTGTGCGGATGTGTGTGGACCATGTTAAGTCCTTAGGGATGCGGACACCAAGGAACTTGAAGCACATACACACACACACACACACACACACACACACACACACACACACACTGTTCCTTCTTGATGGACCTAACCCAGCACACTAAATTACTGCCTAGTAGAGTTTCTCACATAGGGCTGTCAGGCTGCTGTGACACATGCAGTCTTCACATCAATATATCAATGACAAGTAAACAAGTTGGATGGGTAGGATACAGAGCAGAATTGTTCCTTAATCCATCTCATAAATCTAACAGACTGGTGTGTGACAGTGTGTACGACGTGCGTTTGGCTGTGCGCACATGTGTGCTTGCATGTGCATACGTGTGGTGTGTGTATTGTGAGTGCGTGCGTGTTTGAGTGTGTGTGTATTCTGTTTGAAGCTGATTGGCTATGCTCCACTACTCTTCCTCCCCTGGGAGGGTGTTTTCATTGACTCCATCACTGCTTTTGTGCTGTAAACAAACACAGGTGGTGCCAATCACAATCTTCATCAAAGATACGCAAAAAGACGTGGGTGGACTGAAAGATGTAATAATTATTGTTCAGGCTACTTTTCATTCCCGTGCTTGTATACACTTTATTAATTATTTGTTTTGCTTCCTATGTACACTGAACAAAAATATAAACTCAACATGTAAAGTGTTGGTTTAACAGTGACAATAAAAGGCCACTCTAAAATGTGGAGTTTTGTCGCACAATACAAAGACACAGATGTTTCAAGTTTTGAGGGAGCGCACAATTGAAATGCTGACTGTGAATGTCCACCAGAGCTATTGTCAGAGAATTTTATGTTCATTTCTCGACCATAAGCCGCCTCCAACGTCGTTTCGGAGAATTTGGGAGTACTTCCAACCCACAGGAGGTTGGTGGCACCTTAATTGGGGGGAACGGGCTCGTGGTAATGGCTGGAGCAAAATGAGTGGAATGGTATCAAATACATTGTCATGCCGTTAATCCGCTGCCATCACCTCGTGTTTCTGCATGATAATGCATGGCCCCTTGTCGCAAGAATCTGTACACAATTCCTGGAATCTGAAAATGTTCCAGTTCTACCATGGCCTGTATACTCACCAGACATGTCCCCTATTGAGCATGTTTGGGATGCGCTGGATGTACAACAGTGTTCCCATCAAAATCCAGCAACTTCGCACAGCCATCGAAGAGGAGTGGGACAACATTCCACAGGCCACTATCAACAGCCTGATCAATTCTATGCGAAGGAGATGTTACGCTGCATGAGGCACGACACTCCTTTACATGACACTGCAATAACCATTCTTTCACACTAAGAGGTTTATAACTCACCATAATTCCACTTTTAGCCTGATTCAGCATGTTGGGCCTGATAGCACTAGAAGCCAATGACTGGGGATTTAATCCTGAAGCAATACCGCACAAGTCAAAGTTTGGACACACATTGAAGGGTTTTTCATTATTTGTACTATTTTCTACATGGTAAAATAATAGTGACATCAAAACTATGAAATTGCACACATGGAATCATGAAGTAACCAAAAAGGTGTTAAACAAATTGAAATATATTTGATATTTGAGATTCTTCAAAGTAGCCACACTTTGCCTTGATGACAGCTTTGCACACTCATGGCATTCTCTTAACCAGCCTCATGAGGTAGTCATCTGGAATGCATTTCAATTAACAGGTGTGCCTTGTTAAAAGTTAAGATGTGGAATTTCTTTCCTTCTTAATGCGTTTCAGTCAATCAGTTGTGATGTGACAAGGTAGGGGTGGTATACATAAGATAGCCCTATTTGGTAAAAGACAAAGTCCATTTTATTGCAAGAACAGCTCAAATAAGCAAAGAGAAACAACAATCCATCATTACTTAACCTCTACGGGATCGGTGTCCTCCCCGCGGAGAGTTGAGCTAACGTAGGCTAATGTGATTAGCATGAGGTTGTAAGTAACAAAAAAATTCAAAGGACATAGACATATCTGATATGGGCAGAAAGCTTAAATTCTTGTTAATCTAACTGCACTGTTCGATTTACAGTAGCTATTACAGTGAAAGAATACCAGTCTATTGTTTGAGGAGAGTGCACAATTAAGAACTTGAAAATGTATTAATAAAGCAATTAGGCACATTTGGCCAGTCTTGATACAACATTTTGAACAGATATGCAATGGTTCATTGGATCAGTCTAAAACTTTGCACATACACTGCTGCCATCTAGTGGCCAATCTAAATTGCGCCTGGGCTGGAATAATACATTATGGACTTTCTCTTGCATTTCAAAGATAATGGTACAAAAAACTAACAATAAAACACATTTTTTTTAGATCGTTTACTAGATCTAATGTGTTATATTCACATACATCAATTTCACATTTCCACAAACTTCAAAGTGTTTCCTTTCAAATGGTATCAAGAATATGCATATCCTTGCTTCAGGTCTTGAGCTACAGGCAGTTAGATTTGGGTATGTCATTTTAGGATAACACTTTTTTTTTTAAAGGGTTGGATACTTGTGAGGGACATGAAGGTCAGTCAGTCCGGAACATTTCAGTGCAGTCGCAAAAACCACCAAGCGCTATGATGAAACTGGCTCTCATGAGGACCTCCACAGGAAAGGAAGACCCAAACTTGCATCTGCTGCAGAGGATAAGTTCATTAGGGGGGTCAAATATTAGGTTTTATTTATCTTATTTACAGTGAGTGATGTAAGGCCTACATTTAAAAAAGTGTATCAAATACTTCACATCTTTTCTTAGTTGAAATTGTAGCCCAAATAAATGCTTCCCAGAGTTCAAGTAACAGACACATCTGCTGCAAAGAAACCACTACTAAGGACACCAATAATAAAAAGAGACTTGCTTGAGCCAATAAACACAAGCAATGGACATTAGACCAGTGGAAATCTGTACTTTGGTCTGAGTCTAAATTTGAGAATTTGTGTCTTTGTGAGACGCAGAGTGGGTGAACGGATGATCTCCGTATGTGTGGTTCCCACCGTGAAACATGGAGGAGGAGGTGTGATGGTGTGGGGGTGCTTTGCTTGTGACACTGTCAGTGATTTATTTAGAATTCAAGGCACACTTTACCAGCATTGTGCAGTGATACTCCATCCCATCTGGTTTGCGCTTAGTGGGAATATAATTTGTTTTTCAACAGGACAACGACCCAAAACACCTACAGGCTGTGTAAGGGCTATTTGACCAAGAAAGAGAGTGAGGTAGTGCTGATGACCTGGCCTCCACAATCACCCAACCTCAACGAAATTGATATGGTTTGGGATGAGTTGGACCGCAGAGTGAAGGAAAAGCAGTCAACTGTTCAGCATATGTGGGAAGTCCTTCAAGATTATTGGAAAAGCATTTCAAGTGAAGCTGGTTGAGAGAATACCAAGAGTGTGCAAAGCTGTCATCAAGGCAAAGGGTGGCCACTTTGAAGAATCTAAAATCAAAAATATATTTTGATTTGTTTAGCACTTTTTTGGTTACTACATGATTCCCTATGTGTTTTTTCATAGTTCTGATGTCTTCACTATTATTTTACAATGTAGAAAGAAAAACCGTAGGTGTGTCCAAACTTTCGACTGGTACTGTACATGTATGTTTGATATATTGTGGTAAAACAAATATAATATTCATATATTTTCATTCAGACTGATTCACACAATCAGAGTGAATTTGACAAATAATCATTGTACTCGAGAAGAGACCGACACAAGCACTTCTTGTACTGCTCAGATATACAAGCATGGTCTTTGTATAGGTTGTAGTAAACATGATACTCCATAAAGGCCTGGTGTTTTAATAGACACACATTACAGGTTTATTAACATATATTACTGGGGGTGTGTCCCAAATGCTACCCTATTCCCTATTTAGTGATCTACTTTTGAACATAGCTCAATAGGTCTTATCCCTTAATGATTTCCAGACCAATTAAATGACTATTAGTTATTTCCTCATATTCAAAAATAGAACTCACACGCTGGTGCCTGTCGTTATTCATTCTAGAATGAATACTTCCATTATTGGAACCCGGTGGGTATCAGTCAAGAATCCATCCTCAACACCTTTCTACGCCATCTCACCTTGCAGCACGACTACACAAACATCACCTCTACCAGGGCAGTATATCACCACGTGTCCTGCTGCTGTAACACAGAGGAGCCTGCAAGGAACCCAGCGACCCAGCCACAGTTGATGCTGTCTGAGTCCAAAATGGCACCCTTTTCCCTATATAGTGCACTACTTTTGACCAGGTCACATAAGGCTCTGGTCTAAAGTAGTGCACTTTGTAGGGAATAGGGTGACATTTGGGATGCATTGCTCCTTCAGTCAGCGAGAAGCTATTGACAGCTTTATGTTGACTAATGGAGAAAACATAGTCACTACCAGAAAGACAGAAACAGCAGAGACCCAGGGTTTTAAAAGAAAGTTAAAGGGACACAACTTGATTTTAATTAGCACCATTGAGTCTCTGCACAGCAGTAAAAATCTCCCGGGGATAGTGGAAAACGATATTGTAACGTTTACAGAGATAAGTGCTTTTCCAGTCTTTGCCTGGCTGAATGAAAATAGGTTGTGTAGTTCTGTTGGAGTTCTAACTCTAATGCCTATCTGGGCCACATCCACAGCCTTAATAGTATGTGTTGTCAACTTGTCTAGACAGCTGTGCATTGGAACATGGCTGTATATTGTCCATACAGTATCTGACTCCTTCTCGATTTGTGGGGTCAATCTGTGGGGACATCATCGTTTTGGAGAACTTAGCCCTCCTTGCCTCCTTGTATTTTCTTAAACCTGAAGACATCCACAACTTCTAAGTCTGGAGAGGGGAGGGCAGTGTTGATCCACTTCGAAGTCTTCTACCCAGAAGATTCTCAGAAGGAAGGAAAGGGGGAATCTGTTCAGTTGGAAGAAATGACAGCCGTTTTATGGGCGCCTAACCAATTTTGCTATTATGTGGGGTTTTCTCGCGTTATTTGTAACTTATTGTGTCCATAATGTTTCCGCCACCGTATCTTATGGCAAAAAAAGAGCTTCTGGATACCAGAACAGCGATCACTCACCTCAGATTAAACAAAGATTTTTTCTTCAACAAGCAGAACTCAGAGGATGTACTTCAGACACCCGACAAGGCCGAAATGCTCATCATTAGCAAGAGAAAGAGACGCAGGTACAGAGGACACAAGGCGGGGAGCCTCGTAAAGATCCGCCACCGGCAAGTGGGAAATACGCCCTTACCATCAATGTTACTTGCCAAAGTACAATCATTGGACAATAAATTAGACGAGGTACGATCACGAATATTCTACCAACGGGACTTCAAAAACTGTAATATCTTATGTTTCACCGAATCGTGGCTGAACGACGACATGGATCAAATTCAGCTGGTGGGATATATACGCTGCACCGGCTAGATAGAGCCATGTGTATATATTTGTGTATATTTGCAAACAGCTGGTGCACAAAATCTAAGGAAGTGTCTAGATTTTGCTTGCCTGATGTAGAGTATCTCATGATAAGCTGAAGACCACACTATTTACCATAGAGAGTTTTCATCCATTTTTTTGGTGGCTGTTTATTTACCACCACAGACAGATGCTGGCACTAAGACCGCACTCAGTCAGCTGTATCAGGTAATAAGCAAACAGGAAACCACTTACCCAGAGGCGGCGCTCCTAGTGGCCAGGGACTTTAATGCAGGGAAACTTAAATCAGTTATACCTGATTTCTATCAGCATGTTAAATGTGCAACCAGAGGGAAACAATTCTAGATCACCTGTACTCCACACACAGAGATGCGTACAAAGCTCTCCCTCGCCCTCCATTTGGCAAATCTGACCATAACTCTATCCTCCTGATTCCTGCTTACAAGCAAACATTTAAGCAGTGACTCGGTCTATAAAAAAGTGGTCAGATGAAGCAGATGCTAAACTACAGGATTGTTTTGCTAGCACAGACTGGAATATGTTCCAGGATTCTTCCGATGGCACTGAGGAGTACACCACATCAGTGACTGTACATGCCCCAACCAGAAGCCATGGATTACTTGCAACATTCGTACTAAGCTAAAGGGCAGAGCTGCCGCTTTCAAGGTGCTGGACTCTAACCCAGAAGCTTATAAGAAATCCTGCTATGACCTCTGTTGAACCATCAAACAGGCAAAGGGCCAATACAGGACTAAGATCGAATCGTACTACACTGGCTCCGACGCTCGTCAGATGTGGCAGGGCATGCAAACCATTACAGACCATAAAGGGAAGCACAGCCGCGAGCTGCCCAGTGACACGAGCCTACCAGACGAGCTAAATCACTTCTATGCTCTCTTCGAGGCAAGCAACACTGAGGCATGCATGAGAGCATCAGGTGTTCCGGACAACTGTATTATCACGCTCTCCGTAGCTGACATCAGTAAGACCTTTAAACAGGTCAACATTCACAAGGCCGCTGGGCCAGACCGATTACCAGGACGTGTGTTTCGGGCATGTGCTGACCAACTGTCAGGTGTCTTCACTGACATTTTCAACATGTCCCTGATTGAGTATGTAATACCAACATGCTTCAAGGAGACCACCATAGTCCTTGTGCCCAAGAACACTAAGGTAACCTGCCTAAATGACTACAGACCCGTAGCACTCATGTCTGTAGACATGAAATGCTTTGAAAGGCTGGTCATGGCTCACATCAACACCATTGTTCCAGAAACCCTAGACCCACTCCAATTTGCATACCGCATCAACAGATCCACAGATGATGCCATCTCTATTGCACTCCACACTGCCCTTTCCCACCTGGACAAAAGGAACACCTATGTGAGAATGCTATTCATTCTCAACAGCTCAACATTCAACACCATAGTGCCATCAAAGCTCAAAACTAAGCTAAGGATTCTGGGACTAAACACCTCCCTCTGCAACTGGACCAGTTGGACTGGACTTCCTGACGGGCCCCTCCCAGGTGGTGAGGGTTGGCAACAACACATCTGCCACGCTGATCCTCAACACTGGAGCCCCTCAGGGGTGCGTACTCATTCCCCCCCTGTACTCCCTGTTCACCCACGACTGCATGGCCAGGCACGACTCCAGCACCATCATTAAGTTTGCAGATGACACAACACCGACAATGATGAGACAGCCTATAGGGAGGAGGTCAGAGACCTGGCAGTGTGGTGCCAGAATAACAATCTATCCCTCAACGTAATCAAGACAAAGGAGATGATTGTGGACTACAGGAAAAGGAGGACTGAGCACACCTCCATTCTCATCGACTGGGCTGTAGTGGAGCAGGTTGAGAGCTTAAAGTTCCTTGGTGTCCACATCAACAACAAACTAGAATGGTCCAAACACACCAAGACAGTCATGAAAAGGCACAACAAAACCTATTCCCCCTCAGGAGACTGACATGATTTGGCATGGGATTTGGCACAGATCCTCAAAAGGTTCTACAGCTGCAACATCGAGAGCATCCTGACTTGTTGCATAACTGCCTGGTACGGCAACTGCTCAGCCTCCGATCGCAAGGCACTACAGAGGGTAGTGCGTACGGCCCAGTACATCATTGCGGCTAAGCTGCCTGCCATCCAGGACCTCTACACAAGGCGGTGTCAGAAAAAGGCCCTAAAAAAATGTCAAAAACCCCAGCCACACCAGTCATAGACTGTTCTCTCTTCAAGCGGTACAGAAGCGCCAAATCTAAGACCAAAATGCTTCTCAACAGCTTTTACCCCCAAGCCATAAGACTCCTGAAAAAGTAATCAAATGGCAACCCTGGCTATTTGCATTGTGTCCCACCACCGCCGCCCCCCACCCGCCAACCCCCTCTTTTACACTGCTGCTACTCTCTGTTTATCAGCTATGCATAGTCACTTTAACTATACAGTGCCTTGCGAAAGTATTCGGCCCCCTTGAACTTTGCGACCTTTTGCCACATTTCAGGCTTCCAACATAAAGATATAAAACTGTATTTTTTTGTGAAGAATCAACGGGACACAATCATGAAGTGGAACGACATTTATTGGACATTTCAAACTTTTTTAACAAATCAAAAACTGAAAAATTGGGCATGCAAAATTATTCAGCCCCTTTACTTTCAGTGCAGCAAACTCTCTCCAGAAGTTCAGTGAGGAACTCTGAATGATCCAATGTTGACCTAAATGACTAATGATGATAAATACAATCCACCTGTGTGTAATCAAGTCTCAGTATAAATGCACCTGCACTGTGATAGTCTCAGAGGTCCGTTAAAAGCGCAGAGAGCATCATGAAGAACAAGGAACACACCAGGCAGGTCCGAGATACTGTTGTGAAGAAGTTTAAAGCCGGATTTGTATACAAAAAGATTTCCCAAGCTTTAAACATCCCAAGGAGCACCGTGCAAGCGATAATATTGAAATGGAAGGAGTATCAGACCACTGAAAATCTACCAAGACCTGGCCGTCCCTCTAAACTTTCAGCTCATACAAGGAGAAGACTGATCAGAGATGCAGCCAAGAGGCCCATGATCACTCTGGATGAACTGCAGAGATCTACAGCTGAGGTGGGAGACTCTGTCCATAGGACAACAATCAGTCGTATATTGCACAAATCTGGCCTTTATGTAAGAGTGGCAAGAAGAAAGCCACTTCTTAAAGATATCTATAAAAAGTGTTGTTTAAAGTTTGCCACAAGCCACCTGGGAGACACACCAAACATGTGGAAGAAGGTGCTCTGGTCAGATGAAACCAACATTGAACTTTTTGGCAACAATGCAAAATGTTATGTTTGGCGTAAAAGCAACACAGCTCATCACCCTGAACACACCATCCCCACTGTCAAACATGGTGGTGGCAGCATCATGGTTTGGGCCTGCTTTTCTTCAGCAGGGACAGGGAAGATGGTTAAAATTGATGGGAAGATGGATGGAGCCAAATACAGGACCAAACCTGATGGAGTCTGCAAAAGACCTGAGACTGGGACGGAGATTTGTCTTCCAACAAGACAATGATCCAAAACATAAAGCAAAATCTACAATGGAATGGTTCAAAAATAAACATATCCAGGTGTTAGAATGGCCAAGTCAAAGTCCAGACCTGAATCCAATCGAGAATCTGTGGAAAGAACTGAAAACTGCTGTTCACAAATGCTCTCCATCCAACCTCACTGAGCTTGAGCTGTTTTGCAAGGAGGAATGGGAAAAAATTTCAGTCTCTCAATGTGCAAAACTGATAGACATACCCCAAGCGACTTACAGCTGTAATCGCAGCAAAAGGTGGCGCTACAAAGTATTAACTTAAGGGGGCTGAATAAATTTGCACGCCCAATTTTTCAGTTTTTGATTTGTTAAAAAAGTTTGAAATATCCAATAAATGTCGTTCCACTTCATGATTGTGTCCCACTTGTTGTTGATTCTTCACAAAAAAATACAGTTTTATATCTTTATGTTTGAAGCCTGAAATGTGGCAAAAGGTCGCAAAGTTCAAGGGGGCCGAATACTTTCGCAAGGCACTGTACCTATATGTACATATTACCTCAATTAGCCCGACTTACCGGTGCCCCTGTACATTGACTCTCCACCGGTAGCACCTGTATATAGCCTCGCTACTGTTATTTTCACTGTCATTTTACTGTTTCTTTTTACATTTTATTTCTTAATTCTTTACTTATCTATTGTTTACCTAATACCTATTTTTGAGTTAAAATTGCACTGTTGGTTATTTCACTGTTGTATTCGGCGCATGTGACAAATAAACTTTGATTTGATGTCATTTGTAACATCTCTGGCCACGTCAGAACGCCATGATGGAATGTCCACTATGATATATGGCCCAAGACTGTCAATTCTTCTGCCTGGTCTTCTGATGCCATAAACTGTAGCAGGCATGTGATGAATGTCTCTCCCACGTCTCAGACATAAGTGCTCCCATAGATTACTGCAACACGTTGGACACGGCACTGACACAAATGTGTTTTGATGACGGCTCATCTTTCTTTCTTCTCATCTCTTTTCTTCTCAATATGCCAAGGACCTTAGGACAAATGGTAAAAATAACATCCAATCAGATTTCCATTTATGAGAAATAAGATTGAGAGAGCGAAAGGATGAAGAAGGGATAGACTGAATGACCCAGGGGTAGATTTATTGACTTTGGACCACTCTTGGGTTCAAATGCTATTTGAAATCATTCAAATACTATGAGCATTTGCTTTACCCTGCCTAGAGTGCCAAGTGGACAAGTCTTTGCACTTCTACAACTTCTCTATTGGTTGCTCAATCATTCCCAGCTAATGTATTTGAAAAAAAGGATTTGAACCCAGGTCTACTTTGGACGTGGTGAGGAAACCAAGGACACCTAGGGGACGAGGATCCTCCAGTCCAGACGACACATACACACCCTGTGTCCAACCATGCCATACCCCGACTCAGCATCAAACACACCGCCACTGCACATCGGCCAGCTCTGTTAACAGACCCAGCAAATCACAGCCTCTTCCTCCCCACATCAAAACAGAGGATGCTTAGTCTGGACCTGTCATCAGCAGGACACTGCCAAGGAATGAAGAACATACATTCACTTCACACCCTGGTCCCACTACATTAAAAATAAATGGCATACTAAACCTAACCCTTTCTGAAGGGGATCTCTGCTTTGAGAGTGGTGTTATATTAGGGGTGTAATATTAGGTATTTAATGTTAGGTGTGTAAAGCAAGGTTATTATAGTATAAAGCAAGGTTATTATCGTACAAAAATATATACATAAAATATACATATACAGTGCATTCGGAAAGTATTCAGACCCCTTCACTTTTTCCACTTTTTGTTCCATTACAGCCTTATTCTAAAATGGATTAAATAAAACATTTTCCTCATCAATCTACACACAATACCCCATAATGACAAACAGTTTTTTAAAAATGTTTTCAAATTCATAAAAGAAACTGAAATACCTTATTTACATAAGAATTCAGACCATTTGCTATGAGATTCAAAATTGAGCTCAGGTACATCCTGTTTCCATTGGTCATCCTTGAGATTGGAGTCCACCTGTTGTAAATTCAATTGATTTGGAAAGGCACACACCTGTCTATATAAGGTCCTACAGTTGACAGTGCATGTCAGAGGAAAAAACAAGCCATGAGGTCAAAGGAATTGTCCATAGATCTCAGAGACATGATTGTGTCGAGGCACAGATCTGGGGAAGGGTAGCAAAACATGTTTGCAGGATTGAAGGTTCCCAAGAACACAGTGGCCTTCATCATTCTTAAATGGAACCACCAAGACTCTTCTGGCCAAACTGAGCAATCAGGGGAGAATGGCCTTGGTCAGGGAGGTGACGAAGAACCCGATGGTCACTCTGAAAGATGCCCAGAATTCCTCTGTGTAGATGGGAGAACCTTCCAGAAAGACAAGCATCTCTGCAGCACTCCACCAATCAGGCCTTTATGGTAGGAGTGGCCAGACGGAAGCCATTCCTCAGTAAAAGGTACATGACAGCCCACTTGGAGTATGTCAAAAGGCACCTAAAGGACTCTCAGACCATAAGAAACAAGATTCTCTTTGGCCTGAATGCCAAGTGTCACATCTGGAGGAAACCAGGCACCGCTCATCACCTGGCCAATACCATCCCTACAGTGAAGCATGTTGGTGGCAGCATCATGCTGCGGGGATGTTTTTCAGCGGCAGGGATTGGGAGACGAGTCAGGATCGAGGAAAAGATAAACGGAGCTAAGTACAGAGAGATTCTTGATGAAAACCAGAGCGCTCAGGACCTCAGACTGGGGCGAAGGTTCATCTTCCAATAGGACAATGACCCTAAGCACACAGCCAAGACTGTTCAAGACAAGTCTCTGAATGTCCTTGAATGGCCCAGCCAGAGCCCAGACTTGAACCCGATCGAACATCTCTGGAGAGACCTGGAAATAGCTGCGCAGCGCCGCTCCCCATCCAATGTGACGGAGCTTGACAGGATCTGCAAAGAACAATGGGAGAAACTCCCAAAATACAAATGTACCAAGCTTGTAGCATCATACCCAAGAAGACTCGAGGCTGTAAGCACTGCCAAAGGTGCTTCAACAATGTACTGAGGAAAGGGACTGAATACTTACCTGTGATATTTCAGTTTTTTTTATTTTTAATACATTTGCAAATATTTCTAAAAAACGGTTTATTGATTTATCATTATGGGGTGCTGTGTGTAAATTGATGATGGGGAAAAAACGATTTATTCCATTTAAAAAGAAATGGCTGTAACGTAGCAAAATGTGGAGTGGGTGAAGGGGTCTGAATACTTTCCGAATGCACTGTGTGTGTATATACAGTTGAAGTCGGAAGTTTACGTACACCTTAGCCAAATACATTTAAGCTCAGTTTTTAATAGAGTCCTGACATTTAATCCTAGTAAACATTCACTGTTTTAGGTCAGTTAAGATAACCACTTTATTTTAAGAATGTGAAATGTTAATATAATAGAGAATTATTTATTTCAGCTTTTATTTCTTTCATCACATTCCCAGTGGGTCAGAAGTTTACATACACTCAGTTAGTATTTGGTAGCATCGCCTTAAACAATTTTAACTTGGGCCAATCTTCCGAAAAGCCTTCCACAAGCTTCCCACAAAAAGTTGGGTGAATTTTGGCCCATTACTCCTGACAGAGCTGGTGTAACTGAGTCAGGTTTGTGGGCCTCCTAGCTCTTACACGCTTTTTCAGTTCTGCCCACAATTTTTCTATAGGATTGAGGTCAGGGCTTTGTGATGGCCACTCCAATACCTTGACTAGTTGTCCTTAAGCCATTTTGCCACAACTTTGGAAGTATGCTTGGGGTCATTGTCCATTTGGAAGACCCATTTGCGACCAAGCTTTAACTTCCTGACTGATGTCTTCTTCATGATACCATCTTTTTTGTGAAGTGCACCAGTCCCTCCTGCAGCAAAGCACCCCCACAACATGATGCTGCAACCCCGGTGCTTCACGGTTGGGATGGTGTCTTCGGCTTGCAACCCTCCCCCTTTTTCCTCCAAACATCCTGATGGTCATTATGGCCAAACAGTTATATTTTTGTTTTATCAGACCAGAGGACATTTCTCCAAAAGTACGATCTTTGTCCCCATGTGCAGTTGCAAACTGTAGTCTGGCTTTTTTATGGCAAATTTGGAGCAGTGGCTTCTTCCTTGCTGAGCTGCCTTTCAGGTTATGTTCATATAGGACTCGCTTTACTGTGGATATAGATACTTGTGTACCTGTTTCCTCCATCTTCACAAGATCCTTTGCTGTGGTTCTGGGATTGATCTCTAGGAGACAGAGCGCGTCTCCTTCCTGAGCGGTATGACGGCTGCGTGGTCCCATGGTGTTTATACAGGCGTTTGGAAATTGCTTCCAAGGATGAACCAGACTTGTGGAGGTCTACCATTTTTTTCTGAGGTCTTGGTTGATTTCTTTTGATTTTCCCATGATGTCCAGCAAGGAGGCACCGAGTTTGAAAGTAGGTATTGATATACATCCATAGGTACACTTCCAATTGACTGAAATGATGTCAATTAGAAGCTTCTAAAGCCATTACATAATGTTCTGGAATTTTCCAAGCTGTTTAAAGGCACAGTCAACTTAGTGTATGTAAACTTCTGACCCACTGGAATTGTGATACAGTGAATTATAAGTTAAATAATATATAAACAAGAAGGCCAGCATCCCGAAGTCACCTCTTCACTGTTGACGTTGAGACTGGTGTTTTTCGGGTACTATTTAATGAAGCTGCCAGTTGAGGACTTGTGAGGCATCTGTTTCTCAAACTAGACACTCTAATGTACTTGTCCTCTTGCTCAGTTGTGCACCGGGGCCTCCCACTCCTCTTTCTATTCTGGTTACAGCCAGAATAGTTTGCTCTACACACACACACACACACACACACACACACACACACACACACACACACACACACACACACACACACACACACACACACAGACACAGACCTACCTACAATTACGTACACACACGCACACATGCAGTGCTTGACTTGGAATTGTCTCTCCATTTTCACAGAAATTCCCAAATTACATTATGCTATAAAGACCTCTGACTTTCATTGTTAAGGGTTATACACATTTTTACAGATGGAATTTCATGACTTTTTCATGACTTCTCTGTGACTTTTAACCACATTTCCATGACCAATAATTGGTGGCGTCTCTATGTAGCCTACATGAAAAAGTTAGCATAAATGTAGTATTGAGACTAGTCTCTGATTCCAGTTATTTTATTTAACTAGGCAAGTCAGTTAAGTACAACTTCTTATTTACAATGACGGTCTACCCCAGACAACACTGGGACAATTGTGCACCACCCAATCACAGCCAGATGTGATAGAGCCTGGATTCAAACCAGGGACTGTAGTGACACCTCGTGCATTTAAAAAAAATATTTATTAACCCTTATTTTACCAGGTAAGTTGACTGAGAAAAATATTATCATTTTCAGCAACAACTTGGGGAATAGTTACAGGGAAGAATGAATGAGCCAATTGTAAGCTGGGGATGATTAGGTGGCCATGATGGTATGAAGGCCTGATTGGGAATTTAGCCAGGACACCAGGGTTAACATCCCTACTCTTACAATAAGTGCCATGGGTTTTTTAGTGACCACAGAGAATCAGGACACCCGTTTATTAACAGATGGGATATCTGAAAGATAGAGCAATACACAGGGCAATGTCCCCAATCACTACCCTGGGATATAATTTTTCAGACCAGAGGAAAGGGTGCCTCCTACTGGCCCTCTAACACCACTTCCAGCAGCATCTGGTCTCCCATCCAGGGAGTGAGCATGACCAACCCTGCTTAGCTTCAGAAGCAAGCCTTCAGTTAGATGCAGGATGGTATGGTGCTGAGATGCAGCACCTTGGAATGCTGCGCCACTCAGGAGGCCTACTATCTACTGCAGTTGTGCCCCTTGATTTAGGCACTTAACCCCCTCCAATGTAGAATAACTGCTCTGTTAGGCTACTGTATAAAACACATGTGGTCAACCCTCCATTTGGAGAGCTACATGGTGTGTTGGCTTTTGATCCAACCCTGAAACACACCCAAGTCTGCTTATTAAGGTCCTGTTGAGCAGCTGAGGTTTAGGCTTCAATGTGGTGTGTTAGAACTGGGCTAAAACAAAAGCCTGCACCCCCAGTAACTCTCTTGGAGGATGTTGGCCACCCTTGATATAAAGGTTGCAACATTACAACCAAATACTTGTATGACTTTACACAATTATTTCCTCATTCAATGAATCAGGGATAAATGGGTAAGTTACAGGTCACTTAAAAAAAAAGGAAGCTAACTAAGACAAGTTTATCTATAACCTTATAAGGTAAAACAAATAATGTTTCAGGGGAGATCTATGCACAGCATGGAAGTTATTTTTCAATTTGGCAATTCATAGAATATTTTTTACGTTTTCGGAATTACATGGCTAGTTCACTGTCTAATAGAGGGAAATCCCAGTTTTCAAATTACGGTGTTAGATTTATTTCTCAACAATGCCGGTAGAAAGGCAACAACAAGTCAAGAACATTCATGTTTATAGCTAAATAGTTAACTAGCCATTCTAAAAGCAATGTTTTGAATTGGCTACATATTTAGTCTATAATTATTTTATAGGCCACCTGCCGCTGAAATGTCCCTCTCTCTCCTCCGGCAATGGTCAACTAGCATTAGTGTTGCAACCTGGCACACAAACAGATTATGCACAGCACAGAGACGCGCTGAAGGCTAGGCCTAATTCTGGTCATGGTTGATATGTAGATGTTTAAGTGATTTGATCATTTATTTAAAGAGGAAAACACTCTATTAAAATTAAATACTTTTCCAGGATTTTCATGACCATTAAAAACCCCAATTTGACAGTTTATGAATTCCCACTCTTCATTGCTATTCAATGCAGGTCCCGCCTTCATTTCGCTTTGATCAACCAATGTATGTGTACTCAGGCCAGTGATATCCCACTTTGTTTTATACACAGTTCCCCCAAAAATTGTAGGTGACAACAGTTCATCAAACATTGGAGTACAGTGCTTCAGACAGCTCCTGCCCAGCTCCTGCCCAAATCAAGCACTGCACACACATGTACAGTACCAGTCAAAAGTTTGGACACACCTACTCATTCCAGGGTTTTTAAAAGGTGTTAAACAAATCAAAATATATTTGATATTTGAGATTCTTCAAAGTAGCCACCCTTTGCCTTGATGACGGCTTTGCACACTCTTGGCATTCTCTCAAACAGCTTCATGAGGTAGTCACCTGGAATGCATTTAAATTAACATGAATTTATTTCCTTCTTAATGCGTTTGAGCCAATCAGTTGTGCTGTGATAAGGTAGGGGTAGTATACAGAAGATATCCCTATTTGGTAAAAGACAAAGTCCATATCATGGCAAGAGCAGCTCAAATAAGCAAAGAGAAATGACAGTTCATCATTACTATAAGACATGAAGGTCAGTCAATGCGGAAAATTTCAGGAACTTTGAAAGTTTCTTCAAGTGCAGTCGCAAAAACCTTCAAGAGCTATGATGAAACTAGCTCTCGTGAGGACCGCCACAGGAATGGAAGACCCAGAGAAACCTCTATTAAAGGACACGAATAATAAGAAGAGACTTGCTTAGGCCAAGCAAGAAACACAAGCAATGGACATTAGACAAGTGGAAATCTGTCCTTTGGTCTGTTGAGTCCAAGTTTGAGATTTTTGGTTCCAACCGCTGTGTATTTGTGAGAGGCAGAGTAGGTGAACAGATGACCTCCGTATGTGTGGTTCCCACCATGAAGCATGGAGGAGGAGATGTGATGGTGTGGGGGTGCTTTGCTGGTGACACTGTCAGTGAGTTTATTTAGAATTCAAGGCACACTTAACCCGCATGGCTACCACAGCATTCTGCAGCAAAACACCAATACACCTTCCCATCTGGCTTGTGGTTAGTGGGACTATCATTTGTTTTTCAACAGGACAGCACCTCCAGACTGTGTAAGAGCTATTTGACCAAGAAGGAGAGTGATGGAATGCTGCATCAGATGACTTGGCCTCCGCAATCACCCGAACTCAACCCAATTGAGATGGTTTGGGATGAGTTGGACCGCTGAATGAAGGAATAGCAGCCAACATGTGCTCAGCATATGTGGGAACTCCTTCAAGACTGTTGGAAAAGCATTCCAGGTGAAGCTGGTTGAGAGAATGCCAAGAGTGTGCAAAGCTGCCATCAAGGCAGGGTAGCCTAGTGGTTAGAGCATTGGACTAGTAACCGGAAGGTTGCAAGTCCAAACCCCCAAGCTGACAAGGTACAAATCTGTCATTCTGCCCTTGAACAGGCAGTTAACCCACTGTTCCTAGGCCGTCATTGTAAATAAGAATTTGTTCTTAACTGACTTTCCTAGTTAAATAAAGGTAAAAAAAAAAAAATTAAAAAGGCAAAGGGTGGCTACTTTGAAAAATATAAAATATGTTTTGATTTGTTTAACACTTTTTTGGTTACTACATGATTCAATATGTTTTATTTCATAGTGTTGATGTCTTCTCTATTATTCTACAATGTAGAAAACAGTACAAATAAAGAAAACCCTTGAATGAGTAGGTGTGTCCAATCTTTTGACTGGTACTGTACATGCATGCATGCACTCACACACCCTGGCCAGCATGAACCTCTATACAGCTGGACATGATTTGGGCCGCAGATGAGCTGCAGTGGACTAATGAGTGTATTTACCCCCGGGACACATTCTGAGTTGACCCCTGACCTCTACAAGCCACTGATACCTGATGGGGACTTTGACAGTGACTGGCCCAGACACACAGGCTGTATCTCAAATGGCACACTATTCCCTATACACTCTTCGAAAAAGGGTTCCAAAAGGGTTCTTCAGCTGTCTCTATAGGAGAACCCTTTTGGGTTCCATGTAGAACCATCTGTATGTAGGATCCTCTATAGAAAGGGTTGGAACTCAAAAGGGTTCTACCTGGAACCAAAAGGTTTCTGTTCTACCTGCAACCAAAAGGGTTCCACATGCAACCAAAAAAGGTTCTTCAATGTGTTCTCTTATGGGGACAACCAAAGAACCGTTTAAGGTTCTAGATATCAATTTTTTTTTTGTCCTAAGAGAGTACAGTGCACTACTTTCGACCAGAGCCCTATGGTTAAAATTAGTGCACTATACAGAGAATAGGGTGCAGTTTGGAACAGGCCTACAGCAAGTTTGCCAGAGCAGTGGCCTCAAACCGGATGGAGTCAGCTCAGCTCTGATTGATTGGAAGAGGATGATTGGATGATGTTTATCCACAGAATGAGTCATGTCTACCTTCGTTAATCTCTAAAAGTCTAAGCCGTGGGGGGGATAACATGTGGAATTGTTTGAATAATTATTTGGTAAAATATTACATTGACTACTTTACTGCTATAGCCCATAGAAAATAAAAAATAAGCAATCGAGACGTTTTTGTGAGAAGACCGATTTTCGGGATGTCTCATGGTCTGACAAACACTGCTTAGGCTCGGCCACCTTCCACCGCAGATGCAGAAGGCCGACAGAGAGAGAATATGGTAGATTGAGACGCAGCCTACGCAAAGAAAACATGGATATCTCTAGCTTAAATGGATGGATTTTTTAATTATGTTACTTAGATTGACGCGTGGTTGAGTCAATAGACTCTTAAGGATTAAACAAGAGCAGGAAGTATGTTGTAATTGAAAAGCACAGGGACAGACAGACAGACACTGCCCTCAGGCTTATAGCCATAGAGAGAAAGAGAGAGAGAGAGGCTCTGTTGGGACTCATTCACCACTTTGCTGCTGTTTGCCTTACTGAAGACCTAACGACTTCTCCTAAACGGAATGGTGGCTACTGCTGCTACTGTTTCTGCTACTGCTGTTGCTGTTTCTGCTACTGCTGTTGCTGTTTCTGCTACTTCTGTGTCTGTACTGTTGCTGCTACTGTTTTCCATTTACTACAACTATTTTGTAAATTCGACTTTATGCACATTCCACATCAGCAATAAACACTCCACAAGGATTGGGTTTATTTTCTCTTTGTGGGTTTCAGTCTCTCATTGATAATTCTCACCCAATTACCCCGAATGCCCCCAGAGGTAACTGATTAGTAAAAATGTAGTCTTTTTTTAAATGATAAAGTTTGAATTGGAGGTTATTAATCAAAGTTTGGCTCCTTCATTAAATAACATCTGATAAGCTTGGGAGTGCGAAGTCTGAATTTAATAGCATCATAACACTGGAACAGATTGATATAATTCAACGGCATAGTGTATGGTTGCTTTTCTTTCAACATCTGGCTTTCTCTCTCTCTCTTCTCCATCTCTCTCTACAGTGCATTCAGAAAGGATTCAGACCGTTTGACTTTCTCCACATTTTATTAGGTTACAGCCTTATTCTAAAATGGATGAAATTATTTTTTCCCTCATCATTCTACACACAATACCCCAAAATGACGAAGCAAAAACTGTTTTTTAGAAATTTTGACAAATGTATTTGAAATATCTGAAAAATCTGAAAAATCACATTTACATAAGTATTCAGACCATTTACTCAGTACTTTGTTGAAGCACCTTTGGCAGCAATTACAGCCTCGAGTCTTCTTGGGTATGATGCTACAAGCTTGGCACACTTGTGTTTGTGGAGTTTCTTCCATTCTTCTCCGCAGATCCTGTCAGGTTGGATGGGGAGCGGCATTGCACAGCTATGTTCAGGTTTCTCCAGAGGGGATCTCTGGATCTCTCTGTACTTCTCTCCGTTCATCTTTCCCTCGATCCTGACTAGTCTCCCAGTCCCTGCCACTGAAAAACATCCCCACAGCATGCTTCACCGTAGGGATGGTGCCAGGTTTCCTCCAGACTTGGCATTCATGCCAAAGAGTTCAATCTTGGTTTCAGCAGACCAGATAATATTGTTTATCATGGTCTGAGAGTCCTTTAGGTGCTCTCAGACCACAAGAGTCCTTTAGATGGACTCCAATCAAGTCGTAGAAACATCTCAAGGGTGATCAATGGAAACAGGATGCACCTGAGGTCAATTTCGAGTCTCATAGAAAAGGGTCTTAATACTTACAGTAAGTAAACAGTTTTTGATTTGTCATTATTGAGTATTGTGTATAGACTGATGCTAAAAAATCTATATTTCATCAAGGCTGTAACACAACAAAATATACTAGGCTATATGGAGTTTTTCAGAAAAGGTCATACTCAAAGCATGTGCTTCACTGACATTTTCAACCTCTCAGTAACTGAGTCTGTAATGATCACGTTTCAAGCAGACAACTATAGTCCCTTTGCCCAAGACTGCGAAGGTAACCTGCCTAAATGACTACTGGCCTGTAGCACTCATGTCGGTAGCCATGAGGTGCTTTGAAATGCTTGTCATGGCTCACATCAACACCATCATCCTGGACACCCTAGAGACCCACTCCAATTCACATACCGCCCGAACAGATCTACAGATGATGCAATCATCATCTCGATCACACTCCCCTTCCCACCTGGACAAAAGGAACACCTGTGTGAAAATGCTACTCATTGATTACAGCTCAGCGTTCAACACGACACGATGGCCAAGCACGACTCCAACACCATCATTAAGTTTGCTGACGACAAAACAGATCACCGACAATGATGAGACAGCCTATAGGGAGGAAGTCAGAGACCTGGCAGTGTGGTGCCAGGACAACAACCTCTCCCTCAATGTGAGCAAGACAAAAGAGTTGATCGTGGACTACAGGAAAAGGAGGTCTGAACAGGCCCCCATTAACATCAACAGGGCTGTAGTGGAGCGTGTCGAGAGTTTCAAGTTCCTTTGTGTCAACATCACCAACAAACTATCATCGTCCAAACACACCAAGACAGTCGTGAAGAGGACACAACAACAATTTTTTTCCCCTCAGGAGACTAAAAAGATTTGGCATGGGTCCCCAGATCCTCAAAAAGTTATACAGCTGCACCATCGAGAACATCCTGAATGGTTGCATCACTGGTCAGATGCTGAGCAACTGGTCCTCATCCGGCCATAAGGCGCTACAGAGGGTACTACGTATGCTCAATACATTACCTGGGCCAAGCTCCCCCCCACCTCCTTTGATTTTACACTGCTGCTACTCGCTGTTTATTATCTATAAATAGTCACTTTACCCCAACCTACATGTACAAACTGCCTCGACTAACCTGTACCCCACATATTGAGTCGGTACCGGTACCCCCTGTATATACTTATTGTTATGTCATTTTAATCTGTTACTTACATTTTTTACTATAGTTTATTTTGTAAATATTTTTTAAACTATATTTCGTGAACTGCATTGTTGTTTAAGGGCTTGTAAGTAAGCAAATCACGATAAGGTCTGCACTTGTTGTATTCGGCTCATGTGACAAATAACATTTGATTTGATCCGATTATTATTTCTACTTTTGGAACTTAACAGTCTTTATATATTTCATACTTCCATTCATCTTTTCTACTGGTCCCAGGGACCTTCAGACATGATTTGTGAGGTCTGTGGGCATCCTAGAGCAAAACAACGGACATGTATGTGTTCATGAGAGTTTCACCTTTCAACAGATGGTTCATGTAAGTGGGTAGCCCAAACTGTTTGGATGCTAGAGACAGAAGTTGGCAGATTGGCTGTACTGATTTCAGAGTCGCAAGACACTTGTGGGTGGCCCTACAGCAAAACAACCTACATGAATGTGTTTGTGAGAGTCTAATCTGTCCATAGCGATCATAATCAATTCTTTAGGCCAAACCGGACGCTAAACACGATTGTGTGAGAAGACCGAACCTCGGGATATGGTCTGACAACATAGCTCTTGCTCTGTCACCTTTAACTGCAAATGCGGAAGTGCGACATGAGCAAAGGCGGTGGATTGTGACGCATCCAATGCATAAAAACATATATCTGTAGGTTAAACAGACAGATTTTTATGTGGATGTTTTATTGTGCTTATTATATTTACGCATGGGCGCGGACATCGACTTTTGTAATCTATGAAATTTAAATGCAAGAATAACACAATCAACGTTTGGTAATAATTTGCATGAACACTCAAAAAAATGATAAACAGCTGTTGTGTCATTTGTTATTCTTAGGGGCTGAAGTGACTGTGCTGGTGAGAGGAAAAACACATGATGATGTTTGTCCTCTTGGGACTTCTATAAAAATACGTTGTCAACAGTAGTGCCCATAGGACTTCAGCAATCCTCTGAAGGCAATCGATACTGTAGCTCACTTCCATCTAATGTTTTGTCTCTGCTGGTGGGAAGCTTCGACAGCTGTAGGCCTATAGGAGACCATCCAGGCTCATTTAATGCCTATAGCATAAAGCTGAGGTTCAATATCCAATGGGTCCGCTGTCCATTGGGTCCCCTTGAGTCTTCCTCTGAATGTTCCACAGCTTACAAAACATGTCTGAATTTGAGCAACATAATATGCCAGCGGCAACAATCCCTCCCACCGCTTCAGTCTCCCCCAGTCAGTCCTCTAGGCTAACCCAGAGGCAGGGCCTATAGTGCAGAAGGCTCTGAAGCCTCTCTATCAGGATGGTTCTACAACAGCAGCACGTGCCACTAATGTCTGACTACTACTTTATTATTTAAACTAAAGACATAATGTAAGAGCAAGCTATTTAATAAATATTAAATCATAACAACTTGTAACATAGCAGAACATACCGTAAATAACTAAAGTTATATTTACTCAATAACTTTAATATTTGTTAACAGTACTCAAAAACATTAAGTGATATGAAATCTTATTGACATATGAGTTAGTACCACTTTTATGATTTGAGTTCTACTGACCGTTGGAGATGTTTGAGTTGCCACTACTCAATTTATTTAATGAGTTAGACAGTTACTTTTTACAGTGCGGAGCCCCGCAGATAATCATTGGCTTTTGGCTCTCAGCCTCGGCCAATGGGAGGGCTCACTCCCACCTGTTTCCAGAGGCCCTGCCCTGGATGGGCTTCTCTACTCCAGCTTCCAGCTGTCTGACAGTGAGCGAGGCGGATGGGATGGCAGGAGGGAACGTTATCTGGTCATGTGAGAAGCATGTCTTATGAAAAGAAAGATCTGGGGTGTGGGGTCTGTTTTGCTCCTCCTGGAGTTCGTCCCAAATGTCCTAACCCATTGGGTTTTGGTCAAAAGTAGTGCACTATATAGGGAATAGGGTGCCATTTGGGACGCACTCCCTAGATTCTCCGTGTGGGATTCAAGCACCCTCTGGGACGGAAGGATTTCCTTAAGCTTGCGTGGCTGAATGGAGGATTGAGAGAGGGAGAGAGGGAGAGAGGGAGAGAGGGAGAGAGAGAGAGAGATAGAATCTGAACCCAGGCGTTAGCTGTGTTTGTTTTATTTTGTCACATCATTATTCTGGGGATGGGGGGGGGCTTGACTTTAATTTGATGTGCAGTGATGAGTTGCCCCTGTCTGTTCTCACACACACACATTCAGCTGTCTATTCTCTGCCTATGGGGCTCCGGCGGTCGTTTCCCTTCAAAACCAAACAACCGTTTTCCTCTGGATGGACATGAAGATGGTTTGCCCTCTAAGTTGCCTCTTACCTCACATCCAGTAGCTGTGTACAATGGCAGTGACAGAACTGGGCAGTTTGCCCCATATCTCCTACACTCTTAGAAAAAAGGGTTCCAAAAGGATTCTTCGGTTGTCCCATAGGAGAACCCTTTTTGGTTCCATGGTTAACCTTTTTTGGATTCCAGGTTGATCCCTTTTTGGAAAGGGTTCTACGTGGAACCCAAAAGCTTCTACCTGGAACCAAAAGGGTTTTTCCCAAGACCCAAAAAGGGTTCTCCAAAAGATTATCCTATGGGGACAGCTGAAGAACCCTAAATTGCACCTTTTTTTCTGATAGTGTACTGGCCAGATTGGGCTTGTGTCCCAAATGGCACCATATTCCTTATTCGCCCTATTGCTCTGGTCAAAAGTAATGGACCATGTAGGGAATAGGTTGCAATTTAGGACATAGCCTGAATGTAGCTCACACTTTTTTATGTCCCCACCTCTTGTTAAATGAAGTGATTTTGACCATTAGATTCTGAATGCTTGACAAGAGGTAATGTGTTATTTCACAAGTCTTGTAAGAATAATGCATGGTGATAAATCCAAAGCCTCACTGATCTTACGAGACAGGCTGTAAATGACTTATGAATTATGTCCACTGTTTTTATCCCTGTGGCACTCCTCATTTGGCCAGACAACCACACCCGTCCAGAGAGAAAGTTCTGGGATGAAGCCACTAAGTTTCTTAAAACTGGACTTGTAGATGAGTCTAAGTAGGATTGTGAAAAGACAGAGTTATCAGAGGTTAATGAAATATGCATGTCAAACACGCATGTCACGCACGTGCACACACAAACACAAACAAACACACACACACACACACACACACACACACACACACACACACACACACACACACACACACACACACACACACACACACACACACACACACACATACACATACACATACACATACACACACACACACACACACACTCTTGTAGATACACTCCTGCCAAATGAAGCGTGAAGCCAAATCAGAGGAATCAGAGAAAATAAATATTTTCATAATTTGTGAACACGTTCCCCTTTCAGCAGAGGGAAATGGTAGAATAACATAAATTGAGTCTGACTGTGGTTTGGTCAATAGACCCAAAGTCAACAGGATTAGGGACTGAGAAAGCAGAGAGATGAATAATCTAATTGTACAGAATCATTGGCCACTGCATAGGGGGAGCATTCATTTATCTTAATCACACTTCTTCCACTTGGGAAATGCAGGAGGCATGTCAGATAGAGTAGGTAGAGTAGGTATCTTTCTGATCTTACTCTTGTCTCTTTCAACCGTTGTACAAGCCTGGCACACAAGGCTAGGATTACGCAAACAGAAAAAGCATTTTCAAAATTGTTTAGGATACAGTTATTTTTTTCTCTTATCATGAAACAATCTTCTAAACTATGCCAAATACCAGCAGTGGTAGAAATCTCCCTTATACTGTAGGTTATTCCATGTTCACATTCAGTTGCCCCAACAATGGAGGACTGATGATAGGCTACTGTACCAGAGGTGGGGACAACATTTGTTTTGGCTGTCACTGCGGAATCCCTAACGTTGTGCCTGCATGGGATATTTAAGACCAGTGTGTACTGTTTACTTTCATGTCTGGGTGGGACACCGGGCCATCTGTGGTCAACCAGGGGTGGGACCTCTAATTGTACTTACCAGGACTTAGAGGACTGGACAGGCCAAGAACAATAACCAGGGTGGTTTGGCCTCATCAGACACCAGTCACACTTTGATGCTTGGTGTTGGGTTTGAGGTATCGGGGTATAAACGTCTTGGAGGAGGAAAAAGACAATATCATTCCCAGACATACGTACAGACAGACAACCCAAAATAATTTGTCTGTAGTTCCCCCACTTTACATGTTCCTTCACTAATCTCCTATTCTGCAGAAAGAGGAACAAATGTATTTGAACGCTATTCACTCAGAAAGGAATGTTTCTCACAGAGAAATAGAGCAGCACATGTAATTCCTAACAATGTTGGACTTGTTAGCCTAGCTGAGACAAAGGTCAAATGGGCTAAAGAAAAGTTTTGGCAGCAGATAGAGCTGATGATCGACCACAGCGCTGTGCTCGGGGCCAGAGGACGTGATAATGGGTGGCTTGACGTTCTCCTCCATCAAATAAACCATTTAAATAATTCCTCTCCACAGACAGAGTTTCGTACCAACACCAAAGACTTCTTCTGAGTTGTACAAATTGCACTGTCTGCATCACAGAAAAGCCAAAGAATGCTGGTGGAATAACTCTGATTGTAATTTAATTAAATGTACCACAGATTTAAATCTGAAAAGTAAAATTATTTGCCATTATAAAAAACATATGTTGTCTCAAAACATGCTGCTGCTGGGGTTTAGTGTTTCTGTACATTTTCTCCGAGCAAATTGGGGTTCCTGCTCAAAGATAAAATAATGAGAGACTGTGGAACTGGGGGGACTGAACACAAGTCATGTGGTCAGGTTTCACATTTTATTTGTCACATATGCCGAATACAACAGGTGTAGTAGACCTTACAGTGAAATGCTTACTTAACCAACAATGCCGTTTTAAGAAAAATACGTGTTAAGAAAGAAAAAAAATTGAAAAATAACACATCATTCACTGTATTACAATTCCAGTGGGTCAGATGTTTACATACACTAAGTTGACTGTGCCTTTAAAAAGCTTGGAAAATTCCAGAAAAGGATGTCATGACTTTAGAAGCTGCTGATAGGCTAATTGACATCATTTGAGTCAATTGGAGGTGTACCTGTGGATGTATTTCAAGGCCTACCTTCAAACTCAGGTCCTCTTTGCTTGACATCATGGGAAAATCAAAAGAAATCAGCCAAGAACTCAATTCAACTAAAAAAAAAAAAAATTTGTAGACCTCCACAAGTCTGATACATCCTTTGAAGCAATTTACAAACACCTGAAGGTACCACGTTCATCTGTACAAACAATAGTATGCAAGTATAAACACCATGGGACCACGTAGCCGTCATACCGCTCAGGAAGGAGAAGCGTTCTGTCTCCTAGAGATTAACGTATTTTGGTGCGAAAAGTGCAAATCAATCCCAGAACAACAGCAAAGGACCTTGTGAAGATGCTGAAGGAAACAGGTACAAAAGTATCTATATCCACAGTAAAACGAGTCCTATATCGACATAACCTGAAAGGCCGCTCAGCAAGGAAGAAGCCACTGCTCCAAAACCGCCATAAAAAAGCCAGACTACGGTTTGCAACTGCACATGGGGACAAAGATCGTACTT
This sequence comes from Oncorhynchus mykiss, assembly GCF_013265735.2. Taxonomy (NCBI): domain Eukaryota; kingdom Metazoa; phylum Chordata; class Actinopteri; order Salmoniformes; family Salmonidae; genus Oncorhynchus; species Oncorhynchus mykiss. The sequence continues at coordinate 26,112,220 of NC_048584.1, read as the reverse complement.
TTTGGAGAAATGTCCTCTGAATTGATGAAACAAAATAGAACTGTTTGGCCATAATGACCATCGTTATGTTTGGAGGAAAAAGGGGGAGGCTTGGCAGCATCATGTTGTGGGGGTGCTTTGCTGCAGGAGGGCCTGGTGCACTTCACAAAATAGATGGCATCATGAGGGAGGAAAATGATGTGCTTATATTTGTATATTTGTTGTTACTAGGATTAAATGTCAGGAATTGAAAAACTGAGTTTAAATGTATTTGGTTAAGGTGTTTGTAAACTTCCGACTTCAACTGTACAGGTAGAGGTAAAGTGACTGTGCATGTATAAAAAACAGAGAGTAGCAGCAGTGTAAAAATGGGGGTGGGGTGTCAATGCAAATAGTCCAGGTAGCCATTTGATTAGCTGGTCAGGAGTCTTATTGCTTGGGGGTAGAAGCTGTTAAGAAGTCTTTTGGACCTAGAATTGGCGCTCTGGTACCGCTTGCTGTACGGTAGCAGAGAGAACTGTCTATGACTAGGGTGGCTGTGGTCTTTGGCTATTTTATGGGCCTTCCTCTGGCACCACCTGGTATAGAGGTCCTGGGTGGCAGGAAGCTTGGCCCCTGTGATGTACTAAGCCATACGCACTACCCTCTGTAGTGCCTTACGGTTGGAGTTCGAGCAGTTGCCATACCAGGCGGTGATGCAACCAGATGCTCTCTATGAGGACAAATGCCAAATATCTTCAGTCTCCTAAGAGGGAATAGGCGTTGTTGTGCCCTCTTCATGACTGTCTCGGTGTGTTTGAACCAAGATATTTTGTTGGAGATGTGGACACCAAGGAACTTGAAATTCAAACCTGCTCCACTACAGCCCCATCGATGAGAATGGGGAGATGCTCGGCCCTCCTTTTCCTGTAGTCTATTATCTTATCCTTTGTCTTGATCACGTTGAGGGAGACGTTGTTATCCTGGCACCACACTGCCAGGTCTCTGACCTCCTCCCTATAGGCTGTCTCCTTTTTGTCGGTGATCACTGTAGTGTCCTCGGAAAACTTAATGATGGTGTTGGAGTCGTGCTCGGCCATACAGTCATGGGTGACAGGGAGTACAGGAAGGGACTGAGCACGCACCCCTGAGGGGTTGAGGATCAGCGTGGTAGATGTGTTGTTACCTACCCTTTCCAGCTGGGGGCGGCCAATCAGGAAGTCTAGCATACAGTTGCAGAGGGAGGAGTTTATTCCCAGGATCCTTAGCTTATTGATGAGCTTTGAGAGCAATTTGGTTTTGAATGCTGAGCTGTAGTCAATGAATAGCATTCTCACATAAACCCAGCAAAAAAATAAACATCATCTCACTGTCAACTGTGTTTCTTTTCAGCAAACTTAACATGTGTAATTTTTTTTATGAACATTACATGATTCAACAACTGAGACATAAACTGAACAAGTTCCACAGACATGTGACTTACAGAAATGGAATAATGTGTCCCTGAACAAAGAGGGGTCAAAATCAAAAGTAACAGTGAGTATCTGGTGTGGCCACCAGCTGCATTAAGTACTGCAGTGCATCTCCTCCTCATGGACTGCACCATATTTGCCAGTTCTTGCTGTGAAATGTTAACCCACTCTTCTACCAAGGCACCTGCGAGTTCCTGGACATTTCTGGGGGGAATGGCCCTAGCCCTCACCCAACAGGTCCCAGATGTGCTCAATGGGATTGAGATCCTGGCTCTTTGCTGGCCATGGCAGAACACTGTTTTGCAGGAAATCACGAACAGAACGAGCAGTATGGCTGGTCATGCTGGAGGATGAGCTTGCAAGAAGGGTAACACATGAGGGAGGAGGATGTCTTCCCTGTAACGCACAGCATTGAGATTGCCTGCAATGACAACAAGATCAGTCCGATGATGCTGTGACAGGCCTCGGTGTAACGCTCATTCCTTCGACGATAAACGTGAATCCGACCATCATCCCTGGTGAGACAAAACCGTGACTCGTCAGTGACGAGCACCTTTTGCCATTCCTGTCTTGTCCAGCGACGGTGGGCTTGTGCCAATAGGCGACGTTGTTGCCAGTGATGTCTGGAGGACCTGCCTACAACCTTCAGTGTATCCTTACAAGCCTTCAGTCCAGCCTCTCTCAGCCTATTGCGGACAGTCTGAGCACTGATGGAGAGATTGTGCCTTCCTGGTGTAACTTGGGCAGTTGTTGTTGCCATCCTTTACCTGTCAGTAGAAATGCCTCTTTAGTGTCCTAGGTTTTCATAACTGTGACCTTAATTGCCTACCTGTTTGTGTCGTAACGACCTTTCCACAGGTGCAAGTTCATTAATTGTTTATAGTTCATTGAACAGACATGGGAAACAGTGTTTAAACCCTTCACAATGAAGATCTGTGCAGTTATTTGGATTTTTATGAATTATGATTGAAAGACAGGGTCCTGAAAAAGGGACATTTCTTTTGTTGCTGAGTTTAGGTGTTACTTTTGTCCAGGTGGGAAAGGGCAGTGTGGAGTGCAATGGAGATTGCTTCATCTGTTGATCTGTTAGGGCGATATGCAAACTGTTGAAGTGAGCCATGACCAGTCTTTCAAAGCACTTCATGGCTACAGACATGAGTGTTACGGTTTGCTTGTCATTTAGGCAGGTTATATTGGTGTTTTTGGGCACAGGGCCTATGGTGGTCTGCTTGAAACATGTTGGTATTACAGACTCGACCAGGGACAGGTTGAAAACCTCAGTGAAGACACTTGCCAGTTGGTCAGTGCATCGTCGGAGTGCACGTCCTGGTAATCAGTCTGGCCCTGCGGCCGTGTGGTTGTACATTTGTGTGTTTGTGTGTGTGTAAACATAGGACGGTGTTTGTGTTTTGGTTCTGTGCGTGTGCCTTTGTGTGTGCGTATGTACTGTATGTATGGAATTCCCTAACAGGGACAATCGTATTAGGGGACCTTGTCATAATAGAACAAAAGCCAGACAATAACAGTAATGGGCATGTAATGGAATGGTAGGAGAAGCTCCATGGTGCCTGGGTCGTCCTGCACCTCTACCCATCCCTCCCCATCCCAGGGGTTCATAACAAGAGACAGAGCTAAACTCCCATCCGTCCTCACAGTTCAGGGGGTAAACTACTAGTGAAATCAGACACTGGGGTGCTGTGAGGCGCTGTGAGTTTCAGTCAGTCAAAACCTTTTGAATGGCTAGTGCTGAGGGTGGTGGGGTTAAATTCTTGCAGATCTTTTCCGTCTGTCAAAGCCGTTGGGGTGGTGGTGTGTTAGGAGGGTAGTGAGGGTTAAATTCTAGACAATCTTCAGTAGGAATGGCCTTTGATTGCCCCTCGTCCCCGACTCTGCCGTCGATGTATAGGGTGCTGTTGAGTTGTAACCCGACCCTGCCGTTGTATTGGAGTGATGCAGCAGGGGCTGATAGCTCATCTCATCGGCTGGGATCCAGTGTAACATGTAGCTCCTGGGTTCAAAAAATACTCCAAATCTTTGAGCGTTTGATCTAACCTTCCTGAAGTGCCAGGTGGGCAGGGCACTATTGCGACTTTTCTTTTGGCCATTAAAGCCTGGCAAGCTCAAACAAGCACATATGATGTATTTTGAAGGATGTTAAATAGTATTTGAACCCTGGTCTCTAAAAGACAGGGGCAGGTGTGTGAAATATCCCGGCGTTAGGGGACGGATGAGACCCCCAGAGATGACAGCCTCTTGGCCTGTCCTAAGGACTGATTACGGGCCTGGCTGGCAGTCCATGCTGCCTGCTGCGTGCTATCCCATACCCCTCCTCCAACCCCTATAACCATCCTCCAACCCCCCTCCAATCCACTTTCTTTCATGTGTGGAACTGGAGACAGGTTCAACCTGCACGTACACTGGCAATTTCATTTCTCAGATTTATCAAGCTTTTTTTTTACAGGGGGATGCAGAAAATAAAACAACTTGACTGGAGAGAGCTATGGGCAACTGGCTGTTAAAAGGCTGAGAGAGGACAGGGTTAGGCTGGGATGAGTGTCAAGTCAGGGGTGGCCAAAGGGGATTGTAGTGGAGGGTTTTGGGGCTTGGGTGGAAGGGATGGTGGGGAATGGAGGTCCTTAAGTCTCAGATTCAGACACAAGTGCCATCATTGTCATCACCTTGTTGTGATTTCATTTCATCTCTCGGCGCCACTATAGCAGGCAGTATCTGGCGATTGGGTTACAGGGGGGCCTGCCTCATTTTTTTTTCTCATGGGAATCCACTGACGACCTAGGGAGGCCCATTCTCAACCACCAGGCAGGGATGAGTAGTCTGGGTATTTATGAGCAGGGGTGAGTGGTTATTCATATGAATCTATATAATATTGTGTTTTCCGGGCTCACATCTGTGAATAGCATCAGAGGCTCTCAAAACAAATTGATAGGGTTGTTAAAATCATGTCTTAATATAATATTATGTTTATGTGTTTGATATAGGTTCTGCATGGGTCACGCTGGCTCCTTCTGGCTGATGAGCTAAGGCTATAATCAAGTAAAGATACAGTAAGCCATATACTGTCAGCCATTTGCACTGTTGCTGCTTTTATATTTAGCATTATCTAACGAGAAAACAACACAACCCTACTGAAGCTTTAGCAAGATTAGTTATTTTCTCTTTTCTCGTAGCCATCCGATGAAGTTATTCTCCGGTCAGCATTTCTAGATGACTGGCAGGCTGCCTGTCTGTGATGTGATAAGTCTGATCAGTTTAATGACAGTTCTCTCAGCATTAACATGTCTAGTCAGGGGTTTATGATGGAGCTCTAAGTAGACCAGAGAGCTATTAGACCTAAGGATGAAATGTTGTCAGGTTAACAGGGTCTACGTCTCCAATGACACTCTATTCCCTATGTGGTGCACTACTTTTGAGTAAAAGTAGTGCACTATCAAGGGAATTGGGTGGAATTTGGGACATGGTGTACAACTGGAAGACGTGGCTAATTTCACAACGGGAGATGAGGGAAGGCTGTCTCGTTAATCACAAGAAAGGTGGAAGAAACCAGAAACCCCCAGCCGCCAAGATTAGATATACCCATCAACCTTTTTATTGTATACCATCAATGTTATGGACAAATGTGCGCTGACATTCTGCTTCAAACAGACTTCAACTCTCTTGGTGTAACACAACACCTCTGGCTGGTAGATTCAGTAAGTCCTCCAGTCGTTTTCCTGTTGACTCTGAGAGCCGAGAAGGAGACATGAGATTGTGTTTGATCCAAGTATTGCTTCATTTTAAAGGTTGAGAGTTATGTGATGTGCCGGCAAGCTCACGATGTGTAATCCTGGGGTTTTGGTTGAAAACCCCCCACATATCCATGTCCATCACACAGAAAGTATGGCTTCCTCCAGATGTTTTTACAGGTATGGGATAGTACATTATCAGTAGGGCTGTAACGATACCAGCATTGCAATATTGTTAATGTTTTAGATGGAATGGACCAGAACTAATGCCACAGAGGGCCCGCTACTATGCCGTTACCACACCGACCCAAGACAGCTGCCAGCGTACCCTAGCCAACAAGTTGCGTCTGACAACGTCGAACCCACTAAGGTCAGGAGCACCGGTGGGAAAGTGACATCACAGCCCATGTCTCCCAGCATGCTTTGCCACTATGGTGCCCTTAACCCTGCGACCTGGCCTGATGGCGGTGGGGGAGATCAAAGGGACCATGTGACACCAGCTACTGTCGTCAGACACGGCTCCTGACATTTTGTGCCCTTTCAGACACAGCCGTCATGGGGAGACTGCAGACACAGGGCAGCTTGGGCAGAGGAAAGTCATAATAACAGCTCTGTATTGAAGTGGTGTTCTCTGGCGGCTGTGGGTCTATAAAGAGTCTGATTCTGGGCCCCAAAGCGTGACACGCATTTGAAATCATTGGTTCATCTCATTAAAGGAAGAGTTATAAACAACATGATTAATATAAAGATTAATATGTTTTGCTGACATATGTGGTAGGACTCCTCAATGAATGAGAATGAAAGACATTGAGAGTGGAACAACTAAGCAAAATGAACAAAGCAATGACATCTGTACACACTGTAGTCCACTATCCTATGTATTAATCTCTCCCCATCTCTAAGTTTGACTGAACTTTTAAAACGGACACATTTTTGGTGGATGAGATGAGATTTGTTTTCCAAGTCCATACAATACAAAGAGCTTTGAGCATCTGACAAAAAGTGCTATATAAACGCTATGTAAAACCAATAAATGATTATCATTAAAAGACCCCTACATGGGGTGTGTATGTGTCTAGCCCTCTATATGTGACTCCACTGTGTGGCTGTCTGTCAGTGAGAGATATATTCATCTACTGACTCCCTCCCTGCAGGCTTCAGAGGGGTGTAAAAGTGTCCCGTCACGCTACAGGTGGAGGATGCAGCGTGAAATGGCACCATTGTCATCTAGCAGAGCCATCTGTTTCACTCGAACACCCGTACACACACACACACACACACACACACACACACACACACACACACACACACACACACACACACACACACACACACACACACACACACACACACACACACTCCTGTGCCACTTGTTGTTGTATTCTCTGTCGCATGCAAGAACAATAGGCCATCACCTCACTATGAACCCAGAGGGTGTGAAGCACTGATTTAAACTCCCATTATCGTCACAATGCCAACGGAATGGAGGAACTATGTCTAAAGTAAAGTTGTTTTGTTGGCTGTGAGCACAGATGGGTTCCTTTCAGTGTTTTGGTCAATTTAATGTTTCTGACTTGAGGCCCTGTTTCTGCATCTTAATTATGTCTGTTGGATAACTTTGAAGGTGTTAAGTGTGTTCTAGCATGAGCTATCTGAAGTTAAACTGTTTTGTTGGCTGCAAGCACAGATGGGTTCCTTTAGTGTTTGGTTACTTAAAATGATGCTCCAGAGCTTTTGTATAATTTAAGCCAGTAGTTTTGAAAGTTGTGCTCATGAGCCAAAACGGGTTCCCGAAAATTGCATACAATTGTGTACTACGTCATCCATTTCGGAATACATACACTTTTGTTGCAATACGTATGAAGTTACAAATTCCAATTCATACAGTATGTTACGAATTTGTAAGTGCTTAAGATCCCAGACTGCATCTTTATTGTATTGGACTGACTCTGATCCTGTTTTTTTTTATGTCTGTTGGATAAAGTTAACCAGTTTCAAGTTTTAATGTCACATGCACAAGTACAGTGAAATGCCTTTCTTGCAAACTCAAAACCCAACAATGCAGTAACCAATAGCAATGTATTACTAGAAACAAGAATAGGAAATACACAATAAAGTAAGAAAGTAAGTAAGCTTACTATATAGAGGAAATATTTAAAAACTCAAATCCAATCCCATTTTTACATAAGCAGGGATACTGGACTGATGGACATAGATATGTATAGGGGTAAGGGGACTAGGCAACAGGATATAAGATAAACAGAATAGCAGCAGCTTGCATGTGAGTGGGTGTGTGGGTGTGTAGAGTCAGTATAAATGTATGTGCATATTATGTGTGAGTGAGCAAATGATGGTGTGAGTGTTTGTGTGTGTGTGTTGGAGTGACAGTGTGTGTGAGTGTGTAGGTCCCTGTGAGTGTGTAGGGCCCTGTGAGTGTGGAGAGCCCTGTGAGTGTGCATGGAGACAGTGCAAATAGTGAAATAAAAGGTCAATAAAGATACAAGGTAAACTTGGTTCGTGTAGCTATTTTGTTGCCTATTTATCAGTCGAATTTCTTGGGGATAGAAGCTGTTAAAGAGCCTGTTGGTGTCAGATTTGATGCACTGGTACCACTTGCCGTGTGGCAACAGAGAAAATAGTCTATGGCTTGGGTGGTTGGTGTCTCTGATGATTTTCCGGGCCTTCTTTTCACACTGCCTGGTATATAGGTCCTGGATGGCAGGGAGCTCGGCTCCAGTAATGTACTGGGATGTACTGGGCACAACCTTCTGTAGCGCCATGCGATTGAGGGCGGTGCTATTGCCATACCAAGCAGTGATGCAGCCAGTCAATATGCTCTCAATGGTACAGCTGTAGAATCAATCAATCAATCAACCTTTTCAGGATTTGAGGGCCCTGTGTTAAAATGACAGAGACAACATCAGAAAGTGAGATCAGGCTAAATATCTCAATTTGCCTCATAACATGTAAGCTGTGCTTACCCAGGAAGCCCAATTCTGATATTTTTTTTAATCACCAATTGGTCTATTGACCAATCATATCAAATATTGGGCAAAATATTAGAATAGGGTTGCCTGCATAAACACAGTCTTCAAGAGGTTCCTTAGTCAAGTGACATAATGCGACATGTAAGTAACACAGTGCCATGTTTTAAGTGATGCCATGCAATGTTTGATGCCACAGTTTCGAATTGTGACTCACTCACATGTCAATTTAACATAGTTTTAGCAAGGCTGTAATTCTGGATACAACTGTTTAACCAGAATCTGTTTGGTAACCCAAGCTGATAATTATATGATTCTGTTTACATCAAGTGTTCAAGTGAGAGTTCCTGTCTGCAATTTCAGCCACTTACAAGACATCCAGAGGCTAGCGTGATTACTCTTTCCTTCCTGCAAATTGCATTAGGCCTACAATTTGTAAATTGGACATCAACACTCTATAGTCAAATTTTGTTCCCTTTTTGAATGAAAACCTCTTTGTTCTGTCTCACAAGAATGGCCCACCAACACATCAAAACAAATTCTATTGGTCACATACACATGTTTAGCAGATGTTATTGGGGGTGTAGGGAAATGCTTGTGCTTCCAGCTCCGACAGTGCAGTAATATCTAACAAGTAATATCTAACAGTTTCACAATATTTCCCTAAAATACACGTAAATATAAGTAAGAAATGGATTAAGAATATACAGTGCCTTGCGAAAGTATTCGGCCCCCTTGAACTTTGCGACCTTTTGCCACATTTCAGGCTTCAAACATAAAGATATAAAACTGTATTTTTTTGTGAAGAATCAACAAGTGGGACACAATCATGAAGTGGAACGACATTTATTGGATATTTCAAACTTTTTTAACAAATCAAAAACTGAAAAATTGGGCGTGCAAAGTTATTCAGCCCCCTTAAGTTAATACTTTGTAGCGCCACCTTTTGCTGCGATTACAGCTGTAAGTCGCTTGGGGTATGTCTCTATCAGTTTTGCACATCGAGAGACTGACATTTTTTCCCATTCCTCCTTGCAAAACAGCTTGAGCTCAGTGAGGTTGGATGGAGAGCATTTGTGAACAGCAGTTTTCAGTTCTTTCCACAGATTCTCCATTGGATTCAGGTCTGGACTTTGACTTGGCCATTCTAACACCTGGATATGTTTATTTTTGAACCATTCCATTGTAGATTTTGCTTTATGTTTTGGATCATTGTCTTGTTGGAAGACAAATCTCCGTCCCAGTCTCAGGTCTTTTGCAGACTCCATCAGGTTTTCTTCCAGAATGGTCCTGTATTTGGCTCCATCCATCTTCCCATCAATTTTAACTATCTTCCCTGTCCCTGCTGAAGAAAAGCAGGCCCAAACCATGATGCTGCCACCACCATGTTTGACAGTGGGGATGGTGTGTTCAGGGTGATGAGCTGTGTTGCTTTTACGCCAAAGATAACGTTTTGCATTGTTGCCAAGAAGTTCAATTTTGGTTTCATCTGACCAGAGCACCTTCTTCCACATGTTTGGTGTGTCTCCCAGGTGGCGTGTGGCAAACTTTAAACGACACTTTTTATGGATATCTTTAAGAAATGGCTTTCTTCTTGCCACTCTTCCATAAAGGCCAGATTTGTGAAATATACGACTGATTGTTGTCCTATGGACAGAGTCTCCCACCTCAGCTGTAGATCTCTGCAGTTCATCCAGAGTGATCATGGGCCTCTTGGCTGCATCTCTGATCAGTCTTCTCCTTGTATGAGCTGAAAGTTTAGAGGGACGGCCAGGTCTTGGTAGATTTGCAGTGGTCTGATACTCCTTCCATTTCAATATTATCGCTTGCACAGTGCTCCTTGGGATGTTTAAAGCTTGGGAAATCTTTTTGTATCCAAATCTGGCTTTAAACTTCTTCACAACAGTATCTCGGACCTGCCTGGTGTGTTCCTTGTTCTTCATGATGCTCTCTGCGCTTTTAACGGACCTCTGAGACTATCACAGTGCAGGTGCATTTATACGGAAACTTGATTACACACAGGTGGATTGTATTTATCATCATTAGTCATTTAGGTCAACATTGGATCATTCAGAGATCCTCACTGAACTTCTGGAGAGAGTTTGCTGCACTGAAAGTAAAGGGGCTGAATAATTTTGCACGCCCAATTTTTCCGTATTTGTTTTGTTAAAAAAGTTAGAAATATCCAATAAATGTCGTTCCACTTCATGATTGTGTCCCACTTGTTGTTGATTCTTCACAAAAAAATACAGTTTTATATCTTTATGTTTGAAGCCTGAAATGTGGCAAAAGGTCGCAAAGTTCAAGGGGGCCGAATACTTTCGCAAGGCACTGTATATACATATGTCAGAGCAGCATTGGACTAAGATACGGTGGCTTAGTATAGAGTACAGTATGTACATATGAGATGGGTGATGCAATATTTACAAACCATTAAGTGACTAAGATACTGTAGAATAGTATAGAGTACAGTTTACACATATGAGATGAGTAATGCAAGATACAGAGACATTATTAAAGTGGCTAGTGTTTCATTCTCTTAAAGTGGCCAGTGATTTCTAATCTAGACTCAGGACCCTGTCTTTCAAAGAAAATTTGTAAAAATCCAAATAATTTCACAGATTTCATTGTTTAAACAGTTTCCCATGTGTCACGTTCTGACCTTAGTTCTTTTGTCTATGTCATAGTCTATTGTCTATGTTCGTTTTTCTATGTTGTGTTTTGCATTTGGCCTGGTATGGTTCTCAATCAGAGGCAGGTGTCGTTAGTTGTCTCTGATTGAGAATAATACTTATGTAGCCTTTTCCCACCTGTGTTTCGTGGGTGATTGTTTTCTGTTGAGTGTTTGTATCTGCACCAGACAGAACTGTTTCGGTTTCGTTCGTTCACTTTGTTGTTTTTGTTCAGTGTTCATTTACTTTATTAAAAATATGGACACTTACCACGCTGCGCATTGGTCTTCACCTTCTTCCACGACCAACAGCCGTTACAGAATCACCCACCACTCAAGGACCAAGCAGCGTGGTAACCAGGAGCAGCAGCGCTATAAGGACTCATGGACATGGGAGGAGATTCTGGACGGAGAAGGACCCTGGGCACAGGCTGGGGAATATCGCCGCCCCAAGGCAGAACTGGAGCCAGCGAAAGCTGAGCGGCGGTGGTATGAGGAGGCAGCACGGCAGCGCGGGACCTATAGCGCTGGGACGAGAGGCAGCCCCAAAAATGTATTGGGGGGAGGCACACGGGGAGTGTGGCGAAGTCAGGTAGGAGACCTGAGCCAACTCCCCGTGCTTACCGTGGAGAGAGGTGGACCGGGCAGGTACCATGTTATGCCATGAGGCGCACGGTGTCCCCGGTGCGCAGGCATAGCCCGGTGCGTTACATCGCATCACCTCGTATCGGCCTGGCTAGAGTGGGCATTGAGCCAGGTGCCATGAAGCCGGCTCAGCGCATCTGGTCTCCAGTGTGTCTCCTCGGGCCGGTGTACATGGCACCAGCCCTACACATGGTGTCCCTGGTTCGCCAGCACAGCCCAGTGCGGTCTATTCCACCTCGCCGCATTGGCCTGGCTACGGGGTGTATCCAGCGAGGTAGGTTTGGGCAGGCTCGGTGCTCGAGACCTCCAGTGCGCCTCCACGGTCCAGTCTATCCGGTGCCTCCTCCACGCACCAGGCCTCCGGTGGCAGCCCCCCGCACCAGGCTGTCTCTCCGTCTCCTCCCGACAGATGCTCCCGTCTGTCCTGAGCTGCCGGAGTCGCCCGTCTGTCCTGAGCTGCCGGAGTCGCCCGTCTGTCCTGAGCTGCCGGAGTCGCCCGTCTGTCCTGAGCTGCCGGAGTCGCCCGTCTGTCCTGAGCTGCCGGAGTCGCCCGTCTGTCCTGAGCTGCCGGAGTCGCCCGTCTGTCCTGAGCTGCCGGAGTCGCCCGTCTGTCCTGAGCTGCCGGAGTCGCCCGTCTGTCCTGAGCTGCCGGAGTCGCCCGGCTGTCCTGTGCTGCCGGAATCTCCCGTCAATTCGGGACCCGTTACTTGGGTCCCCAGTCCGAGGTCGGCGGCAAGGGTCGCCGCTCGAAAGGCGCCACGGAGGCGGGTTAAGAGGCGGAGAAAGACTATGGTGGAGTGGGGTCCACGTCCACCGCGGACAGACACCCACCCAGTCCCTCCCCTATAGGTTCAGGTTTTGCGACCGGAGTCCGCACCGTTGGGGGGGGGGGGGGGATACTGTCACGTTCTGACCTTAGTTCTTTTGTTATGTCTTTGTTTTAGGTTGGTCAGGGCGTGAGTTGGGGTGGATTGTCTATGCTAATTTTTCTATGTTGTGTTTTGCATTTGGCCTGGTATGGTTCTCAATCAGAGGCAGGTGTCGTTAGTTGTCTCTGATTGAGAATCATACTTAGGTAGCCTTTTCCCACCTGTGTTTCGTGGGTGATTGTTTTCTGTTGAGTGTTTGTATCTGCACCAGACAGAACTGTTTCGGTTTCGTTCGTTCACTTTTTTGTTTTTGTTCAGTGTTCATTTACTTTATTAAAAAGATGGACACTTACCACGCTGCACATTGGTCTTCACCTTCTTCCACCACCATTGGCCATTACACCATGCTAGTTCAATGAACCATGAACAATTCATGAACATGCACCTGTGGAACGGTCGTTAAGACACTAACAGCTTACAGACGGTAGGCAATTAAGGTCACAGTTATGAAAACCTAGGACACTAAAGAGGCCTTTCTACTGACTCTGAAAAACACCAAAAGAAAGATGACCAGGGTCCCTGCTCATCTGCGTGAATGTGCCTTAGGCATGCTGCAAGGAGACATGAGGACTGCAGATGTGACCAGGGCAATAAATTGCAATGTCCGTACTGTGAGACGCTTAAGACAGCACTCCAGGGAGATAGTACGGCCATCTGATCGTCCACTCAGTGGCAGACCACGTGTAACACCTGCACAGGATTGGTACATCCGGACATCACACCTGCTGGGCAGGTACAGGATGGCAACAACAACTGCCCGAGTTACACCAGGAATGCACAATCCCTCCATCAGTGCTCAGACTGTCCGCAATAGGCTGAGAGAGGCTGGACTGAAGGCTTGTAGGCCTGTTGTAAGGCAGGTCCTCACCAGACATCACCGGCAACAACGTCACCTATGGGCACAAACCCACCGTTGCTGGACCATTCAGGACTGGCAAATAGTGCTCTTCACTGACGAGTCGCGGATTTGTCTCACCAAGGGTGATGATCGGATTCATGTTTGTCGTTGAAGGAATGAACATTACACCGAGGCCTGTACTCTGGAGTGGGATCGATTTGGAGGTGGAGGGTCTGTCATGGTCTTGGGCGGTGTGTCACAGCATCATCGGGCTGAGTTTGTTGTCATTGCAGGCAATCTCAACACTGTGCGTTACAAGGAAGACATCCTCCTCCCTCATGTGGTACCCTTCCTGCAGGCTCATCCTGACATGACCATCCAGCATGACAATGTCACCAGCCATACTGCTTGTTCTGTGTGTGATTTCCTGCAAGACAGGAATGTCAGTGTTCTGCCATGGACAGCGAAGAGCCTGGATCTCAATCCCATTGAGCACGTCTGGGACCTGTTGGATCGGAGGGTGAGGGCTTGGGCCATTCCCCCCAGAAATGTCCGGGAACTTGCAGGTGCCTTGGTGGAAGACTGGGGTAACAGCAAGAATTGGCCAATATGGTGCAGTCCATGAGGAGGAGATGCACTGCAGTACTTAATGCAGCTGATGGCCACGCCATATACTGACTGTTACTTTTGATTTTGACCCCCCTTTGTTCAGGGACACATTATTCCATTTCTGTTAGTCACATGTCTGTGGGACTTGTTCAGTTTATGTCTCAGTTGTTGAATCCTGTAATGTTCATACAAATATTTACACATGTTAAATTTGCTGTTGACAGTGAGAGGACGTTTATTTTTTTGCTGAGTTTATGTCTATAGGCAGCAGCCTCTGATGTGCTGGAGATGGCTGTTTAACAGTCATTGATGTAGTATGGAATACAATACAGTATATACAGTACATATGAAATGGGTGATGCAATATGTTAACGCAATTTAAAGTGACTAAGATACCGTAGAATAGTGTGGAGTGTGGTTTATACATATAAGATGAGTAATGCTAGATACAGAACATTAGTGTCTAGTGATACATTTCTAAAAGTGGCCAGTGATTCCTAATCTATGTGTATAGGCAGCTGCCCCTGATGTGCTAGTGATGACTGTTTAGCAGTCTGATGGCCTTGAGATGGAAGCTGTTTTTCAGTCTCTCATTCCCAGCTTTGATGCACCTGTACTGACCTCGCCTTCTGGATGATAAGCTGGGTGAACAGGCAGTGGTTCGGGTGGTCGATGTCCTTGATTATCTTTTTGGCCTTCCTATGGCATTGGGTGCGGGAGGTGTCCAGGAGGGCGGGAGGTTTGCCCCGAGCCAATGCCCAACAAAGACCGGAGAGCTTTGTGGTTGTGGGCAGTGCAGTTGCCGTACCAGGTGGTGATACAGCCCGACAGGATGCTCTTAATTGAGCATCTGAAAAAGTTTGTTATGGTTTTAGGTGTTAAGCCAAATTTCTTTAGCCTCCTGAGGTTGAAGAGGTTCTGTTGCGCCTTATTCACCACACTGATTGTGTTGGTGGACCATTTCAGTTTGTCAGTTATGTGTACGCCAAGGAACTTGAAGTTTTCCACCTTCTCCACTGCGGTCCCATCGATGTTGATAGGGGGTTGCTCCCTCCTGTTTCCTGAAGTCCACAATCATCTCCTTTGTTTTGTTGACATTGAGTGAGAGGTTATTTTCCTGGCACCACACTCCCAGAGTCTCATCGTTGTTGGTAATCAAGCCTACTATTGTTGTGTTGTCTGCAAACTTGATGATTGAGTTGGAGGCGTGCTTGGCCATGCAGTCATGGGTGAACAGGGAGTGGGACGCCAGTTTTGAGGATCAGCGAAGAGGAGGTGTTGTCTCCTACCTTCACCACCTGGGGCGACCTTTCAGGAAGTCAAGGAACCAGTTGCACAGGGTGGGGTTCAGTGTCCTTTGACAGCTCTTTGGTCTTGGCCATAGTGGAGTTTGGAGTGTGACTGTTTGAGGTTGTGGACAGGTGTCTTTTATACTGATAACAAGTTGAAACAGGTGCCATTAATACAGGTAACGAGTGGAGGACAGAGGAGCCTCTTAAAAAAGAAGTTACAGGTCAGTGAGAGCCAGAAATCTTGCTTGTTTGTAGGTGACCAAATACGTATTTTCCACCATAATTTGCAAATAAATTGATTTGATTTGATTTTCTGGATTTTTTTTCTCATTTTGTCTGTCATAGTTGAAGTGTACCTATGATGAAAATTACAGGCCTCTCTCATCTTTTTAAGTGGGAGAACTTGCACAATTGGTGACTGACTAAATACCTTTTTGCCCCACTGTACGTCTTGTGTCTGAGCCGTTGAACTGGGGCTCAACTTTGTCCCTATACCGACGTTTAGCCACCTTGATTGCTTTGCGGAGTGAATAACTACACTGTTTCTGTTCTTCCATATTCCCTGTCTTCTTGCCCTGGTTAAATGTGTGGTTCGCACTTTCAGTTTTGCGCGAATGCGTATTATTTTCTGAAGCTACTCTGAACATATCCCAGTCTGCGTGAATAGTCCTCACCACGGGTACTTCTTGTTTGAGTGTCTGGCTCTAGAAGGGGAGGAGCAAGATGGATTTATGGTCCGATTTGCCAAATGGAGGGCCTCGTATGTATTCTGGAAGGTAGTATAGCAATGGTCAAGGGTTTTAGCAGCGCGAGTACAACAATCAATATGTTGATAGAATTTCAGGAGCCTTTTCCTCAAATTTGCTTTGTTAAAATCCCCAGCTACAGTAAATGCAGCCTCAGGATATTTGGTTTCCAGTTTGCATAAAGTCCAGTGAAGCTCCTTGAGGGCCGTCGTGGTATCCGCTTGGGGGGAAATATAGACCGCTGTGGCTGTTATTGACGAGAATTCTCTCGGGAGATAGTGTGGTCGGCATTTAACTGTGAGATATTCTAGGTCAGGTGAACAGAAGGATTGAGTTCCTGTATGTTATCACAGTTACACCATAAGTCGTTAATCATAAAACATACACCTCCACCCTTCTGCTTCCCGGAGAGATGTTTGTTGCTGTCGGCCAATGTACTGAGAACCCAACTGGCTTTACAGAGTCAGACAGAGAGAGAGAGAGAGAGACATGTTTCCGTGAAGCAGAGTATGTTTTCCATCTCTGTGTCATGATAATCAATAAAATGTAGTTCTGTAGTTCTTACAATACAGTGTGTCTAAACTTCTCTTTAGTTCTTAGCAACATGACTAAACTGTCCCTCCCACCTCTTACATATTTTAAATACTTTAATCCTAGCCTCTGAAGTAGACTCTAAACATATCCCTTAAGTATGTGACTCTTGGGGTAGAAACATCCACAGAGCCCTTAGAAGCCTGTAGATGAAACAACCTTCGACAAGAGCAGCATATGTTAGTGGTGAGGAGGAAAAGAAAAACGACAAAAATCAAGGGAAGGAGAAGTTGTTCTTCAGGAGGAGAGGAGAGCAGGTGGCTGCTGTGAGTTCAAAGACTGTCAGGATGAGGCTGTTTTTCTCCCGCTCTCTTTTTCTTCCCTCCATCCTGCTAGGCTTCCTCGGTTCTGTTCTGTCTGTCTGTCTGCCTGCTCTGCTTCAGAGTGGCGTTATTATCAGTAAAGTGCTTTTAAATCCTTCTAGTGCTCAACACCAGGATGTCTTCTGCATGCTAATCCCCAGGATACTGATCCGTCACTCCTCCCTCGCTCTCTCATGCCTGGCGTGCCTACGACAGCTGGGAAAGCAGTCTCTGCCCAACGATCCCCGCACCGCACACAATGGGGATCTCTCAGACAGGGTAGGCCATTGAGGCCAGGGACCAGACAGAACAGTGACTGGTCTGTACAGTGGTTTTACAGTAGGGTTGTCTGTGTGCTTGAGAAGAATAACATGAACTCTGAAGAGGGTCTAGGGAGACTCTGGGGGAATCAAGGCAGGACAGGAGGGGTATACAAGGATGTCCAGACCATCATTATTATCAAAAAAGAGAGCCTCAGATATCAAGAAACATATGGGTGATGTCACCTCAGTCGATTTGTCAAAACCATCTTTTCAGGTTATCCCCACCACTTCAGCCCGGTAACACCACTATACCTTCCCCTAGTACTTTTCAGTCAGTGATTTGAATGTCTTCCATTGAGAAGCCTACAGCCATGAAACTTAAGAAGATGACTTTGAAGTGAAAGTTATCATCTACTCAGGACTCCGTAGGACTAAGAGAGAGAGAGAGAGAGAGAGAGAGAGAGAGAGAGAGAGAGAGAGAGAGAGAGAGAGAGAGAGAGAGAGAGAGAGAGAGAGAGAGAGAGAGAGAGAGAGAGAGAGAGAGAGAGAGAGATATTCAGTGTATTAGCTGATGAATATTCCATTTAAATAATCACAAGCTAAAGCTGTGTGATTTGTAATTAAAAGTTTGACTTCCCTCCCTTCCACGCTTCTGCTCTTTCTCTTCTCTTCTCCTCTCTCTCATTTTTTCAGTATTAGTTTAGCGGTCTGTTGCTTATCAGGGGCTCTCTCTAGTCTGTAAACTCAGTGTTTGAGTTTGTTTTGAAAGCTTTGCTTGTTCATGAAACCTGGCATCCGCTCTTCAACATCAATCATCAACCAAAACAGAGACACAAACAACACTACCAAGAATGTGACCGAGCACAAGGACAAACAGATATGCAGTTCTAACTCTTTAACTTCATAAAGTCAAACCAAACAGCCCTGCGTACACAACACAACATGATCCTGTTTGAGTGAAAAGATAATGCCATAATGAATCTGACAGATAGGGGGCAGTGTCCTCAAAGGCACTATCTTACAGCAGCCAAAACTTGGCTTTGATAGAACAGAACTTCAGATGGCTACAACATTCCTTGAAGCACAAGAAGAGCATTTTATCCCATGCCATTAACACAACAGTGTGGTTAGGTGGCAACTTAAAGAGAGTATCAGCAACTTTAAAACACACATGGTAAAGGTTGGAAATGGAAAAGACTGCTCCACTGCTTTACTAGACACAATGAAATGGATCATGTTTTTCTCATCACATTCAAAGGAATCTTTAGTAAAATGCACATTAAGATTCAGTGTAAATTACTTAATATGGTCCTATGGTCCTAATTAGGGTGAACATCACATGTAGAAATTGGTTTATATGAGTGTAAGGTTTTGGGCTTTTTCTTCCCTGCAGCAGTATGCTGAGAAGAATATCAGTGAAAAGTGCCAGATGAAATTCTGATATATCAAGACTCACAACAAAGCCTTACCTACACAACAGAAATGAGTGGTGGGAGGATTTCCTTATAGAGTACAGTGCTTTGGACACATGGAATATGATATCAATGAGACTGTTGAATATGAAGGTATAGGCAGAGAAATTATCTCCTATACCATTGACATCACATATGCTGTTCATATGCTTGGTTAATTCTACTTCTTTGAAGATAGACTATGACTGGCTTACACTCTTCAGTCCAGCAACAGCTTAACCTCAATTTACAACCTGTGCCTCCTCTCTCTACCCCAGACAAATCAGAGCAGTGCTCCATCCTTCTCATCCGTGTTTGTCCTGTGTCTAAGTAAACAGACTTTGTTGTCTACTGTACGCCTGTCTCGCTTCTCCTACAGTAGTCAGTCTCTGTGCCGAAGGAACAGAAATAGCTCTTAATAATGAAAGATTGATGTGGAGTAAGCTTGTCATTACATGCTGCAGTAGACAATTAGGTGCCTCCTCCGCAACACGATGCTGCACTCACTTCCTGCCTCCTCTCCTTCCCTCACTATCTTTCTTTCTTTCTCTCTTTCTCTTTTCTCTCTATCTCTCTCTCTCTCCTCTTCGTCCCTTTCCTCTGGCTTTCTATCCTCTCTCACCCAATGTCTTTTAGTTTTTTTGCTGTCCTCTGTCTCTCTCTTTCTGTGTGACACGTTACCAGCCTCTCAAGGTCTCAAACACTCCAAGTCACTGAAGTCACTCGTCACTACTTATAGAACACACGCTGGCTTTGAGTTCAGCTTGGACATGTTTACCTTCTTCTAGATTTGACAAGCCCCTCCACTGTTATCTCCAACACTGTGTCTGTCGTCTGTAGCCTACCTCAGGTGTTCCTCTTACCCCCCCAACCACAGCCCTTCATCAGTCCCTCATCCCATCATCCCCACTACCTGCTGCTACTCTGGTGAACACACACACACACACACACACACACACACACACACACACACACACACACACACACACACACACACACACACACACACACACACACACACAGTCTTGTACCCCTAACCTTGTTGGGACACACAATTCAGTCCCATTCAAAATCCTATTTCTCTAGATTACAGCTCACAGATTACTGCACCTGTACATAGCCCACCTATAATTTAGCCCAAACAACTACCTCTTTCCCTACTGTATTTATTTTATTTATTTATTTATTTTGCTCCTTTGCACCCCATTATTTTTATTTCTACTTTGCACATTCTTCCACTGCAAATCTACCATTCCAGTGTTTTACTTGCTATATTGTATTTACTTTGCCACCATGGCCTTTTTTTTTCCTTTACCTCCCTTATCTCACCTCACTTGCTCACATCATATATAGACTTGTTTATACTGTATTATTGACTGTATGTTTGTTTTACTCCATGTGTAACTCTGTGTCATTGTATGTGTCGAACTGCTTTGCTTTATCTTGGCCAGTCGCAATTGTAAATGAGAACTTGTTTTCAACTTGCCTACCTGGTTAAATAAAGGTGAAATAAATAAATAAAAATAATACCTAACCCTATCCCTTACTCTTACCCCAACCCTAACCTTAGCCCTAACCCTAAACCTAACCTTAACCCAAAACCTTAAACCTAACCCTAGCTGCTAACCATAACCCTAAAACTAACCCTAGCTCCTAACACTAATTCTAATTCTAACCTTAACCCTAAACCCCCTAGAAATAGTATTTGATCTTGTGGGGACCAACATAATGTCCCCAGTTGGTCATTTTTTTTAAACTTCTGGTCAACACAAGAATAGTAACACACACACACACACACACACACACACACACACACACACACACACACACACACACACACACACACATACACATACACATACACATACACACACACACACACACACACACACACACACACATACACACACACACACACACACACTGTTTCTATTCCCCCTGCTATCAACTTACATACTATAATCATCTTGGATCTGACTTGCCTGCCTGGATAGCCCATTGCGGCATCTGGTGCCTCTCTGTGTGTGTGTGTGTGTGTGTGTGTGTGTGTGTGTGTGTGTGTGTATTCATTCCTCCTCTAATAGACTAACAGGCCAGGGACTCTCTCATAATTCCCATAATAAGCCTGATAATTGTGTGTATGTTGAAGGGGGAGGAGAGTTATGTTAACAGGTATGATATGCAGAAATATAGCTACCATGAGGAATACCAGGATATAACTTAGGGGAACTTGTTTCTATCAGGTGCTCTGAGGCAATGCTCATCTTCAGTTTCATTCCAGTGTAACAATATATTTGATCTACATAATAAAACTGCTTTAGGACATTCAGATAAAGATAAGCGTGGATCATTTGGATCACAATAAAAGGAATAGCTAGTGATGTTAAACTATTTTCCGCATATAATCCAAATATAATTCTCTTGTTTTAGATCCACATCCGTGGTGCAGTATGGTGCTAAAGAACAATACGAGATGATATACATAATATTGTTTTTGATGCCAAGTTAAAGATCCTACTAAGGCTTGGGGCTCTATTCAATCTGCAAAGCTGGAGCATTAAAGATTCCGTGATAGAAATGTAAATGTAATTTCTGTTTGAGCCAACATATGTAGCGTTTACCATGAATGCATGCGGATTGAATAGATCCCTTGATGTTTATAATGTTGAGGGGGAGCTAGGTTACATAAGGAGTTGTTTCCCTAAGCTCACCACAGTGTCATTGTAGTGTGGCACTGCAACACTGAGAGAATTGCCCTGCTGTCACAGGAATTGGTGCTCATTTTCATACATTCAAGTTTGGTTTGCAAATTAAAGGCAATCAGAGACATTAAATTATTTAGCTACTGAGACTAGCTATCCTCACTGAGGAGAATAAACCAAAACTAAATGACGCTGATTGAAGATGTGATTGACAGACTTATGACTCTGTTCAATGTCATACAGACATGCACAAACCTCCCGGACCACAATGCAACACTGGAGAGGAAAACCTCTCCTCCTTTGTCAGGGACTGTATACAAACACCACCCAACTAAAATTAAATATTGCCTGTGGAACAGGAGATTTTACATACGCTGGACCACAGCAAACGATTCCCTCACTCTCCACTTTATGTTTCAGATTTGTTATGGAAATGATGTTGCAGTCAGAGTGAGGGAGGGAGGAAAGGAGGAAGGGAGGGAAGGGAGGATGGAAATGAGAATTAAACAGAGCAGGGTGTGTTAGGGAGGAATGGTGTTACCTAATTAACCAACCAACCACCCCTGTACAGTATTGTTATTATTGAGCAGCCTCTCTCTCTCTCTCTCTCTCTCTCTCTCTCTCTCTCTCTAGCTCTCTCTCCCTCCCTCTCGCTCTCTAGCTCTCTCTCCCTCCCTCTCTCTCTCTCTCTCTCTCGCTCCCTCGCTCCCTCGCTCCCTCGCTCCCTCGCTCCCTCTAGCTCTCTCTCTCTCTCTCTAGCTCCCTCTCTCTCTCTCTCTCTCTCTCTCTCTCTCTCTCTAGCTCTCTCTCTCTCTCTCTAGCTCCCTCTCTCTCTCTCTCTCTAGCTCTCTCTCTCTCTCTCTCTAGCTCTCTCTCTCTCTAGCTCTCTCTCTAGCTCTCTCTCTCAATCCTTCTCTCTCTCTCGCTCTCTCTCTCTCTCTCTCTCTCTCTCTCTCTCTCTCTCTCTCTCTCTCTCTCTCTCTCTCTCTCTCTCTCTCTCTCTCTCTCCACACCCAGTCTCATTCATTGTGTGTATGCAAACAAGTTAATCAGAAGCCTGGGCTGTGGCTGCCCGGGACCTGTGCTGGGGCTTCACAGCCATCAATCATCACATTAGGAATCTGGGGAAAAACCAAGAAAACACACGCACAGGATCACACCCAAGTCTGAGTCCCTACATAGTGCAGTACTTCCACAGGGCTCTGGTCAAAGGTAGTGTACTATGTAGGGGATAGTGTGTAATTTGGGACTCATCCTGAGTCTACTGTACTGCACGCTCCCTGCTGAACTCAGCAGCACCACAGAGCTGGTGCTACACTAACATTACAGCAGCCAGCCAGGGCCCAGACTAGACCCGAAAACCATCTGACATATGACAAAGATATCTACATATATTTCAGGAAATGTGTGTATCCCTAGAAATAATCAGAATTCATGTAAAAGCGTAGCAAATATATACCTAACTTTTTCCATGTGGTTTCTTCCTTCACAGATTCTAAGAAGTGATGACCTCTTCAGAATTATTTTGTCAAATGATACATTTTGTGTCTGGTTTCCTAGAAACCAGGGTGGCTCAACTTACCCCACTACCCCCTACTGTATGTGAGAGTGGTTGAGACAGCATCCACAGGCTGCAGTAGTACAGTGTAATGTATTTGGGCACTACTGTAGTATACTGGAGGATTTACTCTATACACCCATATTGTTTTCCTTTCGTATCTACAGGTCTGATGCGTTATCTAGAAAAGTGGTGTGGTTGATTTGTCCTGCTGATCATAGTCTCTTTACTTTGGTCTCCATAACTAATCTGTTTGGTCTTTGCCTTTCTCCATTGCATGTCTCAACTCCTAGTCTGTTGTCTGTTGGTGTGGAATGGCATCCCGAGGTAGGCTTTCTCTATTGGTTCCTGGATAGCTAAGGTTGGCTGTCGTTTCTGTGGAGTGTTTGGGCAGCGCTCTGTGTGCTAGTGGGAAAACACTCTCTCTCCTAGCATCCAGTGGTTCTTGCAGGGAACGTACCTGGAGTACCTCCAGAGCCATCAGGCGTTCATGGCCTTCCTTTTTTAGTGCTCATATATCCATTGTTTTACAGCGCAGTAAAGTGGAACGGCTCCAAGGTATTATAGGGAGTAGGGACTGGAAAAGGTCTGCCATGAGATCTCTTTTATTTATTGTAGAAGAAACAGTGGGGGATCGTTTTCAACTGACCCTGAACCTGTGAAACGATCCTAGTTCTGAATATGACTAAATGAGATTTGGGCTTTACCGTAAATTGTTCAATGTTGGCATCCGACTGATTTACCATGGGCATTTGCCCTATCAGCGAAATGTCAAGCAGTTCTTTGTCCAGACAAAACCCTGTTTGACCTCATGTTTAGTCTTCTAAGGGGGTCATTAAGGGCTTCTCCAGCAACGTAATGAAAACGTTGTGACAACAGTAAAGGATGAAGAGACAGCTGAATGAACCTCTATGATAGACATTCCAGGGCCACCAGGGAGTAAGGGGATTTAGAGAGAGAAAATGATGGTTATCATCCCAACATCCCTGAGACATTGATATTAGCCTTGAGAGCAGAGGGTGGATTTAATGATAACACCTAGCACTCAGCTAGGCTAAACCCAGCTTTAAGGAAACCCTATCATAAAACCCTCAGGGTGTTGGCTGTGCCACTGAAGTCATGCAGATTCATATAATGATAATACAATATGCCATTTAACAGACCTTTATTCAAAGCAACTTACAGTCATGCACACATACTGTATGGTGCCTTCAGAAAGGATTCACACCCCTATACTTTTTCCACATTTTGGTTTTCCACAAAGTGGGGGTCAAATGGATTTGATTGTAACGTTTTTTTGACAATGATCTACACAAAATACTGTAATGTCAAAGTGGAAGAAAAATTCAAATGTTTGTAAAAAAAAATATATACAGTATGCACAAAATAAAACACTAATATATATATTGATTTAATAAGTATTCAACCCCCTGAGTCAATACTTGTTAGAATCACCTTTGGCAGTGATAACAGCTGTGAGTCTTTCTGGGTGAGTCTCTAAGAGCTGTCCACACCTGGATTGTACAATATTTACACATTATTATTTAAAAAAGCTCTGTCAAGTAGATGTTTGATCATTGCTAGATAGTCATTTTCAAGTCTTGCCATAGGTTATCAAGCCAAAACTGTAACTAGGCCACTCAGGAACATTCAATGTCGTCTTGGACAGCAACTCCAGTGTATATGTGTTTTAGGTTATTGTCCTGCTGAAAGGTGATTTTGTCTCCGTGTCTGTTGAAAAGCAGACTCAACCAGGTGTTCCTCTAGGATACTGCTTGTGCTTACCTCTATTCTATTTATTTTTATCCTAAAAACTCCCTAGTCCTTGCTGATGACAAACATACACATGACATGATGCAGCCCCCCCCCCCCCTTTGACTGCATTTATCATCATTCTGTGGCTTGTTGTTTTTCAACCATATGGTCGCTGGCAAGATGAGGAGTAATGAAGAGTAATTTGCTTTGTCTCAGCTCCTCAGTCCTGTGAATAGACTCTTTCCGCAACCAACACACACACGCATGCACATTCACAAACACATGCACATGCACATACACAACCAACCCCCCCCAAGCCCCAAAACACTTCCACATGCTGTAGGAACCTATGGCCTGGGTTAATTCCCCCTCCCAGCCCAGAGCTTGGACTGAGGCCTGCTCTAACCCCTCTGCTTAAGAGCTGCACCACCCTGGATGTTTCAGCACCACCACAGGTATGTTGGCGGGCCAGTCTACCCCTACCCATTATATACTTAGACCAGCTCTACTGAACATGGCAGTGGAGGCTGCTGAGGAGAGGATGGCTCATAATAATGGCCGGAATGGAGCAAACGGAATGGCATAAATACATGGAAACCACGTGATTGATGTGTTTGATACCATTTCACCAATTCAGCTCCAGCCATTACCATGAGCCCGTCCTCCGCAATTAAGGTTTACCAACCTCCTGTGGAACATGGGCTGCGTCTCAACTAGCACACTATTCCCTATATAGTTGTTGCTTTGAACAGAAGGATGTCCTTTGGGTGGTGGACCATTCTTGATACACACGGGAAACTCTTGAGCATAAAAAAACCCAGCATTGCAATTATTGACACACAAACCGGTGTGCCTGGTACCTACTACAATACCCGGTTCAAAGGCATTTATAAATCTTTTGTCTTGCCCATTCACCCTCTGAATGGCAATACCGACACAATCCATGTCTCAATTGTCTCAACACTTAAAAATCCTTCTTTAACCTGTCTCCTCCCCTTCATCTACACAGATTTAATTGGATTTAACAGGTGACATCAATAACGGATCATAGCTTTCACCTGGATTCACCTGGTCAGTATATGTCATGGAAAGAGCAGGTGTTCTTAATGTTTCATGCACTTAGTGTGTATAGTTTTTGCTCAGAAAACTTGGGGGACAAGTAAAATCATTCCCCGGCCGAATTTGGCCCATGGGCCGCTTATTGGGGAACCCTGCTGTATACCATGTGTATACTGTACGTACAACTAATACAACTTGCTGCTGCTCAGGTACCTGCTCCTCTATATGGACACTTTAATCAACTCTACATTGTTACATTATCATTCATTTGTTACATTGTTACTAAAATCTAGTTACATAATGCCTCAGTGTTCCCATTCCCACGCTGAATGTCAGTGCTTCATATTTCTCTTAAGCCAGTATGGAACCTATCATCACTTGAAGCCCAACCACAATACCCGGACAGACCAGAAACTGACAGGATGAGAGGTGGGACGTGAAGTGACAGGAATGAGGCGTAATCGCTGGGCTAGCTCCCATAGCAACCAAACAGAGCTAACTGAGTGAGTACCTATAGTCTACTCTCCACAGGCAGACCAGAGAGGGAAACATTATACACAGCACACAGACTCCTCCATACCACTGCTACCAACCACAAAACAAGGCATTAAATACTGTCTCCCAACTGTGCAACACATGAATCATCACATCATGACATCGCTCAGCGCCCAGAGCGAGATTCTCATTCTACCCTCACTCCCTCCCTCCTGTAGATGAGCCAGTCTGCTTTACCAAAAGCAGCCAGGGAGCCTGGAGGAGAGACAGGACTATTATCTCTCTCACAGCAGAAGCCCGGCAGCAGCAGCATCTACAAGCTACAGCACCAGAGATATGAGTCTTAAACAGGCTGCTTTTGGGACCCTGATTATTATGCACACTGTTGATTTTGTCATTGCCTAGCCATGCAGTCTCCTGTATGTTCACCCATGAATGCAATGATGCAATTATTTCACTGTAGACCATTTGTGATTTTTCTTTTTTTTTGTGTCCCTCTAAGGTTGTCGTAGTAGTCAAGGTCTTTGGGGTGCATATTGTAATGGAATTCTTGAAGAAAGATTCCTTTCTCAATGGGACTTACCTAGATAAATAAAGGATACATAAATAGAGAAAAGTGTAGTGAACAGACAGACCTGGACAATATAGCTGCAGCATTGCTATTCAGTGATCACATCTTCTCAAGGCCCCCTTCCTTCTCTCACTTCTGTTTCTGCTCCCAGGCTGTATCCCATCATGTGATACAGCCTGGACAACAGGAGGAGAAGGAGAGGAGGAGGACACAGCCTGGACAACAGGAGGAGAAGGAGAGGAGGAGGACACAGCCTGGACAACAGGAGGAGAAGGAGAGGAGGAGGACACAGCCTGGACAACAGGAGGAGAAGGAGAGGAGGAGGACACAGCCTGGACAACAGGAGGAGAAGGAGAGGAGGAGGACACAACCTGGACAACAGGAGGAGAAGGAGAGGAGGAGGACACAGCCTGGACAACAGGAGGAGAAGGAGAGGAGGAGGACACAGCCTGGACAACAGGAGGAGAAGGAGAGGAGGAGGACACAGCCTGGACAACAGGAGGAGAATTAGAGGAGGAGGACACAGCCTGGACAACAGGAGGAGAAGGAGAGGAGGAGGACACAGCCTGGACAACAGGAGGAGAAGGAGAGGAGGAGGACACAGCCTGGACAACAGGAGGAGAAGGAGGAGGAGGACACAGCCTGGACAACAGGAGGAGAAGGAGAGGAAGAGGACACAGCCTGGACAACAGGAGGAGAAGGAGAGGAGGACACAGCCTGGACAACAGGAGGAGAAGGAGAGGAGGACACAGCCTGGACAACGGGAGGAGAAGGACGAGGACACAACCTGGACAACGGGAGGAGAAGGAGGAGGACACAACCTGGACAACAGGAGGAGAAGGAGAGGAGGATGACACAGCCTGGACAACAGGAGGAGAAGGAGAGGAGGAGGACACAACCTGGACAACAGGAGGAGGAGGAGAGGAGGATGACACAACCTGGACAACAGGAGGAGAAGGAGAGGAGGAGGACACAACCTGGACAACTGGAGGAGAAGGAGAGGAGGAGGACACAACCTGGACAACAGGAGGAGAAGGATAGGAGGAGGACACAACCTGGACAACAGGAGGAGAAGGAGAGGAGGAGGACACAACCTGGACAACAGGAGGAGAAGGAGAGGAGGAGGACAAGCCTGGACAACAGGAGGAGAAGGAGGAGGAGAAGAGCCATGGGAGGGGAGTAGGAGGAGAAGAACCAGGGAAGTGGAAGGAGGAGAGCCAGGGAAGGGGGGGGGGGGGCAGGGTAGGGGGGGGAGGATAGCCAGGGTAGTGGGAGGAGGAGAGCCAGGGTAGGGGGAGGTGGAGAGCCAGGGTAGGGGGAGGAGGAGAGCCAGGGAAGAGGGAGGAGGAGAGCCAGGGTAGGGGCTGTAAAAGAACCAGGGTAAGGGCTATAAAAGAGCCAGGGTAGGGGCTGTAAAAGAGCCAGGGTATGGGCTGTTAAAGACTTGATAATTTCTCTACGGGAAACACTCAAACAGAACTGGAAATCTCTTTACCGCGCAAGACGCTCCAAAGAATTGTAAAGTAAACGAAACATAAGGATTTGGCCTTTTCTCTTTGCAGAAGAATCAATAGATTTTGCAGTGTTCTTGACAAAGCATACTGGACCGTGCTCAGGTTAATGGTCCAGAAAGCTCCCATCTGTCTGTGAAAGAGATTCCAGCATGTCCTCTCTCTGCTGTGTGTGTGTGTGTGTGTGTGTGTGTGTGCGCATGTGCGTGGGTGTGTGTGACACATGAAACTGGGTACACACACACAAAAATGTGATGACTTTTGTTAAGAGTCAGCTGGAAAACAAGTGCAGGTCAAACACACGGCTGTTAAAACCCCCTGGAGTCCATTGACGTACCGGTGCGTATGTAACATTTTTAAAAATCCCCATCAAAATCAGTCAGTTTAAGC
This sequence comes from Oncorhynchus mykiss, assembly GCF_013265735.2. Taxonomy (NCBI): domain Eukaryota; kingdom Metazoa; phylum Chordata; class Actinopteri; order Salmoniformes; family Salmonidae; genus Oncorhynchus; species Oncorhynchus mykiss. The sequence continues at coordinate 26,083,688 of NC_048584.1, read as the reverse complement.
CAGAGATATCTGTTTTTCGCATGGGCTGCGTCTCAGGCCTATCACATCTGTGGTGGAAGCTGGCCGAGCTACAGCGGTGTTTGTCAGACCGACCATGAGACATCCCGAAAATAGTTATTCTCACAAAAACGAATACGACCACTCCACAACTGCTCTACAACTCCCACAAGCCCCATGGGATTCGTCTGAAGTCGGATCCACCAATGTGTCGACTTCTGTCTGTAGCGTCCGAACCGTTTTGGCTACAAACTAATATGACCCCACTACAGAAAGGGGGGGGGGGTTCTCCATTTTGTTCTACGGCCCCCACAAGTGTCACAGGACTCGTCTGAAGGTAACCCGGTACCTGTTTAAGACATGAATGGAAGTATGAAAGTAGTTTTGTGCCGCCCAAAAACGGGGTTGAATATGTATAAAACAATAACCAAATCATTCCTGAGCTTCTTATATCTCCTAGATAAAGGACAGACTTCAATACCTTATTCCTTATGATGCATTTTATGATACAAGTGATATCTTTTTTTTGTTGTTGCATTGGATCCATCTCAATCCACCGCATCTGCCGATGTTGCACTTTCACACCTGCGGTGACAGGTGACAGAGCTAGAGCGGTGTTTGTCCGACCATGAGACACCTGCGGTGACAGGTGACAGAGCTAGAGCGGTGTTTGTCTGACCATGAGACATCTGCGGTGACAGGTGACAGAGCTAGAGCGGTGTTTGTCAGACCATGAGACATCTGCGGTGACAGGTGACAGAGCTAGAGCGGTGTTTGTCCGACCATGAGACATCTGCGGTGACAGGTGACAGAGCTAGAGCGGTGTTTGTCTGACCATGAGACACCTGCGGTGACAGGTGACAGAGCTAGAGCGGTGTTTGTCCGACCATGAGACACCTGCGGTGACAGGTGACAGAGCTAGAGCGGTGTTTGTCCGACCATGAGACATCTGCGGTGACAGGTGACAGAGCTAGAGCGGTGTTTGTCCGACCATGAGACATCTGCGGTGACAGGTGACAGAGCTAGAGCGTTGTTTGTTCGACCATGAGACATCTGCAGTGACAGGTGACAGAGATAGAGCAGTGTTTGTCCGACCATGAGACATCTGCGGTGACAGGTGACAGAGCTAGAGCGGTGTTTGTCCGACCATGAGACATCTGCGGTGACAGGTGACAGAGCTAGAGCGTTGTTTGTCCGACCATGAGACACCTGCGGTGACAGGTGACAGAGCTAGAGCGGTGTATGTCAGACCATGAGACACCTGCGGTGACAGGTGACAGAGCTAGAGCGTTGTTTGTCAGACCATGAGACATCTGCGGTGACAGGTGACAGAGCTGGAGCGGTGTTTGTCAGACCATGAGACATCTGCGGTGACAGGTGACAGAGCTGGAGCGGTGTATGTCAGACCATGCGACATCTGCGGTGACAGATGACAGAGCTGGAGCAGTGTATGTCAGACCCTGAGACATCTGCGGTGAAAGGTGACAGAGCTAGAGCGGTGTATGTCAGACCATGAGACATCTGCGGTGACAGGTGACAGAGCTGGAGCGGTGTTTGTCAGACCATGAGACATCTGCGGTGACAGATGACAGAGCTGGAGCGGTGTATGTCAGACCATGAGACATCTGCGGTGACAGATGACAGAGCTGGAGCGGTGTATGTCAGACCATGAGACATCTGCGGTGAAAGGTGACAGAGCTAGAGCGGTGTATGTCAGACCATGAGACATCTGCGGTGAAAGGTGACAGAGCTAGAGCGGTGTTTGTCCGACCATGAGACACCTGCGGTGACAGGTGACAGAGCTAGAGCGGTGTATGTCAGACCATGAGACACCTGCGGTGACAGGTGACAGAGCTAGAGCGGTGTTTGTCCGACCATGAGACATCTGCGGTGACAGGTGACAGAGCTAGAGCGTTGTTTGTCCGACCATGAGACACCTGCGGTGACAGGTGACAGAGCTAGAGCGGTGTTTGTCAGACCATGAGACACCTGCGGTGACAGGTGACAGAGCTAGAGCGTTGTTTGTCAGACCATGAGACATCTGCGGTGACAGGTGACAGAGCTGGAGCGGTGTTTGTCAGACCATGAGACATCTGCGGTGACAGATGACAGAGCTGGAGCGGTGTATGTCAGACCATGAGACATCTGCGGTGACAGATGACAGAGCTGGAGCGGTGTATGTCAGACCATGAGACATCTGCGGTGAAAGGTGACAGAGCTAGAGCGGTGTATGTCAGACCATGAGACATCTGCGGTGACAGGTGACAGAGCTGGAGCGGTGTTTGTCAGACCATGAGACATCTGCGGTGACAGATGACAGAGCTGGAGCGGTGTATGTCAGACCATGAGACATCTGCGGTGACAGATGACAGAGCTGGAGCGGTGTATGTCAGACCATGAGACATCTGCGGTGACAGGTGACAGAGCTAGAGCGTTGTTTGTCAGACCATGAGACATCTGCGGTGACAGGTGACAGAGCTAGAGCGGTGTTTGTCCGACCATGAGACACCTGCGGTGACAGGTGACAGAGCTAGAGCGGTGTTTGTCCGACCATGAGATATCTGCGGTGACAGGTGACAGAGCTAGAGCGTTGTTTGTCCGACCATGAGACATCTGCGGTGACAGGTGACAGAGATAGAGCGGTGTTTGTCCGACCATGAGACATCTGCGGTGACAGGTGACAGAGCTAGAGCGGTGTTTGTCCGACCATGAGACACCTGCGGTGACAGGTGACAGAGCTAGAGCGGTGTATGTCAGACCATGAGACACCTGCGGTGACAGGTGACAGAGCTAGAGCGTTGTTTTACAGACCATGAGACATCTGCGGTGACAGGTGACAGAGCTGGAGCGGTGTTTGTCAGACTATGAGACATCTGCAGTGACAGATGACAGAGCTGGAGCGGTGTATGTCAGACCATGAGACATCTGCGGTGAAAGGTGACAGAGCTAGAGCGGTGTATGTCAGACCATGAGACATCTGCGGTGACAGGTGACAGAGCTGGAGCGGTGTTTGTCAGACCATGAGACATCTGCGGTGACAGATGACAGAGCTGGAGCGGTGTATGTCAGACCATGAGACATCTGCGGTGACAGATGACAGAGCTGGAGCGGTGTATGTCAGACCATGAGACATCTGCGGTGACAGGTGACAGAGCTAGAGCGTTGTTTGTCAGACCATGAGACATCTGCGGTGACAGGTGACAGAGCTAGAGCGTTGTTTGTCCGACCATGAGACACCTGCGGTGACAGGTGACAGAGCTAGAGCGGTGTTTGTCCGACCATGAGACACCTGCGGTGACAGGTGACAGAGCTAGAGCGGTGTATGTCAGACCATGAGACACCTGCGGTGACAGGTGACAGAGCTAGAGCGTTGTTTGTCCGACCATGAGACACCTGCGGTGACAGGTGACAGAGCTAGAGCGGTGTTTGTCCGACCATGAGACACCTGCGGTGACAGGTGACAGAGCTAGAGCGGTGTATGTCAGACCATGAGACACCTGCGGTGACAGGTGACAGAGCTAGAGCGTTGTTTTACAGACCATGAGACATCTGCGGTGACAGATGACAGAGCTGGAGCGGTGTATGTCAGACCATGAGACATCTGCGGTGAAAGGTGACAGAGCTAGAGCGGTGTATGTCAGACCATCAGACATCTGCGGTGACAGGTGACAGAGCTAGAGCGTTGTTTGTCAGACCATGAGACATCTGCGGTGACAGGTGACAGAGCTAGAGCGGTGTATGTCAGACCATGAGACATCTGCGGTGACAGGTGACAGAGCTAGAGCGTTGTTTGTCAGACCTTGAGACATCTGCGGTGAGAGGTGACAGAGCTAGAGCGGTGTATGTCAGACTATGAGACATCCCGAAAATGTGTCTTCCACATCCTAGTGGTTTGGCCTACAGAAAAATGTTACGTCAATCTGTCCCTGTCCTAACTATCCACGTATCTATTTGTTCCAGCCACAACACATGTGTTTCCTTTGGCACCTGCTCTTCCGATCCCCTTTCACCATTGCTTTATACAACTTAATGAAAACTCAACACTCGCAGGATACAACATCCATAGGGCCCCTTGTAAATATATGGCATTCGTGAATGTATTGACAAGCTATTTTTTGACGCTGTGAGCAGGACCAGGGGATTTGTGTAGTGATTTTGAACGTTATTTAACATTCCCTGGCTGTGTTCCAAATGGCATCCTATATAGTGTGCTACTTTTGACCAGAGCCACGGTCAAAGTACATAGTGCACTATAAAGAGAAAAGGGTGCAATTTGGGATGCAGACCCTGTCCCTCACAGTGTGTGATGTAAGGACTGTGCTACAGCCCAGTCACGGGATAGACAGGCAAGGTCTGTTTACACAAGATGCAAGATGACCAGACCTGTCAATCACAGAGCAGAAAACCCTCAGACCCCAAGATCACACACTCTGTAAACTCCTCTGCCAAAACACCATCCACAGATGACTACCAGCTCTGTAAGGTGCTACAGGTGGTTAAATTTCACATCACAGAACATCCCTCCTACCTCTCCTCACCCTAGTCCTTCTCCCTTCCCTTTATTAGGGGTTCCATTGAAAGATTTCACTCTGGCATGTTTTGAAACACAACTCCAAGTTAAGATGGAATATCCTTCAGTGACCAAGCTAATATAGACTATCCACCTCTCTCCCCCTCCTCCCCCCCCCCCTCTCCCCCTCTTTCCCTCTCTCCCTTTCTCTCTCCCCATCCTCTGCTGTCCCCACCGAAGCCCCATCCCTGGCTTTTTAATAGATGGCCTCTCCCTGACATGGGGCCGCCGGCAACGCCGGCAGAGACAAACTGTTTTACCAGGATCGCGGCCATTTATCTGAAAGACTTCCATTTATTCATGAGCCAGAGGCTTGGAACAGTCTGCCATCGATGAAAGAGACGAGAGGGAGGGAGAGAGAGAGGGGAAAGTGGGAAAGACATTGTGGTCGCTCACCAACACAAAGAAAACCATGTTCCCATTTACCGCATGTAGGTTTTGATGGGACCTGACTGTTTGAGCTCTAATGTAAATATCAGAGGCAGGGGGAGATAGGAAACAAATGGCTTTCCATGGGATCTTGACTTACAGAAAAGGTTGCAAAATGTTGTTAACTTTCCCAATATTCACAGATGTTCACGATATCTTAGTTGGAAGATTCCTGGAATCAGGAGAGAATAAGCAGGAAATCAAGAATCCTTCAGCCAGGATTTCTGGAAAATCTGAGAAATTTGGAACCCAACTTCCAGAGCATTGTACAGTAGCTGTCTTTCCTCTTAATTACATTTGAAAGGATGGAGGCTAATCAAAGTGTCTGAGCCAAGGCAAAATGCCTAAGGGACAGGATAGCACAGATTGTCTCGGATATTGACATCTCTTTGAATCCAATGAAACCATCAGAGATATGCTTAAGAGGAGATGCTTTTGGATCACCTGCAAGAGGCTGTTGTTCCGCTGTTCCATTCGAGGCCCCAGGCGTCCCATCAGCCCCTTCACTTCCTCCCCGGCCTCTGTGATGTCATCAGCCACTAAGCCTGCCTGGTTTATTTGGACAGACCTTTCCAAACAGGAATGACAACGAATGAATCAGCAAACAGCATAACATGATGCAGATGTGGTGGGTCAATGGTCGACGGTCACAGGCAGGTTTGATGGTCAATTAATTAAGAACCGGTAATAACCTGGTTCCTCTGACCCAGTGGGAGGGGAAGACACTGTCTGCATCCCAAATGGGATCCCTATATAGCGAATAGGGATCCCTATCTAGGGAATAGGTGTGCCATTTGGGACGAAGACACTGTAATGGAATCGACTCCTCTGCTGCTTGCTTGAGTCTCCACTGTCCACCACAACTTCTTTGCTTCTCATTTAAAAAAAGATCACTCAACAGACATTGGACTTCTGGAGAGGTTGGAGGCTCTAACCGCTAGGCTACCTGCCGCCCACAATGAGTTCAGCGTCATAGCCACTACAGCCAACTGAGTCATCGAAGGGCCGCTATCACCACGATGCATGCGACATGCTCACCCACTCCATTTAACATTTGTTCAGCTTTCTCTTCATAAAAGTCTTGGAACAAATTAGAACAAATACACGTTTTTTCGATTCTAATTTCATCTTGTCGATCAAAACGTGTATCGTGTCAACTGGAAAACAGCATAATCTTCCATGAAAATACATTATGAAACTCACAGATGATGAAAGCAGCAGGCCGCCCACACAGCACAGCCGATCAGTGTGTGCACCTCAGTGTGTAGTGTCCGTGTCATGAGGCTGGTTTCCTGGTCTCTATCCCCGGCAGGACTAATAGGATCTGTCTTAATCCATCCTCCGTGTTCAGCCCTGCTTGGCCCTGCTCACTCTCACACACACACCGACAACCACACATGCTCACACACAAACACGCACACTCCTCCACCCCACACACACACGCTCGATCGCCTGCCACCACCGCAGCTCTGATGACCCTCCACATGCTCCTCATTTCCCATGTCCAACACGTAGTCCACAACTCCACGCACAGGGGATTGGGGTTGTTTTTCCAGTCACACCCCCTACTCACCTTTCTCTAACCCACGAACCTCCACCTGGCTTCCCCCTACCTCCTGCATGTTCCCTTGTCCCTCCACCCTCCACCCTCCACTCCAGGCTTGGGCAGAACCCTGTCCTGGATCACAGAGGTAATGCAGCATCATGTTTTGATTAAAATGTTCCCTTGTGTGTTTTGGCTTGAAGCAGTGCTGCCATTACATTAATGTGTGTGTGTGTGTGTGTGTGTGTGTGCAGCGTACAAATGGTTGGTATCTCAGTGCCAAGGCTCTGCCCCACCCCTGCTCTGTAGCTTGCCCACCTGACTGACTGTGTGTCTATCCAACTATGGGTCCGTGCTCTGGTAGTCATATTGCAGAAGCAACAATTCCCAGGAGACCTGCTGTGTTTTTGTCTTATCACACTTTCACACGAGCCCACCTCTGCTCCCTTAGACAATTTGGAAATGGTGCTTTGTTCTAAGTCTGTGAAAATGGAGGAGGACGGGAACGAGGCCTCAGAGACCTAGAGAGCATCAGTGTGTTAACACAGCAAAGCTGTGGAGACTGCCCTGTGCCAAGGTGGCACCATCTGTGTGTGTGCCTGTGTGCGTGCATGCATGTCTGTGTACCAGCATGCGCTTGTGTGTGTTTCCGTGTGTGTGTGTGTGTGTGTGTGTGTGTGTGTGTGTGTGTGTGTGTGTGTGGATGGATAAAGTGAATGAGTGGTTGAACATCAGCACTTCTTCCTCAGGTCGTCTCTCCTAACCTACATGTCACCGACCCTGCTAATGTATGCCTGATTGACCTCTCACCTCTGTGCATCACTGGACTTGTTGTTTACGGTGTTTACGGTGGTTGTGAAGGAATACTTAAATAAGTTAAATCAATATGGTTGATTTATTTATGGTGGAATTGACAGTCGATCCATTAGAGGTGAGAGAGAGAGAGAGAGAGAGAGAGAGGGAGGGAAAAGGAGAGAGGTAGAGAGGAGGGGAAAAATAGAGAGGTAGAGCGAGAGGGAGAGAAGAAAGACAACTCCATGCTGCAGCTCATCAGTTCCATAAGATAGCAATATATTCCCATAATGCGTGTCACAGAGTCATCAAAGAGAGACTAATAATTCTGACATTTGAGACATTGGAAAAGGAGCGTATGTTTCCACAGCTGGCCTCAAGCTTTGAGTGAAGTGTAGTGAACTAGATCCAGGCCCGAGGATCATTCTGACACTCAACAGGCCATTCCTGGACAACACCAATCACAACAATCACCCATCACAATCAACCTCAGAGAGACTTAACCAATCAGCAATGACCATAAGGACTAATATCATATGCCACATGGAAATGTATTTAGTTGTGTCCACAACGTGCTGAATTGGGAAATGTCCAAATCACCCTATCCTTCACTTCACTCAACATCTGTACATGTAGGTCCTCAACATAAAATCACATCAAACATGTTCAGGAATTATAAAGAGAAACATATTATAGCTAAGCATGAAGCTTTCTTCAACTATAGGACTGGTTTTCTTGTCTATATACTTGACTGACCCTTCCAGGGTACCTAAGGAAGGTTTTGAACTGGTACTGGGTTGGAATAGCTCCACGCACTAATAATATAAGCCATTTAGCAGACGCTTTTAACCAAAGCAACTTGCAGTCTTGCGTGCATCATTTTTATGAATGGGTGGCCACGGAATCGAATCCACGACCCTGGCAATTTAAGCACCATAATCTACCAACTGAACCATACAGGACCAATCAATAGTGAGGAAACAACAATCAGTAGAGGAAGGGAATCAAATCTGTAAGTGGCTTAGGCATCAGGGGTCAGTGTCGACAAATTAGACTGTTGATGGGTCAGAGGGAAAGGTCGTGACCTACAGGAAGAAGGATCAGGGTCCGATTTCTGCAGACACAGAGACACAGGCTCCACGCACATGCTTCAGCCACAGTCAGGAACTTTCTTAGACTTCGTCCTCTTCATCTTCATCAATCCCATTATCATCTGGATAATGTGCAGCGGGCCAAAATAGATTTAGTGGAGGCCCACCTTTTGCCTATTCAATTCACTCTGAGCTCCTAGTCCACCGTCCACAGATAGAGGACTGAGGCATTTAAACTATGTAGGGCCTAGCTAGCCAGTCTATTGATAGGCTGACAGATAGAGGACCAATGCATTTCCACCCTCCATTATTGATCGGGAGGATGGATGTGTTAATCCCTTCACCCTGGTGAGAGATTCCCGTCTTTTGAGACACGAAACCCAAACCTACACTCTTAGCTTAAGTTGAGGAAGAAAAAAAACGACAGAATATACTCAAGCAGCATTGAGTCTGACAAAGCCTCTCATTCACCCCCACGTCTCCAGAACAGCACTTTGATCAACTAGTGCTTAGATTTCACATTAATGTCTGGATACCTTTCAGAGAGCATGCTAAGCACATGGTTCTTTTGGGATTTAGGCTGCTTTGATGTCTGTTTTCAGAGCTCTTCACTGGGGTTTATGTCCAACACGTTAGATGGACGAATGGTGAGTTATGCAGTGCCACACAAGATGTTTCATTGACATTACATAAAATCAATGCAATAGTGTGGGCTGAAACATATGGTAAGATACAGCAAAAATCCCAAACTCCAACTATTGTGAAACAAGTCTTCCATTGAAATGAATTTAAGTCAATCAGCAATTCACATGTACTTTTGAGCTACATTACCTGCATGTTCTGCACTAAACTGTACCTCAAACAACGATTTTGGTCTGGATGAGTGAAGCACATTGTCAATGTCAAACATATTGCATTTGACTATACTACACCCACCGTGCTGGCCATGTTTAAAGCCCAGACTAGACTACCTAACATGACAACACTTTAAAGAAGTAGACAGATGTTAATTAGTCAGAGCCTGTTTGAAGACTTCATGCACTTCATTAACTCTCCTCTTCCATCTGTCTTTCAAATGTTCCCTCTGTTTTTCCAGGGGCATCTGTTGCTTAGCACTCACAGCACACGCATGTGTTTCCAAGGACTGATCTAGTGTGTTTTTCAAAGAAGCAAAGCTGGTGCAGTTTACATGTCTGATGAGATGGAAAGTAAATAAATGGGAGAACAAAGGGGCCCTGATGATAAACAATCACCAGCCATCTTCTAACCTCGTCCCATTTGTGTGCCTTATTTTTCACTGCCTGCATGGCTAGACGCCTTAGTTTGTTTATGAACACGTTTCCAAATCCTCTAAGTCCCATGATGTTGTGAGTGAAATGAACTGTTGAGTAATTCCATAAAAAAAACATACACTGGTAGAATGAGTGTGTGTGTGCTCTCGTGTGTGTATTGGTTCTGAGACATTGTGTGTGTGTGTGTGTGTGTGTGTGTGTGTGTGTGTGTGTGTGTGTGTGTGTGTGTGTGTGTGTGTGTGTGTGTGCGTGCGTGCGTGTGCACTCTCGTATGAGTGTGTGTGTTCTGAGACGTTGCTCCATCTCATTTAAAACTTCTGCACTGGGACCTGTTTTTTTTTTTTTCAGACTCGTCCCACAACCCACCCTACCTTGTGGTGTTGTGGTAAACACTTATAGTCAGGCAAGTGGATACTCCCACTCTGTCTTTGGGCACGATTCAATCCACATCGTGAAAGTTCAGCTTTACAGCGTGATGTACATTTAAAGGCAGTGTTCCCGCTTTAGCGGAGACTGCATTCACGGTAAACGATGGCATGTGTATGTAATCTGAAATTACCTTAACATTTATTTTGCGGAATCTGTAACACTTCAGCTTTACAGATTTAATAGAGCCCTTTCTTTCTTTCTTTCTTTCTTTCTTTCTTTCTTTCTTTCTTTCTTTCTTTCTTTCTTTCTTTCTTTCTTTCTTTCTTTCTTTCTTTCTTTCTTTCTCTTTCTCTCTTTCTCTCTTTCTGTGAGATCTGTGTAATCTGAGGGAAATATGTGTCTCTATGGTCATATTTTTTGTCAGGATGTTAGGAAGTGCAGCTCAGTTGTGGACAGTGTGAACATAGCCTGTCTTCTCTTGAGAGCCAGGTCTGTCTTCGGCGACCTTTCTTTTATCTTTAAAAAAATATATGTTTTTTTTGCAGTGGATCAGCTTTAATATTGCAGATAGATTGTTGCTTCCATCAATGTAATTGTCTGCATCATTTCCAATCTCCCATATATTTTTGGGGTAAATATACAGTGGGGAGAACAAGTATTTGATACACTGCCGATTTTGCAGGTTTTCCTACTTACAAAGCATGTAGAGGTCTGTCATTTTTATCATAGGTACACTTCAACTGTGAGACACAAAATCCAGAAAATCACATTGTATGATTTTTAAGTAATTCATTTGCATTTTATTGCATGACATATGTATTTGATCACCTACCAACCAGTAAGAATTCCGGCTCTCACAGACCTGTTAGTTTTTCTTTAAGAAGCCCTCCTGTTCTCTCCACTCATTACCTGTATTAACTGCACCTGTTTGAACTCGTTACCTGTATAAAAGAAACCTGTCCACACACTCAATCAAACATACTCCAACCTCTCAACAATGGCCAATTTTGTTTTCTTATGATTTCGTTTGGTCTAATTGTGTTGCTGTCCTGGGGCTCTGTGGGGTCTGTTTGTGTTTGTGAACAGAGCCCCGGGACAAGCTTGCTTAGGGGGACTCTTCTTCAGGTTAATCGCTCTATAGGTGATGGCTTTGTTATGGAAGGCTTGTGAATCGTTTCCTTTTAGGTGGTTGTAGAATTTTACAGCTCTTTTCTGGATTTTGATCATTAGAGGGCATCGGCCTAATTCTGCTCTGCATGCATTATTTGATGTTTTACATTGTACACAGAGGATATTTTTTCAGAATTCTGCATGCAGTCTCAATTTGGGCGCCAGGTAGCCTGGTGGCTACAAGATCGAATCCCTGAGCTGACAAGGTAAAAATTCTGCCCCTGAACAGTTAACCCACTGTTCCTAGGTCACCATTGAAAATAAGAATTTGTTCTTAACTGACTTGCCAAGTTAAATAAAGGTTAAAAAAAAAACAAAAAAAAAAAAAAGGGGGTTTGTCCCATTTTGGGAATTCTTGGTTGGTGAGCGGACCCCATACCTCACATCCATAAAGGACAATGGGTTCTATAACTGATTCAAGTATTTTTAGCCAGATCCTAATTGGTTATGTTCCTAATTCCTAATTATGTTCCTTTTGATGGCATAGAAGGCCCTTGTCTCTCAGATCGTTCACAGCTTTGTGGAAGTTACATGTGGCCCTGATATTTAGGCCGACGTACGTATAGTTTTTTGTGTACTCTAGGGCAACGGTGTCTAGATGGAATTTGTATTTGTGGTCCTGGCGACTGGACCTTTTTTGGAACACCATCATTTTTGTCTTACTGTGATTTACTGTCAGGGCCCAGATCTGACAGAATATGTGTAAATGTCTAGGTGCTGCTGTAGGCCCTCCTTGGCTGGTGACAGAAGCACCAGATCATCAGCAAACAGTAGACATTTGACTTCAAATTCTAGTAGGGTGAGGCCTGGTGCTGCAGACTGTTCTAGTGCCCTCACCAATTTGTTGATATATATGTTGAAGAGGGTGGGGCTTAAGCTGCATCCCTGTCTTACCCCACTGCCCTGTGGAAAGAAATGTGTGTTTTCTGCCAATTTTAAATGCACACTTGTTGTTTGTGTTCATGGATTGTAAAATGTTGTATGTTTTTCCCCCAACACCACTTTCCACCAATTTGTATAGCAGACCCTCGTGCCAATTTGAGTCAAAGGCTTTTTTGAAATCAACAAACAATGAGAAGACTTTGCCTTTGTTTTGGTTTGTTTGTTTGTCAATTAGGGTGTGCAGGGTGAATACGTGGTCTGTCGTACGGTAATTTGGTAAAAAGCCAATTTGACATTTGCTCAGTACATTGTTTTCACTGAGGAAATTAACTAGTCTGCTGTTAATGATAATGCAGACAATTTTCCCAAGGTTTCTGTTGACGCATATCCCACGTTAGTTATTGTGGTCAAATTTGTCTCCACTTTTGTGGATTGGGGTGATCAGTCCATGGTTCCAAATATTGGGAAAGATGCCAGAACTAAGGATGATGTTAAAGAGTTTAAGCAGAGCCTTTTGAAATGTGTCTGTATATTTTATCATTTCATTGAGGATACCATCAACACCACAGACATTTTTTGGTTGGAGGGTTTGTATTTTGTCATGTAGTTCATTCAATATAATTGGAGAATTCAGTGGGATCTGGTAGTCTTTAACAGTTGATTCTAAGATTTGTATTTGATAATCTATATTTTTTCTGCTGTTTGTTCTTTGTTATTGGGCCAAAAAGATTGGCGAAGTGGTTTACCCATACATCTCCGTTTTGGATAGATAACTCTTTGTGTTGTTTGTTTAGTGTTTTCCAATTTTCTCTCTCTCACTCTCTGTTTTTCTCTCACTCTCTCTGTTTCTCTTTCTCTCTTTCTGTGTGTCTTTCTCTCTCTCTCTTTGTCTTTCTCCCAACATGTCGACACACCACACGCTGATGATTGACTGTGATTTGCATGCATGCTTATTTGCAAGGGAAAGTGACCGCAAATCTTGTAACCAGATGCAACCTTTAATACACCTCAGGCCTCCCATGTTGCATTTCTCTCCACAGACATGTCAGTTTGACGTGCCTCAGAGCGCTAAATGATTTACTCTTTCATGCCGTCTCATTCTCTCCCTTTGTTTTGACCAGGCTATTCTTTTCCCTGAAACTGCCGATACGCATCAGTACAATCCCATGCTTCTTATTTCCTACTGTTGACATATTTCGGCCAAAATACATTTCTGGGTAGAGGGAATCCCTCCAGTGCTGTAGTGATGCTGTCAAACGAGTGAGTACACACACACACACACACACACATCATTATCTCCCGCTGTACACACACATCATTATCTCCCGCTGTACACACACACACACACAGACTGAAACGGCTGATACTTTCCAGAGCCCTATACAGATTGACATAAAGCAACCTTCACACGGGAGCTCCTCTACCCTTCTCCATGAATCAAAGAGCGGACTGGGGAAAGGTTAAAAGCTCCTGAGTCCCGCAGACACATTTTTCAGGGGTGCGGCATAATAGGATCAGGGTTTCCATAACTCTGGTGAAGAGCCAATCCTCCCTCGTTTCTGCCCGTTTAGCCTTCAAAGAGAAAGTTGGTGTGTCTGTAAAAGGCTTGGTCAGGGGGTTAAGAGGAAAAGTGATTTTTTTTTCCCGTCGCAAACTCAATTTCCTTAGTGCGCTGGAGAGGCCACACTTTAAAACCCAGGCCATGAAGCTCTTTTAATTTGTCCTATATTATCCCTACTGAACCTCTCACTCTGGTTTAGGGAGCGTGAGACCAGATTGAAGGTTCTTGAAGACCCAATAGAGGGAATGGAATCTGTGTCAAGTATAACCCTCCCTGTCTGTCCTACAGTCGACCCCCTTCAACAATTCCATGTCATGTTCTGTCTCATGTTCCTATGCTTTGTTATCTTTATGTATGTTGTTCAGTTGACATTTAAGAGCAAGGGAACTAAGTCAGGCCAAATTTCTTTAACCTTGCCACGCAATTTTCAATCATCTTCTGCAAATATTATTTAATGATTGACTGAATTTATCCATACAACATGTAAAACAAATGTATATATCCATAAACATTATTGGTGTGTATTACAGATGGTCAAGTCCCCTACTAAGTACTGTAAAGTCCTAAAGCAAAGAGTGTGGCCCCTCATCTTTCAGCCAGGTGTTTGTGGAAGTCCAAAAGAAGTCCACACAGGGCCCCATACTCTGCTCTGCATAACAACACTCAAGGCTCCTGAATCCATGGAGCAGACATATCCCCAGCTAGCTACTTACCTATCCCCAGCCAGCTTCTGTGTGAGAATGACACAGGGTTAACCTAGACCTAAACCTTAGTCAAAACCTCTGGGAGAGCCCCATTTGTTTCCTTCTGGTTTAGGGACGCCCATCGCGCAAGTCTGTTTTGGCCTCGGCTCTGCAGCATCATCCGTCATTGTAGAAAGGGGCCTGGTAATAGGGAGTATGTGAGCTGTACAGTGGTTCACTGTGGGGGAGCGAGAGCGATGCAGCAGGCAGCCAGGTTAGCCAGACTTCCGCTGTTGAAAGAGACCTCAGCATGTTGTTGGTTATGACAAGTTGTCCGTGTAAAATGGGCCAGATAGAGTGACTATATTCAATCAGATCAAGCATTAACTGGTGATAGCAGACACCCGCATAGCGGATGTTTTGGCGGTGTTGGAGGTGGAACTGCTGTGTAGCAGTCAAATCGGTGAGCAGCTGCTCTTGCGATCATTGTCAAGAAGATATACCCGCCCCACTTGCATTAGAAGTTCAGAAGGAGAAAGTGTAGGTTATATACACATAATTACTCTCAACTTGAAAAATCATGAAATAATGTGGGTTTCTATCATCATAATGGAGGTGTAGATTACATCTCACATTCCACTGTTTTAACTTGTAAACAAGGCTGCATGGGATTTCTCTTAAATGAAACTCCGTGCAACCAATGGTATGTCCGCTTTAGGTATAATACCAGGAGCCGCTTGTGGATTTGACAGCTCTAACACAGTTCCACCTCTACCACCGCCAAAACAACCAACTAAGACACCTCCAAAACAACCGCTAGGCGGATGTCGGCTGAAGCGGATGTGATTGAATAGAGCCCTAAGTCAACTCAGATGATGAGAGAGAACCAGAGGGTCATTGTCTGTGGGGAATTCCAAAAGGAACTACAACTCTTATTCCTTCATGTTGGCCCGATCATGGCTTATATGGCCCAGGTTCTAGATTTCTTACACGCTACACATTTCATCACCGATTTAGCATGAGGTAGTTGGTAAATACTATCTCTGTCTACCAGGTCATTGTATGACCCATTCTGCAACATGATCAGTTATCATAGTACCTGACAGGCTGAATGTCTATACTGTAAGTCCCGTGACAGGGACATCCATCTCTCGCTCATCCATCTCTCCCTCATCATCACTAGAGCGAGAAAGGCCTCCATCCATTGCCCGCTAATTAAAAGAGCTCCATTGTCATGTGGACAAGCCGCTGCTCTCCTCTATGTGGCAGCTCAGATCAGATGACTATGATGACAGGCGAGGGTGGAGTGGAGCCATAGAACCAGGGGGCTCTGTGACTAGGGGCAGGGGGGAGGAGGGTGAACTCGGGGGATGAGGGAGGAGGAGGGGGGGGGGGGTGTGTCTACACTCACCACCTGTTCTCTGACACCAGAAACCCTTATGATCCACCTGGATCACTTACGTGGACTCACCTGCACCCGCCCCTCCTGACTACAAAGCTGATGTCCTGAACAGCCATTGTACAGTGTCTTGAAAAACATAAACGGGAAGGAATGCGATAAATCCATTGGATTCACATATGGTATAGAATAGCAACTTAATACAACTTTACTGATTACTATGTCAGTCATTTTCAGAAAAAACTTGTCATCACTGGCCACATACTCAGAGCTAAAGAAACACACTCCTTTGGAAAGAAATAACAAACTGCCATACCTGTTGTATTTATGAGTCTGAGGCCTGAGTTTAGAACAGTCACAGCTAATGCATGCTTCTCACAATGACCCCCTCGGGACCCTCATTTGTCATAACGATAAGTCATAACTTACCATAGAACAGCGGAGTGAGGGAACGAAAGAATGAAAGAGTGGAGAACCTGCCCAGTACAACATGTAGTGGGTGATCTGAAAGTGACGTTGGATAAACAAACATGGTGCCATACAGTACTGGGTGGGTGTGTGCATACGTGTGTGTGTGTTTTTCTGTGTGTGTGTGTATGTGTGTGTGTGTGTGTGTGTACGTGCATGTGTGTACAAGACGTTGGATAACCACACAGAGAGCTGCACGTTGTGGCTGTATCTGGTTGCCTGACATGCTCAGTGTTAAACCCCACCACGTTGACAGGGTGAGAGAGAAACACACACACACACACACACACACACACACACACCACCGCTACATAAAGCACAAAGATAGTAGTCATGGCTAGCTTTAAACACACCTGCTTTCTCCCCATTTGTCTCAGTTCAGATTTCTCATGCTTTTCCATACAGCCATCAATCCATATGTCTTTTGATCTATGCATTCATCATTCCGTATGTATGTACAGTAAACTTATGTAATGTTGTCTCCATCTGGAGCCATTTTTATATGTATTTCTGTTTATCAAATAAATTGATTCATTTCATTTATGTTCCAACTCCAGCATTGTCCGGTGTACATGTGGCGAGTCATGCCCACCTTGAAGTAAACACCTCATCATATTCTCATTAATGCTTCTCTGTCCAGACTTGTCTCAAACTAGACGTAACATAGTAAATGTAAATCCGAGACTCACAAATTAGTATGATATGCTATGTTTGTAATGGTTGCATGAGACAGATGGTTACTTAAGGCAAAAACAAAAGTAGGGTGGTTGGTCGGCCGTATATCACGAACGTCTAGCTAGTTTGAATCTCATCACGGACAACTTTAGCATTTTAGCTAATTAGCAACTTTCAACTACTTACTACTTTTTAGCTACCTTGCAAAGACTTAGGACGTTAACCCTTCCCATAACCCTAACCTTAAAAGTTGCATCTCTAGGGGCGCTATTTCATTTTTGGATAAAAAACGTTCCCGTTTTAAGCGCAATATTTTGTCACGAAAAGATGCTCGACTATGCATATGCTTGACAGTTTTGGAAAGAAAACACTCTGAAGTTTCAGAATCTGCAAAGATTTTGTCTGTAAGTGCCCCAGAACTCATTCTACTGGCGAAACCAAGATGATACGTCAAACAGGAAATGAGCAGAATTTCTGAAGCTCTGTTTTCTAATGTCTCCTTATATGGCTGTGAATGCGACAGGAATAAGCTTAGACCTTCTGCCGTTTCCCCAAGATGTCGGCAGCATTGTGACGTATTTGCAGGCATATCATTGGAGGATTGGCCATAAGAGACTACATTTTCCAGGGGTCCGCCCGGTGTCCTTTGTCTAAATTTGTGCGTAATCTTCAGGTGCGGGCATTTTCTCCTGGGATTCAGGAGAGAAAGCACACTTCCACGAACGATATATCATCGAAGAGATATGTGAAAAACACCTTGAGGATTGATTCTAAACAACGTTTGCCATGTTTTCAGTCGATATTATGGAGTTAATTTGGAAAAAAGTTCGCGTTTTGAGGACTGAATTTTCGTTTTTTTTTGGTAGCCAAATGTGATGTACAAAACGGAGCTATTTCTAATACACAAAGAATCTTTTTGGAAAAACTGAGCATCTGCTATCTAACTGAGAGTCTCCTCATTGAAAACATCTGAAGTTCTTCAAAGGTAAATGATTTTATTTGAAGGCTTTTATGTTTTTGTTGAAATGTTGCGTGCTGGATGCTAACGCTAATGCTAACGCTAAATGCTAACGCTAAATGCTACGCTAGCTAGCTACTTTTACACAAATTATTGTTTTCCTATGGTTGAGAAGCATATTTTGAAAATCTGAGATGACAGTGTTGTTTACAAAAGGCTAAGCTTGAGAGATGGCATATTTATTTCATTTCATTTGCGATTTTCATGAATAGTTAACGTTGTGTTATGCTAATGAGCTTGCTGATAGATTTACACAATCCTGGATACAGGGGTTTTTTCATAGCTAAACGTGACGCAGAAAACGGAGCGATTTGTCCTAAACAAATAATCTTTCAGGAAAAACTGAACATTTGCTATCTGAGAGTCTCCTCATTGAAAACATCTGAAGTTCTTCAAAGGTAAATGATTTTATTTGAATGCTTTTCTGTTTTTTTGTGTAAATGTTGCCAGCTGAATGCTAATGCTAAATGCTACGCTAAATGCTACGTTAGCCATCAATACTGTTACACAAATGCTTGTTTTGCAATGGTTGAGAAGCATATTTTGAAAATCTGAGATGACAGTGTTGTTAACAAAAGGCTAAGCTTGAGAGCTAGCATATTTATTTAATTTCATTTGCGATTTTCATGAATAGTTAACGTTGCGTTATGGTAATGAGCTTGAGTCTGTATTCACGATCCCGGATCCGGGATGGGGAGATCAGAAAGGTTAACCCTTTAACCTAACTCCTACACTTAACCCTAACCTTAACCCTAACCCTAACCTCTAGCCTAGCCACCTAGCCACCTAGCTAGAATTGTCATGTTTGGAAAGTTTTGCAAATTTGTAACATATGATATGAATTGTAATTCGTAACATATTATACGAAATGGGTAATGGACATCCACAAATTAATATATACCATATACCGTAACATCTCATACTAAATGAAGTTCTCCAATTTAAGTACAGAATAATACTACTGCTCTGAGACCAGGTTACTCCGACCCACCTGCCCCCACTTCTAAACTAACACATTACCCCGACCCACCTGCCCCCACTTCTAAACTAAGACATTACCCCGACTCACCTGCCCCCACTTCTAAACTAACACATTACCCCGACCCTCCTGCCCCCACTTCTAAACTAACACATTACCCGACCCTCCTGCCCCCAAGGCCTCTACAGCCAGCTCAGGTAATGAATAATTACTCATAGAGGTCCTGACTTTTCTTCTGGCTTGTTTGCATGTCGCCCCATTGTGCAGCACTTTGGCTCTCTAATGGCATTAAATATTGAGAACTTCCTTTGCCTCTGTGAACATTCTGTGTGTTTGGAGTCTAGCTGTGTACAGAGTGGGAATGTGGGTGTGTAAGGCTGCAATAGACTGTGGCGTCATGGAGTCAATATAACTGTCTTGCACAAACTCTTTTGCGCAAACACCTGGTTGTATGTGTAAATGTGGGTTGACAGGTGAATAAACTGCAGGTGTGCGTTTGTCTGTTGCTGTTTGTGTGCGTGGGTGGGTAAGTCAGGGTGTATGTGTACATGTGAGGACAGTGTGAGTGAATGTTTGTGTTTGGATGAGAGAAGGGCTGGATACAAGACACAGTGGTTTGTTGAATTGGTGTGTGTGTAGGTTAAGGGCAGTTGGCTGTAACAATGTCTGTGTGTCTGTGTACCTCAGAACGCGGGGGACAAGGTCTGTAATGGGGGTGTGTGGGGGGGGGGGATGTTAGGGGGGGTAAACAGCAGTCTCCTCATTTATTCATAAGGCAAATAGAAACTGCTCACTGAATAGGAAAAAGTGTTGATTATTAATTTACAGCTATTTGTTTCAGACCACCAAGACTTCCTTTTGGAGCAAAAATTATAACTATAGTTATCTCCTCTATGTCGATCTCTATCACCTCGTCGTTTTCTGTTGTTATATTTTCAATATATCAGGCAAGACCAGTGTACATTCAAATAACATACAATCTCAGTCTATGGTTGTCCCGAGCTATGGTATTGTTATGTAATTTCACTCTAATAGAAATACACATAGGAAAATGACCTAAGCAATGAAATAAAATGACATTCAACCATTTTAAAATCTGTCTAGTCAAAGATAATTAATGAGAAAAGGAAAATGCACTCCCTTACAGTGCTGTCACCAGGACTAGTGGGATGTCATGTCAGTCAGGGCCACAGAGGCTCCGGGGAGAGAGTGGTATGGCGAGGCAGGGCCTGACAGAGCCTTCAGCTGGCAGAGTAGGGCCCCTCTGCCCCCCAGGCTTCTCTGGCCTACTTGTTTCGACTACTGTTGCCTTGGTTTTCATCCCAGGGAAGGAAAATGTGAGTTTAACATAAACACGCCTTTTATCAGGTGTCAGGAACGATAAAGCGTCTTCTGAAGAAGAGCTTTTCTTGCTTAGGAAGGATGCGTGAAAATTACTGCAAAAGTTGAAACGCATATGTTTGGAAATTGTCCTTCTCCCCAGAAGATGTTAATTGGCCAGTTTATTGGTGTGCTGTCTTTTTTTTAGGCCTACACAGGCACAGAAGTGGCAGATGAAAGTAAGAACAGAAACCTTTTTCCCCACATTGCATGCAAACCATTTGTGAAATGTTCTTTTGATCACATCCAAACAATTGGTCATTTCATGAGAACCACTAATGCATCTTTAAATGCTAAACCAACAGTTATTTTGGCAGGGAAAGAGAGACATTTCTTATGTCTTTCACACCAGGCCACTATTCTTATTCTTCTCTTCTGTCACAATAGGGAAAATATGCTTGTGGTGGTGTCTGCTGCTCTGAGCCCGGTTTCCCAGAAGCATTTTAAGGCTAAGTTCGTCGTTGGAACTTCGTAGGAGCATAGTTAAATATCCGAGCTGTTTCACAAAACCATCATTATTAAAGTTGCATTCTTAATCTAATGCCTACCTCAGACCACTCGTAGAGTGCCAAGTGCATTGTTAGATGCTTTTTAAATGCCCTCCTGTGTCACTTCATACAGAAAAGATGTCCGCTGAACATAGAATCATATCGTTTATCCATCTTTAACTTCAGAACAAAGTTGACTACAAATACAAAGTTTCCCAATAAATGACTGGGAGTTTAAATATACAGTGTGGGACTCTCTTCTTTATTTTTTATGGCTTACAGTTTATTCGCCTTTAGTCAGCACCTCACCTTTACAAACTTTTACAGATACACAATTGAGAGCATCCTGTCAGCCTGGTATGGCAACTGCACCGCCCGCAACCTTTGGGCTCTCCAAAGGGTGGTGTGGTCTGCCCAACGCATCATCCGGGGCAAACTACCTGCCCGCCAGAACACCTACAACACCCGATGTCACAGGAAGGCCAAAAATATTATCAAGGACAACAACCACCCAAGCCACTTCCTGTTCACCCCGCTATCATCCAGAAGGCGAGGTCAGTGCAGGTGCATCAAAGCTGGGTCTGTGAGACTGAAAAACAGCTTCTATCTCAAGGCCATCAGACTGTTAAATAACCATCACTAGCACATTAGAAGCTGTTGCCCTGAATACACAGACTTGAAATCCCTGGCTACTTTAATAATTGGAACACTAGTCACTTTAATAATGTTTACATATTTTGCACTCACCTCATATGTATATACTGTGTTCTAGACTATTCTACTGTATCTTAGTCTATGCCGCTCTGACATTACTCTTCTCATATGTATATACTGTGTTCTATACTATTCTACTGTATCTTAGTCTATGCTGCTCTGACATTACTCATCTTATATGTATATACTGTGTTCTATACTATTCTACAGTATCTTAGTCTATGCTGCTCTGACATTACTCATCTCATATGTATATACTGTGTTCTATACTATTCTACTGTATCTTAGTCTATGCCGCTTTGACATTACTCATCTCATATGTATATACTGTGTTAAATACTATTCTACTGTATCTTAGTCTATGCTGCTCTGACATTACTCATCTCATATGTATATACTGTGTTCTATACTATTCTACAGTATCTTAGTCTATGCCGCTCTGACATTACTCATCTCATATGTATAAACTGTGTTCTATACTATTCTACAGTATCTTAGTCTATGCCGCTCTGACATTACTCATCTCATATGTATATACTGTGTTCTATACTATTCTACTGTATCTTAGTCTATGCTGCTCTGACATTACTCATCTCATATGTATATACTGTGTTCTATACTATTCTACAGTATCTTAGTCTATGCTGCTCTGACATTACTCATCTCGTATGTATATACTGTGTTCTATACTATTCTACTGTATCTTAGTCTATGCTGCTCTGACATTACTCATCTCATATGTATATACTGTGTTCTATACTATTCTACTGTATCTTAGTCTATGCTGCTCTGACATTACTCATCTCATATGTATATACTGTGTTCGATACTATTCTACTGTATCTTAGTCTATGCTGCTCTGACATTACTCATCTCGTATGTATATACTGTGTTGTATACTATTCTACTGTATCTTAGTCTATGCCACTCTGACATTACTCATCCAAATATTTATATATTCTTAATTCCATTCCTTTACTTTAGATTGTGTGTATTGTTAGATATTACTTGTTAGATATTACTGCACGGTTGGAGCTAGAAACACAAGCATTTTGCTACACCCGCAATAACATCTGCTAAACACGTGTATGTGACAAATAACATTTGATTTGATTTGATTTTCTACACAAAATAATTTTCTATGGGTGTGCAGCAGCTCATGCTTTTTATTACAAATGCAAAGCTGCCAATGTCTTTGCAATTGATACAAACTATTGACATATAAAAAGAGGATTCAAATGAAAACCAGGATGAAGGAATTCAAATGTAAACAGTAGGCTATAGGCATATTTATTCAATCTTATTGAAATACATTTCCTGTTCAGTCATTTGAGATCTATGTTGCTACTTGTAGGCTACTCTCTGTAATTTCTCTCAATACATTTCATGATGTGTAGCCAAACATGTGTGCCAAATCCGTGATTTAGTGCATTTTAATTGGGTAAGCATTAAAATAAGTCCCCTCAATATTTGCAGCTGTAGGTGGTTATATCTCTCTTGGAGATGATCCGTCGTCAGTATTGCGAAATAACTATAATGTTAAGGTCAGATTTGAATGGAGAAAGCTGATCCGAGAGCAGCGCTCCCTTTCTTTCGATCCTATCAGTATCGAAAAATTCTCCAACGACACAGTTAGCGACCATTCTCTGTGCGTGGAAAAATGCATCGTCAAAACACTCGTAAGCCTAAGTTCTATCGCTATCGGGAAACTGGGCCCTGGTCCTTCAGACAGAGGCTTAGTCCCAAATGGCGCCATATTCCCTTTAGAGTGCACTACTTTTGACCAGGACCCATAAAAAGTAGTGACCTATAAAGGGACTATGGTGCTATATGGGACACAGAAACACCAAAGAGAACAGAACAGAGAAAACAGAACAGAACCCTGTAGGTACTGTAGGACCCTCAGTCCCTTGCTGTTTTTATTAATGCTGGGTCTGGAGCATGCCTCACACAGATATTTGCTCAGACTATTAAAAGGATTTAGGGGCTCTTTCCTGACATCCAGAGAAAACAGAGGGCTGATCTCCTCCATGTCCTCTGTGGGGCAGGACCAAGCTGTGTGGCGGTGACTATTGCACTGTGTGTGCGTGTCTGCGTGTGCGTACATATCCCTGTGTGTGTGCCTCTCCCATTCAGACCACCACGACAGTCTCTCCTCCATCCTTCAAAGGGCTGTTCTCTGATCCGCCTGTCTCATCAGTTTATGTGTGGTGGCGTGGCGTGGCATATCTGATGCCCCCGGCACGTATTTCAATGGAGCGCCACACGCAGGAACCCATTTTTCTGGGGAGGCTGGACTGTTTCTGCTCTGTTGTATGGAGAAACAGACTCTGTGCGTGCGGATAGTGGAGCGTTTGGGTGATCAGAGAGGCTGAGAGGGGCGGGTGTCTTACTCCGAGTTCTGGGGGCTCTGGGGATAGAGGGAGGGTTAATTGTGCACAGGTGACTCTGTGCAGGTACTTCAACACACCAGCTGCTGCCCTGGCATGCACAGACACAGACAGATGGTGGGGAGAAGAGAGATGGTGTGTGTGCTTGGAGTGTGGGGTGTGTATGTTAGAGAAAGAGAAAAAGAGAAAGACAGAGGGATAGTGAGAAGGTCAGAGTGAGAAGGAGAGAAGGATAATAAAACAGAAATGCTTTTCTTTTTCAACAGCATCTCTCTTTCTGTCTGTTTTTCAATAAACCACATGCGGTCAAACAGTGGTCTTTATTTCTCTCTGTTCGTGCTGCTATTGATGTTGAGCTGAATATTCTCTGACCTGGTCTGTCTCTGTCAGTCTGTATAGATGTTAGATGTACACAGTGCACTGATTTTGACCAGGGCCCATAGATCTTTGGTCAAGAGTAGTGCACTATGTAATAGGGTGCTATTTGTTCCACAGAAGATGTTACGCTTTCATTTCCTCCTTCGTTACCCTCTCACTCCTTTCAGAGAGAGACAGGAACATGGATATGTGCCCCAAATGGCACCCTATTCTCTATATAGTGCACTACGTTGACATATGGATCTGGTCAAAAGTAATGCACTATGTAGGCAATAGGGTGCTATTTGGGATGCAATTCAGTTTATTTCCCTGATAAACTTCTCTGAAGAGGCTCGCTGATCCAGTAAGAGAGGAATAACAAACAACATCCAGAACGTTAATGATCTAAATTAGGGTTCCCCAACTGATGGCACATGGGCCAAATTTGGCCTGTGGATGGTTTTATTTGTCCCCCCAATTAGGAACATTTTCATTGGTGGACATGACAAATGGTAAAAACACCAGGAAATCATATCCAAGTGATTTTAATTTTGGAAATCTGTCCCAGGCATTCCCAGTTATGATAGAGAGATGTGATAGTATGCAAATGTAAGCAAGGTTTGAAATGATAATGTTTTAGTCAAACATCATATCGGGTTGAGCTTTTTGTAGTCAATTTACAGTCTACAAATGATTTGTAATTATGTTCCGGCCCCCCGATCATCTGCTCGAAAAATAACCTGTGCCTTTAGGTCTTTTAGACTTTCAGGTCTTCTTCAATGACGATCAACACGGTTTAACTTCCCAACTTTAGTCATACGCTTTGATGTCGAGAGAATTGCTCACATCTGCTAAATGGTTCCCACAGGGTCAGACAGTGATATGCTTTCATTATATATTCATCTAAATCAGAAGTGACTTGAAGGTGTAACTACTAAGGGGTTATTAACAACTGTAACATCTAGTGGCGCAGGAGAAGAGGTAGAAGTAATGCTGTGATGCTGAGATTCCTTATGCATATGAAAACAAATGCATTTGGAGACAAAATTGAAGAGAAATGGTAGCAGAGAGAGAAAGAGAGAGAGAGAGTGAGAGAGGGAAAGCAGGAGAAAGTGAGAAAGAGAGAGAGAAAGAGGGAAAGAAAGAGAGAGGGAAAGAGAGAGAGACGTGTTGATGGAATTTATAGCTTTAAAGGAATGATTAGAAAACTCCACTCAGAAACCATATAATTCTAGGAGGGGCTAGGTGGTTGTGGCCTAGGAGGGGCTAGATAGTTGTGGCCTAGGAGGGGCCTCGGATAGGACACTTTGTGGCCTATTGGACATTAAATAGTGAATTTTTTTGTTGTTGTAATAAATAGGCATAGAAGTTGAAGATATACTAGCAGAACACATGAAAATACTATTTGTTAACCAAGCCCATATGTCCAAGATTTTATGCCGTACAGGTGAATTACAGGAGAAGGTGATTCACTCAATCCAGTCCCTGAGGAGAATAGATGCGAAGCAGCCCCGTTGAGAGGGGCCATACCAAGTACTCCTGGTGACAGCCTTCGCGGTGAGGATAGCTGAAAAAGCTACCTGGTTTCATATCACAAATTGCAAGAGGGTAAGACACATGACACTGTCGAACAATCACAGAGTTAGGAGAAGAACCGATGGAAATAGGGTTCGGGGGTTACCTCTCTAATGAAGATTCCCTGACCCCGCCCCATCCTCCCTGTGTGCGTTCATAGAAGTGAAAGTATGGGCTGGCCTCTAGCTAAGGATATGTTCTCCGGGAAAGGGTGGGGCTTTACAGGAGTGGTGATTGGTCTGAGCTGTCTTATTGTGGGAGCAATATTCCTAAATACACCATGACCCATCCTGAGAATGCAGAAGGTGGTAACTTGACCCATAGTTTAGATGATGAGGAGTTTGTATTAACCAAGCATAAGAGATCACTTGATCTGGATAAACAGGAAGTGAGAGTGGAAATTGGGAAGGATGTCACAGTGGAGGTCTATGTAGACCAAATGGGGTCTCTGACTCCTTGGCAGTCTAGGACTATGAGCCATTATGGAAGATATCTGTGCGGGTCCCTGTGTAGTTCATGGAAGCAGGTCATAGCCCACACAGAGAGAGAGGGCTATATGAATCCGCTTCCAAAGTATGGAAGGAGGTGGTAAATAGTGAAGGTGAGGGTTTTTGACTGCAATTCGGAGCGAGAGAAGTATTGCATAAAGGTACGAATTACCGTTAAAAACCGCAAAGAAGGAGGATCTATGTTGGGTTTGATTGGGTTTTGGTGGACACCATAGTACCCATTCCGGGTAGAAGAAGTTAGGGCAGGTGATAGCTCTATAGTCAGCCAGAATACAAGCAGAGCCCCTGACAAAACAGATCCAGAGCCAAGGGCCGGTGCGGATAGTGCAGATGAAAGATTTTAAGGAAGTGATTGAGGTGGAAACTGGTTATGGGGATTCTAACCTATGGTTAGAATGGATTCAGTATTCAGCCAGATCAGTAGCGAAAGAAGAATGTTATGCCTGCGCCACAGCAAAGCCTCAGTTGACAACCATTCCCTTTCCATTTGATGGAATTGATACACCCAGGGGAATGGCCTGTATGGTAAAGTTGTTCATGAAGGCAGGGAAGCCAGACAATGACAGTTGCATTGATCTGCATTATCTGTATCCCCATGTTCCCATTACATCCAGATTTCCCCCTTTCACAGATACAGGAGGACATTATTATTGTATGATTCGATACATCACACATGGATGGGACGTAGGGGAAGTAAGAACATGCAATAGGACAGAGAACGTTACAACCGACAAGACAATGAGGGACCTGACTGGGTGGTTGAGGTCCGAGGACTTTAGTAAGATAAAAAGGCCTAGAGCGGATGTCTGGTGGTTTGTGGAGGTGTGAGGCTGTGGCCTAACCTGCCTACCAATTGGACCGGTAGTTGTGCACTAGTGCCGTTAGGCATGCCCTTCACCCTTATCCAACACAAAGACCTAGAGCCAGGTAGAAGAGAGAGAAGGAGTGCTCCGTCAGGATCTTTTGACAATAGAGTTTACATTGATAGCATTGGAATTCCAAGGGGGGTACCTGATGAGTTCAAAGCTAGGAATCAGATATGGGCTGGCTTGGAATCAGATATGGGCTGGCTTGGAATCAGATATGGGCTGGCTTGGAATCAGATATGGGCTGGCTTGGAATCAGGCATCTTCTGGTGGTCAACTCGCAATATAAATGTAGATTGAATCAATGATATCTACTATAACCAACAGCGTTTCATCAACTATACTAGAGACGCGATAAAAGGTTTAGCAGAATAGAATAGCATTGGATGTGTTACTGGCAGAAAAGGGTGGGGTGTGTGTGATATTCGGAGCCGAATGTTGTTCTTTCATCCCCGATAACGCAGCTCCAGACGGATCAGTGACCAAGGCCAGTATGATGTTTAACTACATTAGCTCACGAATTGGCAGAGAACTCTGGGGGGATGATGCTCTAACAAATTGATTTGATAGTGTGTTTGGGAAATGGAAGATCAAATCAAATCAAATTGTATTTGTCACATACACATGGTTAGCAGATGTTAATGCGAGTGTAGCGAAATGCTTGTGCTTCTAGTTCCGACAATGCAGTAATAACCAACAAGTAATCTAACTAACAATTCCAAAACTACTGTCTTATACACAGTGTAAGGGGATAAAGAATATGTACATAAGGATATATGAATGAGTGATGGTACAGACAGCATAGGCAGGATACAGTAGATGGTATCGAGTACAGTATATACATGAGGTGAGTATGTAAACAAAGTGGCATAGTTAAAGTGGCTAGTGATACATGTATTACATAAGGATGCAGTCGATGATATAGAGTACAGTATATACGTATGCATATGAGATGAATAATGTAGGGTAAGTAACATTATATAAGGTAGCATTGTTTAAAGTGGCTAGTGATATATTTACATCATTTCCCATCAATTCCCATTATTAAAGTGGCTGAAGTTGAGTGTCAGTGTGTTGGCAGCAGCCACTCAATGTTAGTGGTGGCTGTTTAACATTCTGATGGCCTTGAGATAGAAGCTGTTTTTCAGTCTCTCGGTCCCAGCTTTGATGCACCTGTACTGACCTCGCCTTCTGGATGATAGCGGGGTGAACAGGCAGTGGCTCGGGTGGTTGATGTCCTTGATGATCTTTATGGCCGTCCTGTAACATCGGGTGGTGTAGGTGTCCTGGAGGGCAGGTAGTTTGCCCCCGGTGATGCGTTGTGCAGACCTCACTACCCTCTGGAGAGCCTTACGGTTGTGGGCGGAGCAGTTGCCATACCAGGCGGTGATACAGCCCGCCAGGATGCTCTCGATTGTGCATCTGTAGAAGTTTGTGAGTGCTTTTGGTGACAAACCGAATTTCTTCAGACTCCTGAGGTTGAAGAGGTGCTGCTGCGCCTTCTTCACGATGCTGTCTGTGTGAGTGGACCAATTCAGTTTGTCTGTGATGTGTATGCCGAGGAACTTAAAACTTGCTACCCTCTCCACTACTGTTCCATCGATGTGGATAGGGGGGTGTTCCCTCTGCTGTTTCCTGAAGTCCACAATCATCTCCTTAGTTTTGTTGACGTTGAGTGTGAGGTTATTTTCTTGACACCACACTCCGTGATGACAAATATGGGCCTCCAGGCCTAGAAGATGGTTCTTTCTTTTAACTACGAGGAGCCCATGTTGGATGAGACTGTTTTTGAGGGTTAAGACCGTATTTTTATGAAGATTGTAATAAAAATCCTAACAGGAAGTGCTATGATTGGATATAGCCTATAACAGTCATGGATGGATATCGAATGTACATACATGTATTGGTTTGAATTGTTCTTGGATACCATTTATGTTTCCATATAGTATATGAGGTATCAGTGTGTATTATTTCATCATTAAGGGTGGATGTGTTGATGGAATATATAGCTTCAAAGGAATGATTAGAATACTCCACTCAGAAACCATATAATTGTAGATATTGACTAGAATCATAAAGTTATAATTAATGATGCGTGTACTTTTAGTTAGTCAAACAATCTGTCTATTATAGTGTCTTGAGCACAGACTGTCTGAGCAATATTCGGTGCTGACCTGACTCAAGATTTGGGAGAGAACGGGACTCGGCTGGGTAGTGAGACAGTATGTGCGTTGGATACCTTGTCTTTTGTGTGGAAGTATGTGTGTGCGTATGTTTGTGTGAATGTGTGTGCATATGTTTGTGTGAATGTGTGTGCATATGTTTGTGTGAATGTGTGGGCGTATGTTTGTGTGAAGGTGTGCGTGAGAAGCCAGTATAAAATTTATTGTTTTGTACAACAGGCTAGCGCGCTCTTGTAGATACACTTTCTGACTGGGCCTCCATCTGATTCATTTCAACCAGTTTCTTACAAATTCTGGGTTTCGGGCTGAGTAATTAATTCAATTGGGTTTATGAACATTGAGAACATAATTCTCGTGACAGAAAGAGAGAATGGCCTAGTTTCAATCCGCATCGCAGAAGATCCGCGCTATAGTGTAATTTAAAGATAATGTTCCCGCGTTCGCGGAGACTGCATTCACGGTAAACACTGAATATGTCGGCTCAATCGGGAATTACCTTTATATTTCAAAGGATCTTCTGCGATAATGACTGAATCAACCCCAAGGTCTAAATTCTAGAGGAACTCAAATAAGTGAGGGTACCAAGCGATATAGAGTGGCTAGTGTCTCTCTTGAGAGAAGACAAAACCTTCCTTCCCTGGAGCGTCATCTGTGGTTGCCAGTGCACCCTCTTAACCCACACACATTAGCAACCAGTTCACACTCAGCGTTTCAGAGCCAGGGGACATGAGGAGTGCAGTCACCACACCCTTAAGGCTGTGCTCTACAAGCCCTTTGGACTAGGTCCTCAGTCCTCACCCCGCAAGGGACGCCGCAGTCCAAAAATAAGGCTTTTAGATAGAAAGCATCTTTTAGCATACTTGAACCCTCTTTTGACATTCTGTCCTGAAAGCTTGGTAGAGATAAGCAGAGACAACAAGAGAAAGTGTAATGGGGGAGATGGGAGAGGGGCTATTAGCTACTGTGTTTGTACGTACTGTACGGTGGGAGAGACAGGGAGAGATCAACAGCACTCCAATGTTCATATTATTTTTATTACATTTTGATTTAACCTTTATTTAACTACGCAAGTCAGTTAAGAACAAATTCGTATTTCCAATGACGGCCTATCAAAAGGCAAAAGGCCTCCTGTGGGGACAGGGGCTGGGATTAAAAATGCAAATGTAGGACAAAACTCACATCACGACAAGAAAGACACCACAACACTACATAAAGAGAGACCTGAGACAACAACACAGCATGGCAGCAACACAACATGACCACAACACGGTAGCAACACAACATGGCAGCAGCACAACATGGTAGCAGAACAAACATGGTACAAACATTTTTGGGCACAGACAACAACACAAAGGGCAAAAAGGTAGAGACAACAACACCTCATCCGAAGCAGCCACAAGTGTCAGTATGAGTGTCCATGATTGATCCTTTGAATGTAGAGATGGAGATAAAACTGTCCAGTTTGAGTGGTTTTTGCAGCTTGTTCCAGTCACTAGCTGCAGCGAACTGAAAAGAGGAACGACCCAGGGATGTGTGTGTTTTGGGGACTTTTAACAGAATGTAACTGGCAGAACAGAACATGACCTTTGTTTTGGAGGTGTTCAGATCAAGGTTAATGGCAGAGAAAGCTTGTTGGACACTAAGAAAGCTTTGTTGTAGAGCGTTTAACACAAAATCCGGGGAGGGGCCAGCTGAGTATAAGACTGTATCATCTGCATATAAATGAATGAGAGAGCTATTTGAGCTATGTTGTTGATGTAAATTGAGAAGCGTGTGGGACCTATGATCGAGCCTTGGGGTAATCCCTTGGTGATAGGCAGTGGCTGAGACAGCAGATTGACTGACTATATATATATATACTGCACTCTTTGAGAGAGGTAGTTAGCAAAATAGGCCAAAGACCCCTCAGAGACAACAATACTCCTTAGCCGGCCCACAAGAATGGAATGGTCTACCATATCAAAAGCTTTGGGCAAATCAATAAAAATAGCAGCACAACATTGCTTAGAATCAAGGGCAATGGTGACATCATTAGGACATTTAGGTTTAGGAAACCAGATTGCATACCAAAGAGAATACTATAGACATCAAGAAAGCCAGTCAGTTGATTATTAATTCACAGTTGATTATAACACTTGATAAACAGGGCAAGATATGAATTGGCTTACATCAGTTAGGATCAGCTTGATCACCCTCTTTAAATAAAGGACGCATCATTCTATGGTTGGGAGTCATAGGGCAAATAGTAGAAATCACAAGAAAAGAATAAAACAACTTGGGGCTAGCCATTGTTCAAAAAAGCACTTGTCCCAACAAGATAACTTGAGAGAGTAGCTCTCTATGAGTCCAGTAGGCTATAAAAGTGAGATAAAATAAATACATAGTTGGCCTAAAGTAGTTAGTTAAAGTGTTTCTGAATAAGCTCACGTAATAAGTTAACTAGCCTACACAAGTTAATTACCCAACATAAAATTCATATCAGTCAAAAGTCTGCGGTGTGTGTGTGTGTGTGTGTGCGTGTGGCTGGAGGCCAGCGTAAGCTATGGAGAGATGGGGGAGTGTGGCGGGGGTACCTGTACCAGACAGGGGGAGACAGGCCAGGGCAGACAGGGAACAGCCCGCCGGGTGGGATCCAAGCAGCAGTGCAGCAGGCAACGGGAGTAGGTGTCACACCCACTTGGGCTGAGCTTTTACTTCGGGAGGCTGAGTAGGAGAGTAGGTGTTCAACCTTACCAGACAGGTGCGTGGTAGAGCAGATAAAAACATCTGAAGCGAAAATCTAGGTGCAAAACCGTGGTAAAGTTGGCGTGAGTTTTGATATTTGCCAGACATTCGGGCCTTCTAACATCACTAGCTCACGAATGATTCGCTGAGATGTGGATATTCTACACAACATAGTAGGGGGGTTCCCAGTCATTACAATTACCTCAACTACCTCGTAACGCACCACATACACCACTCATTATTGTTTCGCCTCACACAAGTCAACAAAGTCAGGTTTTTCAAAAAATCTGTTAAGCCTCATTTATGCCCTCTGTATGTATGTACACTGTGCAGGAACTCAATTGGCTTCACAAAATGGCAATCCTGCATGCCTACTTGTGTCAAGTTTATAACTGAATGGCTAATCACATACTGTATTTAGCTATGAATCTATGCAGGATCGTCATTTTGGGTAGCTAGTTGTTGTTCTTGTGCTGCGTACTGTGTAAATGAGGCTTTACTCCACATCACTTTGAAGCTACAGTACATTACTTTAACACTGCAACCTCATAGGAATAAATCTGCATGCACTTTAGTCCATTGAATACCTGTTTTAAAGCATAAGAACAGGCAGAATGGTGATGATAAAAAGGATCAGGATTTCAGAAATGTCACTCACCAGATGTTTATATAACTGTTATCTTTTATTAAAAGTGTGCTTAATCAATCCAACATGAATTCAAATTAAATAGACAAAACCATAACAGTATGTATGTATGATAAAGACGGATGGCAGATTGCATAAAAGGTTTATGTTTCCCACTGAACTCCTATAGAAAACACTGACCATGATTAAGTGTCCCTTTGAGGCACATCTGCTTTGAGAGAGGAGAGGATCTTTTGGAAGCTTACAATACAACCAGGCAGATATAAATCAGAAACACAACTTCACCATTGTGCTATAGCTCTTCTTAACACAGAGAGAGAGACCGCCATCCACGGATGCCTCCGAGGCAAGGAAGGCAGACTGACATCAACTGTATTCAGTTCACAAGGAGGCATGTCGAAGAGGAAATTTGAGGAATCATTTGGATAGGCCCACTGGAGGTCTCGTTATAACATTAGTTGAGGAGTTGCTGTTGATGATACAACAGCTGACTGATTATCCATCCAAATGGCACCCTAATCCCTATGGGCCCAGGTCAAAAGTAGTGCACTGTGTAGGGAATAGGGTGCCATTGGACACATCCAGTAAGTGCTATCTTTGCTCTGTCTCTCGCGCTACACTGTAATTCAATTAACTCCATTAAATGAATGTGGGGAAACTACCCTCGGAATAACAAACCCTCACAGGATTGGAATTGCAAGCTCAGCGGGAAAGGGTGTAGTAACCGCATCAATGTAATGTAAAGAATATACAAATTAAAATGAATAACTTGATAAAGCAAAAAATATGTTGTACAGTATAAAACAAATGTAACTCTCTAGAGGCATATACAACATAATATGAAATAATATTATCAGTGAAGAAAGTTATTCAAAATATGTATATTATATACTGCATGTGTACATCATCTTAAATAAATAACATGTATTTATTTTTTTCAATATTTTCTAGAAAAAATGCAAAGCGGCTAGGTTTGCTTTAAAGTATGGCATAGAACCACTCAGACAAGACTGTATATCGAACGTCTCTCTGTGCCATTTCAAAAAACATTTCAGTAACACGACTGCATATTTGTCTTTTGCAGCACTGGAAGGTTCCAAACAGAAAACACTTCACTCTGATAGTGCTGGTAAAACCTTGTAGAGATGTAGAGACAGTACCTACAGTATCTTTCTGTATTGGAACCACCACATGTTCTATGAGGGACAATCCAGCTCTATGCATTTTATTCAACCAGCATCTTGTAGGCTGCTGATACTTGTTTTGAGGCAGTTCAGATAGAGGAATACGTAACAGGGTGAAACATATTGAATATCTGGCTTACCAGTAAGAGCAGATTAGGCTACTTCTCTCTCATTGACAAATATTGCTTCTAGGCTTAGTATTGTGGATGTCGCACAGTAATTTGGTAGTGTCAATAGTCCTCAGTGTTCTCCACTGAGCATCCAGTACTTGAGGCCCAGTCAATCGTCCCAACCAAATATCTGTCCAGTCATCTGGTAGAACTTCATGTTGAAAGGTCTGTAGAAGTCCCGTAGCCTCTGCACCACCTCTGGGTGGATGTTGGGGTGGGTCCGCCCTTTGGTTTTGCCCAGGCAGTGGGGCTTGCTGCTGCCCTCAGCCTTCTTGAGGCAGGGGAAGCCCTTGGTCTGGTTGAAGTAGAAGTGTTTGTCAGTGATGATCCTCTTGAGTCCCAGGAAGTCCTGCACCCGGCCCAGCTCTCCGGCAGGGTCGCTTATCAGACGCTCTCCGCTCACAAACAGGATCTGACCCATGGGGAAGTACTGCAGCCAGTTATCCAGGTGCTTGGCATAGATGCCGATCTGGATGGCGCTCCAGGATGTGTCGATGAGCCCCGTAGTCCTGTTTTTGAAGGTCAGGCTCTCAAAGGTGGGAATGTCGGGCTTCTTGGACAGCGTCTGCGTGTAGTCAGAGATGGCCCTGGTGACGGGGTCCCGCACCACCACAATAAGCTTGGTGTCCCGGGACATGGCGGAGATCCGGGCCGGGGCCTCTCTGGTCACAAAGTAGCTGGGGGTCTTCTCCATGGTGATCTGGCCCTCCAGGGTCTTGGGCATCAGCTCCCTGAGGAGAGGAGTGGAGAAGAAACGGATAGGATAAGAAGCAAATTAATGACTACATATAAACTTTGACAATGATAACACAGCTCAAAACACACCAAATGTGAGACTGAGAAAATACAAAACACATGTAACACTTTATTCCTTAGCAGGCGGCTATAGTATGTTGGCAAGCTTTACGACTAGCTAGAGAAGCAAGGGTGGAATGTACAGCATCACATCAGCACCTACGCTCAACCACTTCTGAGAGTATTGGCAGTTGTGTAGAGCGAGGGAACGGATGTCTCTCCAAGTGTTTCCCAATGCAGCCAAAGGGCTACGGAAACCCAGAGATCTTCAGAGAAAATACAAATATTTTGTAATGATAGAGTAACTATCTTTGATTGCAAATGTCAGTGTTGTGAATTGCTAAACAGGCCGTTCATAAAATCCAAGCTTTATCATCTTCCTTAAATAATTCAGCGCATGCCTAGTTAGAGGTTAAATCAAATAAAACATTTTAGCAGTAGGCTATCTCGACACAGAGCGCACCCCGAGTATAGCATTGTCAAATCATACAAACATTGTAACGTCAGTCAAACTAAAGTCAAATGACCAAAGTTGCCAAGCTTGCTAGATGACCTCCTTCAACGAATGACAGAATATCTCCTATATTTGGCAAAATCGAGTTGATGATCTATACAGATAGCAGATCAGCTCATGAAAAACGAGGATATGAAGAGAGGAAATAGTTTAAGGTATCTTAAACTATACCAACTGTTTAAAAAAAAAATAATCCATATCTACTGTACTATCATCCCGTTTGTTGACCACACATTCTGTACCGAAGCTCTCATATGGGCAGCAAACTGGCCTTAGAGACATCGCAGAGAATCGGGGGACACGTTATACCGGTATTTTGACATACATAGGCGAGAGACGTGCGTTGATAATGCATTGCAAACTATGGATTACAGAA
Source organism: Oncorhynchus mykiss (assembly GCF_013265735.2). Taxonomy (NCBI): domain Eukaryota; kingdom Metazoa; phylum Chordata; class Actinopteri; order Salmoniformes; family Salmonidae; genus Oncorhynchus; species Oncorhynchus mykiss. The sequence goes on along the minus strand of NC_048584.1, from coordinate 26,047,899 downwards.
TAAAGTTAGGAATTTTCAAGCGAGACAGGAGTCAGGATTTTGGATTTCAGTGGGAATGGGACTGGATATAGCAATAGCTCTAGGAAAGGAAAGTTGAATTTTCCCTCATGCCTCTCTGAGTTGTTAACACTTAACAGATTGAATGTCTGTGACAGAGATGCCTATGTAGTGAATTGTGCGTAGGCCTATCAAATGTGTGACTGTCTGAAGAGTCAAAATGACTGCTCAAAGAGGCACACACGTTTATAGTCTATACTCTAGGTTTCCCTGCAGGGTTTATTAATTGCATTTGGGTCGTGTGTGCAGTCCTTGAGTGTCAATTACACGAGTGCTTTGACTTAATGGTGACTTTGTGTGAAGTAAATATGCTAGGCTAAATGCTTCTATGCAAACAACCTGTTAGGATAATGTTATAACATTTTGGCTAATCTGCTGCCGTGCATGTTATGTATTTTGTGGAATTGCATTAGTGCGACATTGGAGGAAAACATTTGAAGGGCCTAATTTCCCAGGTTCTGTCATTTCATTTGACAGTCCCGGGATCCGGTTACCCATGTTAATCCCAATAAAGCGTACTGTATCGCTAGTAAAAAAACAACAACAACATATTAAACCTATGCTAACAACATTTCCTCAGCGGGAAAAAACTATTCTTCTTTTGTGAAAAGCAGCAGTGGAACAATATGCTTATAAAGCTAACCTGAATCAGAGAATGGAACGACATCTAATAGAGTATTTTAGAACCACGATTTGATTCATTGCTGTCTGGATATATCCACATGTTGTTATTCATTAGATATTGAGAAATTACAAGTGTTAGAATTGGAACGCATAACATTGTGATAATTGTTATGTTTTTGTTTCAATATCACATTTATTGGACACTTCATTTGGAAAAGAGAAGTCTTATGTGCGGCAGAGTAGCCTAGTGGTTTGAGCGTTGGACTAGTAACTGAAAGGTTGCAAGTTCAAATCCCCGAGCTGACAAGGTACAAATCTGTTGTTCTGCCCCTGAACAGGCAGTTAACCCACTGTTCCTAGGTGGTCATTGAAAATAAGAATTTGTTCTTAATTAACTGACTTGCCTAGTTAAATAAAGGTATAGCAGAAACATAGTAATCAAAGCAGTCAGAAAGGCACATGTTCCTAAATGTGTTGGACTATAGGGGTGTGTCCAAATGGCACCCTATTCCATCATTTGGAATACATTTTCGGAAATTAAATCCCTGTGATAAAAAAATATCCATAAATTTCACCTCAAATATTTATAGCAAAAAAGTTCAACTGGGCAGGCAGCTCAGCCATAATATTTGGTTTAACGTTTTCTTTGGCAAAAATGTCATCTGTGCGGGCGCGTTTTTCACTGAGAACTGACACACACACAAACACACTGAGGCGAGAAACAGGCTAATCTTTTCGGTCATGACACCCCACCTTTCCTGCCTCTCCCCCTCTCCCCGATGCCCTGAGTTCCTTCAGGACAGTGACCTGAACCAAAGCAGATAAAAGCAGCCCATGAATCATTAACGTCTCCTTCTCCCCGACATTTACAGCCTCTGCAGAATACAGCTTTAAAATTCACCAAAGTACAGAATGCACACTTCAATTATTTATCCTAGCTCTCTCTATCTCTCTGCTGGTGCAATTCTGCTTAAAGCCCAGTGTATGTGTGTGTGTGTGTGTGCTGACAAAGTCGCCTACCCGCGCTGCTCCCATGGCAGACGCAGTTTACTGGCCGTGACAGAACTACTGAGCTGTATGAGGGGAGGGAGGAGGGCTGAGCCTCTCTCAGGTCCCCTGGCAGGTCAGAATGGGGAGGAGGGGAGTAGGAGAGGAGGAGAGGGAGAATGAGAGGAGAGGAGGACAGAATGAGGGTTAGGCTACTCATCTTTTCAATCTCAGGCTCTTTATAAAGCGAGAAATAGCAGCAAATAGGCCTCAGCTACCACCATGTTGAACAAAATAAAAAATACACAGCTGTCCACCGCCAACAAACTTGTCCTTTTCCTAATGAGATGGGCACCACCGTCTGCCTCACGTATACGCAGGTAAACAATCATGCTCCGTTTAACCTCCATGCAGCTAAACGAGACAAGAGGCATCTGAGGTGCAACTAGAGATATGTGTTTCTCAGAGGGAGAGGGCTTCTGAGAGACGCCAACTGTCAGACTGTGTACTGGATGAATTTACTACGCAATTATGCTTCTCTCCAAGATTTTCTTCTTGCACTTATACTGGAAAAGTAGATATACAGTACTAGTCCAAATTTTGGACACACCTACTCATTCAAGAGTTTTTCTTTATTTGTACTATTTTCTACATTGTAGAATAATAGTAAAGACATATAAACTATGAAATAACACATATGAAATCATGTAGTAACCAAAAAAGTGTTAAACAAATCAAAATATGTTGAGATTCTTCAAAGTAGCCACCCTTTGATAACAGGCACAGAGGTGCAGTTAATTGCCGATTTCTGAGGCTGGTAACTCTAATGAACTCTAATAACTCTGGGTCTTCCTTTCCTGTTGCGGTCCTCATGAGAGCCAGTTTCATCATAGCGCTTGATGGTTTTTGTGACTGCACTTGAAGAAACTTTCAAAGTTCTTGAAATTTTCCGGAATGACTGACCTTCATGTCATAAAGTAATGATGGACTGTCATTTCTTTTTGCTTATTTGAGCTGTTTTTGCCATAATATGTACTTGGTCTTTTACCAAATAGGTCTATTTCTGCATACCACCTCTACCTTGCCATAACACAACTGAATGTCTCAAATGCATTGAAAAGGAAAGAAATTCCACAAATTAACTTTTAACAAGGCACACCTGTTAATAGAAATGCATTCCAGGTGACTACCTCATGAAGCTGGTTGAGAGAATGCCAAGAGTGTGCTGTCATCAAGGCAAAGGGTGGCTATTTTGAAGAATCTCAAATATCAAATATATTTGATTTGTTTCTACATGATTTCATATGTGTTATTTCATAGTTGTTATGTCTTTACTATTATCCTACAATGTAGAAAATAGTAAAAATAAAGAAAAACTCTGGAATGAGTAGTTGTGTTCAAACGTTTGACTGGTACTGTAGATGTAAATATCCAGTCTGAAAACAGAGGATTTGGTTTCACACAAAACATTACCACCTTCAATTTGGGCAATGTCTTCTGGGTTCCACCTAAATGTGTTTAAAATTTTCTGCCAAGATCTATACAGATGTAGGAACTTAATTTGAGCTAGTTTGCTAAAGCAGGAAAATAATCCTGCAGCAAAAGGAAAAGTGAATTATTATGTGGATTATAATTAATGGACATTTTTGTAGTTCAAATTCAAAATCTATTCTGACATTTTAAAGCTACAATATGTCACTTTTTGGATGACCTGACCAAATTCACAGAGAAATGTGTATTATAGATCTGTCATTCTCATTGAAAACAAGTCTAAGAAGTGGTAGATCAGTTCTATGTGCACTATTTCTTTGCTTCACATTCTTAAGTTTTGTTTTTGTGTTCTTAACTTTTGTTTTTGTACACCAGCTTCAAACAGCTGAAAATACAATATTTTTTTATGGAAAATATATTTCACAACGGTTTATATGGTGCAATGATTCTTCACATGATACTTGCTTGTTTTGTCACATAAACTGAAATTAGGAAAACTATTAGAATTTTAGCAACCAGGAACTGGTGTAAAGATTTCTGCATAGTGCATCTTTAAAGTGGAAATCAATGGTTTATGGTGCCTCTTCTGCCTTTCTAGGCCCAGCACAGAAGTACAGGAGTGCAGATGCATCCAGGGAAAAGAGCCTGAGCATCCTGAGTGACTCTAACCTGGCAGCCTCATGTCACAAGGTCAGGGCTACCATGGTGACAGACAGAGAGACAGGAAGTGGGTTGATAAGGCAAGAAGTAAGCCAACACGAGAAGGAAGTGGTTGATGGGGGTAGGGGGCTACAAGGCTCTCCTGTGTTCTGACATTCACACTGCACCCCCAACATTGACTGACACCTGACCCCAGTCCTCTCAGTGTCAATGTGAGGCAGCACACCTACAGCTGTATCAGGGGGGATAAGGGGGAAAGGAGGAGGGGCTAAACTGCAGGGAACAAGCTTTCTTTCCATTCACATTATCTCTGGTCCATCTCCTTTACAGGCAGGGCTATCACCCTGGTTTATGGTCTGCTCCCCTCGGAGGTGCAGAGTACAGGAATGAGACTGTGGTTCATTGAGGTTATCCACCAGCTCCTCAACTGAAGCATCAGATATAGGTGTTTGTCCATAATGGCACCCTGAGCCCAAATAGCCCTGGTCAACAGTAGTGCACAGTGTAATATAAAGGGAATAAAAGGGAATTTGGAATGCAACCTTTGTGGTGATTACAGTAAGAATAGTATAGGTCCCCTAACAAATATAGTCATGTGAACAGACACCTATTAGCCATAACCATGTTCCTCTTCTTCTACAAAGCAGAACTTTCCAGATGTTCGGCTTCCATGAATATTTCAGAGTAAGGAGGATTTATATTTTAAATAGACTCTGCAATTCTAAAGAAATAAAGACATCTCTAAATGTATTCCCAAGGAGTGCAGACTGAGGATTGAGTGGGGAGAGAGTTTGAAGTTGAACCCAGATAGATCCATTCACAGGTCTGGGAGGACAATAAATCAAATCAAATCAAATTGTATTGGTCATAGGCAAGATGCAGTAGATGGTATAGACTACAGTATATACATATGAGGTGAGTAATGTAGGATATGTAGACATTATTAAAGTGGCGTTTTTTTAAATGACTAGTGATACCTTTATTAAATCAATTTATTACATTTATTAAAGTGGCCAGAGATTTGAGTCTGTATGTTGGCAGCAGCCACTCTGTGTTAGTGATGGCTGTCTAATAGTCTAAGTAGTTTGCCCCCGGTGATGCGTTGTGCAGACCGCACTACCTACTGGAGAGCCTTGCGGTTGTGGGCGGAGCAGTTGCCGTACCAGGTGGTGAAACAGCAGAACAGGATGCTCTCGATTGTGCACCTGTAAAAGTTAGGAGACAAGCCAAATTGCTTCAGCCTCCTGAGGTTGAAGAGGCTCTGTCTGTGTGGGTGGACCATTTCAGTTTGTCCGTGATGTGTATGCCGAGGAACTTAAAACTTTCCACCTTCTCCACTACTGTCCCGTCGATGTGGATGGGGGGGGATGCTCCCTCTGCTGTTTCCTGAAGTCCACGATCATCTCTTTTGTTTTGTTGACGATGAGTGAGAGGTTAATTTACAAACACCACACTCCAAGGGCCCTCACCTCCTTCCTGTAGGCCGTCTCGTCGTGGTTGGTAATCAAGCCATGCAGTCATGGCCCAGGAGTGTGAAGGTGAACGGAAAGGCACTGGAGCAACAAACCGCCCTTGCTGGCTCTGCCTGGCCAGTTCCCCTCTGTCCACTGGGATTCTCTGCCTCAAACCTTATTACAGGATCTGAGTCACTGGCTTACTGGTGCTCTTCCATGCCGTCCCTAAGAGGGGTGCGTCACTTGAGTGGGTTGAATCACTGACGTGATTTTCCTGTCTGCGTTGGCGCCCCCCCTTGGGTTCGTGCCATGGGGAGATCTTCATGGGAAATACTCGGCCTTGTCTCAGGATGGTAAGTTGGTGGTTGAAGATATCCCTCTAGTGGTGTGGGGGCTGTACTTTGGCAAAGAGGGTGGGGTTATATCCTGACTATTTGTCCCTGTCCGGAGGTATCGTCGGACGGGGCCACAGTGTCTCCCGACCCCTCCGGTATTTAAAATGCAATAGTTTGTGGTGTTGTTGTGGTGCTAGGGTCAGTCTGTTATATTTCTCTGAGTATTTCTCCTGTCTTATCTGGTGTCCTGTGTGAATTTAAGTATACTCGCTCTAATTATCTCTCTCTCGCTCTCTTTTCTCTTTCTTTCTCTCTTTCTCTCTCTCTTGGAGGACCTGAGACCTAGCACCATGCCTCAGGACTACCTGTCCTGATGACTCCTTGCTGTCCCCAGTCCACCTGGTCGTGCTGCTGCTCCAGTTGTTTTTTTTTTTTTGAATTTTACCCCTTTTTTTCTCCCCAATTTCGTGGTATCCAATTGTTGTAGTAGCTACTATCTTGTCTCATTGCTACAACTCCCGTACGGGCTCGGGAGAGACGAAGGTTGAAAGTCATGCGTCCTCCGATACACAACCCAACCAGCCATACTGCTTCTTAACACAGCGCGCATCCAACCCGGAAGCCAGCTGCACCAATGTGTAGGAGGCTACACCGTGCACCTGGCAACCTTGGCTAGCGCGCACTGCGCCCGGCCCGCCACAGGAGTCGCTGGTGCGCGATGAGACAAGGAGATCCCTACCGACCAATCCCTCCCTAACCCGGACGACGCTAGGCCAATTGTGCGTCGCCTCACGGACTTCCCGGTCGCGGCCGGTTACGACAGAGCCTGGGCGCGAACCCAGGAACTCTGATGGCACAGCTGGCGCTGCAGTACAGCACCCTTAACCACTGCGCCACCCGGGAGGCCCTGCTGCTCCAGTTTCAACTGTTCTGCCTGCGGCTATGGAATCCTGACCTGTTCACCGGACGTGCTACCTTGTCCCAGACCTGCTGTTTTCAACTCTCTAGAGACAGCAGGAGCGGTAGAGATACTCTGAATGATCGGCTATGAAAAGCCAACTGACATTTACTCCTGAGGTGCTGACCTGTTGCACCCTCTACAACCAAATCAAATCAAATGTATTTATATAGCCCTTCGTACATCAGCTGATATCTCAAAGTGCTGTACAGAAACCCAGCCTAATACCCCAAACAGCAAGCAAGGAGTTTTTCCTAGCCACAGTGCTTCTACACCTGCATTGCTTGCTATTTGGGGTTTTAGGCTGGGTTTCTGTACAGCACTTTGTGACATCAGCAGATGTAAGAAGGGCTTTTTAAATACTTTTGATTGAACAGGGAGTACAAGAGAGGGCTGAGAACGCACCCTTGTGGGGCCCCAGTGTTGAGGATCAGCGGGGTGGAGATGTTGTTTCCTACCCTCACCACTTGGGGGCGGCCTGTCAGAAAGTCCAGGACCCAGTTGCACAGGGTGCGGTCGAGACCCAGGGTCTGAGGACGCGGCTAGGGATGCCATCTGGGCCGGCAGCCTTGCGAGGGTTAACACGTTTAAATGTTTTACTCATGTTGGCCACGGTAAAGGAGAGACCAGGGAAGAGAGCAGAGAGCGGCTCTGATTTATGTGGACTATACAAGAGTATTTATTTCCATTCCAACAGGAACCGCATGCAGTTCTTTCTAATGAAACTTTATTGTCAGCTTAGGTGATGTAACGAACGAGGCACCTTCCAAGTGCCTGAGATTTACTGTGCTTCCACAGCGCTGCTTTGATGTCTTCTTCGCGCTGCTAGAATAGGACTACTCACACACACTGATGCATGACATACAGGCAGCAGGTTTCAGCTCGTGAAACAACGTGACTACAGAGCAGAACTGAATAAAGATATACATTATGTAAGCCTAACCTTTTTTACTTTGATGCTAAAACTAACATAGATATAGCGGAAAGTGGAAAGCAAATTGACGATTTATGGTGTCGCCCCAAAATCCGAAAAGTTAAATGACAAAGGTTGAGGGGTAAATTTATGAGAGTGCAAACAAATAACCAACATTGTTTTCATGGAGAAGGTACAGTATGTACAACAGAACATGGTATATAAACTGTACTCTGAGAGAATACACTCATGTGGTTCTACTAACTAGGCAATGTAGCCTGCCAACACTCATTGGGGGGACCATTCCCTGTTATATCAGTCAATGAGTCCTTTGTAAGGTTGTCTATAAAAAGAGTACTTTGGCACAAGGAGTCTGATGCATCACGGCTTTCGTTTCCCCAATCCAATGTAACAAAACAACAAAACTAGCAAGTGAGCAAATTCCTCTGCTTTATCCCATATGAATCAGAAAGGTGCTGGGGAATGAAAGGGTCTGGGGTTGGACTGGGACTAATATTTGGCCCAAATTAATGTGTGTCTGGGGACCTGTGAAGAAGGGGATCCCTCATTTACTTCTACAGATGTAGGATCTTACTTTGATTATTCTTTTGTTGCTGAGATTTACAAAATTCATTGAAAACCTGCTCTAACACACAGTTATATTTACAGTATTACAGTTTCACGTAGCCTCATTTTGACCAGCTAATAGCCTAACCACCAATATTATGGACTTTATTTAACCTTTATTTAACTAGGCAAGTCAGTTAAGAACAAATTATTTTTTACAATGACAGCATACCCCGGATGACGCTGGGCCAACTGTTCGCAGCCCTATGGCCGAATGAGATTCAGCCTGGATTCAAACCAGGAACAGTAGTGACGCCTCTTGCACTGAGATGCAGTGCCTTAGACTCCTGCGCCACTAGGAAGCCCTAAATGTTCAAAACCTGTAGGATTATTTTGCTGCGACAATACAGGTCAAATTAAGATCCTATATCTGTACATGTATGTCAATGGAGGTATAATGGCCAAAAGGCTAGTGGAGTGGGCATCCAGGTCCACTTCTCCCCATGTAGAAGCCTTTGATTAATTATTCCCTTCCAGTGTGGAGGGAGGCTGACAGCCAGCCAAGCATGCTGTACATCCACTCATCCACTCCCAGAGTGTTTCCCACCCGGCCGCCGTGGCTGGTGTTGTGACCAGATAATCATCTGGTAATTGGCTGAATATTTCTGCTGTCTGCAGGGAGGGAAGAGGAGGGGAAGCGCTTGGCTCTATGTCCGCAGCTCTGCTCAGCAGCCATTTTCCAGGTCACTGGTCTCGAGCTGAGGTCAGGAGGGGGATGGAGCTGGGGAGGGGGGGGGGGGGGGGCAGTGATTTAGAGAATTGACTGCTGTGTGTGTTGGTATGTCTGCCTGCTCCTGTTCGCTGGGCCTGCTACTTTACAGCTCTGTCAACCCCTCTGGTAACAATGTAGCACCTCAACCGGCCCTGGGGCCAGCAAACGCCCCAGGCACTGGGACTGGGCTGGGCTGTGCTGGCATAGGAGATGTGAGAGGGGAGTTAAAGTAGTAGGCTATGGTTTGAGATGGAGAAACAACTGTTTAACTCTATGTACTCCACTGAAACATCAGGGATTCCAACTGTAATCTCTAACGAGTGACAAAATAAAAGGACAGGTAAGCTAGCTATATAATAGAATTACTCCCTGTTTCATTCCATCCCATGGTTATTTTTATATACTGTAGCTGCACTTCGTGGCAGTGGTTGGTGTAGAAAGTAAACTATGGTACTGGGTAACGGTTGTCACCAACAGCTCCGGTAGTGAGAGATCCAGCCATTTATCATGGTGGTTGGGGTCGGGGGATTACAGGCGTGAGACTAACCCCAAATCCTGCTCTCCGTTTGGGCTTAGTGTCCCTCCTCCTGCCCCTGTCAGCTCCAGAGCTCCATGCCCCTGGGATCTGTCTGTTCACCTGCTCTTTATTCCCCTAGCGTATTTATAATCTCCCCTGTCCATTCCCCTCCTCTACTACTAACCCTCCTGTGATCTATATCTCAAAATCCCCCTGACTGGGTTACAAAGTCCACCCTATTCACTATATGGGCCCACAGGATTCTGGTCAAAAGTAGTGCACTATATAGGGAATAGGACACAAACCTTAGCTTCCCCTCCCTCCCGGGGTGCACATTGCCATGCAGTGTAGCTGTCCAAGCCACATAGCTATTACTGATGTCCCCTCTGCCCTTTGGTAAACAACTTGAGGAAATCGTACGTCATTAAAGACGAATTAATTATCTCATTAGATTGCATTAGAGAGATATATTCTGCAGGCAGATCTGCTTCAAGTTGTGACACCTTGATTGTGGGTGGCTCAGTTCTACCAGATCCGGTCCTTATATTGCTCATTTGAAACCAAATGTATTTTTTCAAGTGACTGACAGGCACTTTGAGGAAAACCAAATAATGTGTCCAAAGCGTTCCACAGGAATGCTGGCCGATGTTGACTCCAATGCTTCCCACATTTGTGTCAAGTTGGCTGGATGTCCTTTGGGTGGTGGACCATTCTTGATACACGAGGGAAACTATTGAGCGTGAAAAACCCAGCAGCATTGTGGTTCTTGACACAAAACGGTGCGCCTGCCAGCTGCTACCATACCCCATTCAAAGGCACTTAAATCTTTTGTCTTGCCCATTCATCAGGTTGGCATATTTATTACATTTTGGCCTTACCCAGAACTCCTTTAAAACTCCATAATGTTTCATCAGTAGGTGCACTGCCAAAATACCATAGTAAATTGACAAATCCCCCCATTTCTTTTTTCATATACATGTTTATATTTTGCAATATTCATAAATTGTTTAAAACAATGGTATTGAAATCAAAATACTACTAATATTACAGAGCAAGCTTTAAAGCTTAACATGACCCAATGTGTTGCTTTGTAGCACCTAGTCTTAAAGTCTTAAAGGAGGCCCGGGTAAGATCAAAATGTCATAAATATGCCAACTTTGATTATTTCTCAATTATGCTTTTAGATGTAAATGTCAACTATATGTCAAAAATCCTTCCTCCAAAGGACCATTCAATGGATTCAGTTTAGTAAAAATATTTTGTTGTTTGTTTCGTATGGAATCACTCACATGGGAATTGTGGGGGGGTTGGAGTGATGCATGGGAATTTTAAGAGGTCGGAAGTCATTTTGGAGAGTGACACAATTACTAGATAAGAGACTCATCTCTTCCTGGGAAAAAAGGGAGGACAGGACCTCCGTTAGTCTTTCCTCTGAGAAAACGACAACAAGGTTTTGATAAAAACTATGTGGGGTCATGAAGGGATACCAGCAAGACTAGTGGGATAAAATATCAACATATTGGACAGCAATAACTGCTGAGATAACTGGTAAAGGGAAACAAATTGGTACAGATGTAGGATCTTAATTTGATCACTCTTTTGTTGCTGAGACTTTCCCTGCACCACAGGAAATGCAGATGAGCTTCATGATTTAGATAAATTCACTGAAAACCCACACTAACACACGGTTATGTTAAAACTATTGCACTAACCAGCGATCAAGCGACATTATGGACTAAATGTTAAAATCCTATTTTGCTGTGATGATAGAGATCAAATGACCTGTAAGATGTAGGAAGAAACAGTCTGAGCACAGTCAAGGCAACGTCCTTCACTTCAAAGATACAGCTGAACAAGCTTGGTTGTAGAACATACTTTTTTTTTTTTAACTGTTGTTAATCCCTTTGGGCTGGCTGTCTGACTACCAAATGAGCAAAAAAGAAACAGCTCCGTTTGCTCAGTTTGTCACCAAATTTAGAGGCATAACATAAACACACACACACTCCAAGGCTCGAAGTACCTTCTGGTGTCTATTCCCTCAATGATGTAAACTACTGCAGTAATCTAATAAAAAGCCAAGTGAAGCATAGGTTGCAAAACTGACATAATATATTTTTATATATTTAACTAGGCAAGTCAGTTAAGAACAAATTCTTATTTACAATGACGGCCTAAAGTGGGTTAACTGCCTTGTTCGGTGGAAAAACAACAATCTTACATTGTCAGCTCTGGGATTCGATCCAGCAACCTTTTGGTTACCGGCCCAACACTCTTACCACTAGGCTACCTGCCGCCCCTATTCAGACCACACCAGAGCAGAGAAAAGCACCATTGGAAAATCACCATTGTCAAATGGATTTCTGATTTTCTGCACTAAACCTTCTTGGGTTGGGTTTTGTCTGGCTACCACCTGAAATAGAAGCAAGGAAAAATAAAACAGAATGTCCCACCCTAACTGAAAATATTAGAAAAGTCATAAACTGTGGAGGGATATGGAAGAAAATAGAACCCTATCTGTCCTTGAGCGGGGTGTTGGAATAATACCATGCATTGAAACAAAAACAGCCAACACTTAGTCATTTTTTTCTCAATTAATGTGCAAATACATTTCCCCACTAGGCGCTCTTGGTGCTGGTGAGAGCTGAGTGCTTTTTTCTCCCCTTTTCCTTCCATATCAACTACCACCATGCGGTTTAGTAAATATTTTATAGTTAGCTTTGCAGTATGTTCTTCTAAATTCATCAACAGTGTTTTAAGCAGACCACTTTTCCTGGTGCTGAGTGTAAGTCCCCAGTTCATTGCGTAAGGGTGAAAATAAGGCTTATCTTTGCAGAAACCTGCTAGTGAATTGTTCCTCACTTTAACTGTTATAGGATGAGAGACAGACTGAGGTGGGGAGAAATAGAACCTACATTATACACTAGAGCCATCCCATTAAAAAACTGTTAGACATTGAACAACGGAAGAGAGGAGAGTCTACATCCCAAATTGCACCTTATTCTCTTTCTAGTGCACTTTTTTTTGGACCAGGGCTCTTGGTAGGGCTTTTGATAGGTCTCTGGTCAAAAGTTGTGCATTACATAGCGAATAGGGTGCCATTTAGGACGCACACAGAATAGGGGATAGAAGAGTCCCCCCAAGTTTAGTTCCTGTGGAGTTTGTTGAGAGTTTCAAGTTCCTTGGTGTCCACATCACCAACGAACTATCATGGTCCAAACACACCAAGACAGTTGTGAAGAGGGCACGACAACACCTTTTCCACATAAAAATATTTAGCATGGATCCCCAGATCCTCAAAAAGTTCTAAAGCTGCACCATCGAGAGCATCCTGGCCGGTTGCATCACCGCCTGGTTTGGCAACTGCTCGGCATCTGACCATAAGGCGCACAAGAGGGTAGTGCGTACGGCCCAGTACATCACTGTGGTACATAGACTTAGGTTGGAGTCATTAAAAGTCGTTTTTCAACCACTCCACAAATTTCTTGTTAACAAACTATAGTTTTGGCAAGTCGGTTAGGACACCTACTTTGTGCATGACAAGTAATTTTTCCAACAATTGTTTATAGACAGATTATTTCACTTATAATTCACTGTATCACAATTCCAGTGGGTCAGAAGTTTACATACACTAAGTTGCCTGTGCCTTTTAACAGCTTGGAAAATTCCAGAAAACGATGTTATGGCTTTAGAAGCTTCTGATAGGCTAATTGACATCATTTGAATCAATTGGAGGTGTACCTGTTTATATATTTCAAGGCCTACCTTCAAACTCAGTGCCTCTTTGCTTGACATCATGGGAAAAGCAAAAGAAATCAGCCAAGACCTCAGAAAAAAATGGTAGACCTCCACAAGTCTGGTTCGTCCTTGGGAGCAATTTCCAAATTCCAGAAGGTAAACGTGCATCTGTACAAACAATAGTACGCAAGTATAAACACCACGGGACCAAGCAGCCGTCATACCGCTCAGGAAGGAGACGTGTTTTGTCTCCTAGAGATGAACGTACTTTGGTACGAAAAAGTGCAAATCAATCCCAGAACAACAGCAAAGGACATTGTGAAGATGCTGTAGGAAACAGGTTCAAACGTATCTATTTCCACAGTAAAACAAGTCCTATAACGACATAACCTGAAATGCCGCTCAGCAAGGAAGAAGCCACTGCTTCAAAACCGCCATAAAAAATCCAGACTACGGTTTGCAACTGCACATGGGGACAAAGATTGTACTTTTTGGAGAAATGTCCTCTGATCTGATGAAACAAAAATAGAACTGTTTCGCCATAATGACCATCGTTATGTTTGGAGGAAAAAGGGGGAGGCTTGCAAGCCGAAGAACACCTTCACAACCGTGAAGCACAGGGGTGGCAGCATCATGTTTTGGGGGTGCTTTGCTGCAGGACGGACTGGTGCACTTCACAAAATAGATGGCTTCATGAGCGAGGAAAAGTATGTGGATATATTGAAGCAACATCTCAAGACATCAGTCAGGAAGTTACAGCTTGGTCGCAAATGGGTCTTCCAAATGGACAATGACCCCAGCATACTTCCAAAGTTGTGGCAAAATGGCTTAAGGACAACAAAGTCAAGGTATTGGAGTGGCCATCACAAAGCCTTGCCCTTAATCCTATAGAAAATGTGTGGGCACAACTAAAAAAGCATGTGCGAGCAAGGAGGCCCACAAACCTGACTCAGTTATAGCAGCTCTAAGGACGAAGGGGCCAAAATTTACCCAACTTATTGCAGGAAGCTTGTGGAAGACTACCCGAAACATTTGACCAAAGTTAAACTATTTTAAAGGCTATCCTACCAAATGCTAATTGAGTTTATGTAAACCTCTGACCCACTGGGAATGTGATGAAATAAATAAAATCTGAAATAAATCATTCTCTACAATTATTATGACATTTCACATTATTAAAATAAAGTGGTGATCCTAACTGACCTAAGACAGTGAATTTTTACTAGGATTAACTGTCAGGAATTGTGACAAACTGAGTTTAAATGTATTTGGCAACTGTATATAATAGGCGGTGCCAGAGGAAAGCCCAAAACACTGTCAAAGACTCCAGTCACCCAAGTCATAGACTGTTTTCTCTGCTACCGCATGGCAACCAGTACCGGATCGCCAAGTCTAGGACCAAAGGGCTCCTTAACAGCTTCTACCCCCAAGCCATAAGACTGCTGAAAAACTATTCAAACGGCCACCGGACTATTTACATTGAAACATTTGTTTTGTACACTGCTGCTACTCGCTGTTTATTATCTATGCATAGTCACTTCACCCCTATCTACATGTACAAATTACCTCAACTAACCTGTACCCCCGCACACTGACCCTGTATATAGCCTCGTTATTGTTATTCTTATTGTGTTACTTGTTATTATTTTTTTACTTTATTTTATTTGGTAAATATATTCTTAACTCTTCTTGAACTGCACTGTTGGTTAAGGACTTGTAAGTAAGCATTTCACGGTAAGGTCTACACTTGCTGTATTTGGCGCATGTGACAAATAAAGTTTGATTTGATTTGTTTCCATTTGACTGGAGTTTAGCATCCACTGTAGAGAGAGAGTAAACTTGCCTAATGCACTGTCCAAGTCAACCGAGGTCTCACACTGATCATTCTCTCTCCTCTCTCTCTCCTCTCTCTCATGGGGAAGCTGAACTAGGCTACAGTACATGAACTGAAAGAGCATTCAACTGAGTTCAGTGTGACTGAGGACTGACAAGTTCAATCCAGGTTTCATTCCTTTCAACTGTGACCCCACAACACCCTGAAAAACAAGCGGAACAAACAGGGATTGATTTAATGGATGAGTATAATATCTGGGTCTGTAGTGTATGTTTTTAGCAGGTTCTAAGACATGGGATGGACACACGCACGCACGCACGCACGCACGCACACACACACAACTTTTTAATAGTGCTCTGACCCACTTGTTCAGAGTTGTGGGGAGTTTAAGATGGTTGAGTGGAGGGAGGCAGCGGTACAGAGCTATGGGGATCAACTTCAGTAACAGCACTACTCTTCTGTCTGTTTCTTTCCGCCAAGTCAGTTTTTAGGGTCTCAGCGGCTTGAGAAAGATAAGACACCTAAAATGGAGGCTTAATGGCCAAGCTCATTTTCAAGGTATTGTATTTCCCCAGCGTCAGCTTCTAGGTGCTTCTTGTGCATGCGCTCAATTAAAATATAAGACGTCACTCTATGCATAGTCAGGTCTAAAATTACTGGCACCCTTGATAAAGATGAGCAAAAAATGATGTATAAAATAAATATTACAAATACTGAGCTATATGTTATGGTAAAAAATAATCATATATTTTATACTAATTGTCACGCCCTGGCCTTAGTTATCTTTGTTTTCTTTATTATTTTGGTTAGGCCAGGTGACACGGGTGATTTATGTGTTTTGTCTTGTCTAGGGGTTTTTGTAGATTTATGTCTATGGTTGCCTGGATTGGTTCTCAATCAGAGGCAGCTGTCTATCGTTGTCTCTGATTGGGAACCATATTTAGGCAGCCATATTCTTTGGGTATTTTGTGGGTGATTGTTTCCTGTCTTTGTGTTTTGTGCACCAGTTAGGACTGTAACTGTTTTCACATTTTGTAGTTTGTTCATGTTTGAGTTTTCTTATTAAAGAACCATGAACTATAACCACGCTGTGTTTTGGTCCGCCTCTCCTTCCCAGGAAGAAATCGGTGACACTAATACATATGCTCGGAGAATATATATATATTTAACAAGGAATAAAAAATACTCTGAACAGTATCTGGAAACAGATACAGAACAGTATCTCCCCCAATGACATTTTAGAAAACGTCTCAGTGTTGTTATCCTCGCAAGGGGAGGGTGCTGGAGTATTGATAACAGGGGTGCCAATAATTTTGACCCTATCTCTTTTATTTATTTTAATGTATTTATTGTTGCGCAAAATACATTTTCCTAAGCAATTGTATTAATATTAAACAATTGTTGTAAAAAAATACGTGGCATGCATTCATTATAGTTCAGTATTTGTGTGATTTATTTTTGTCTTTTTTAGTCATCTTTATCAAGGATGCAATTAATTTTGGACCTGATAGCAAATCCACTTGGATCCTGATTCTTTCTTGAGCCTCTGGAATAGTAGCTGACATTCTATGTGGAAACCTCACAGAGATTGAGTCCCTCAAATTGAGCCTGTTTCACAGAGGGAGAGTTTTAATTTTACGTGATTTTCAAATAAAGTTGTGTCAAACGCATGGGAGCATAATTAAGTGGGAATTTGTTCAGAGCCAAAATGAAGGCTTAGTAGAAAGCTGTTCCTCTATAATTACCCGTGACAAAAGGACACCGCTTCTGTCTCTTGGACCATTACCATGGTGATTTCCACCCCACTCAAATATTCAATCTAAACATTCCATTCCAGTCTTTGGTGAATGTATCTAACCGCCACTATAAGCTATCAGTGAAATATATCCTTTTTAAGCCAATTTTTTGCTCGCACAGATCGTCCATCCCAACCTCCATCCGTATGTTGCTGATGTTGACACTTGTGAGAGAGAGAGAGGAAGAAAAAGAAGCAGCGAAGCGTCGGGGAAGCCCCACAAAAAGCTTGTGATTTATAAATATTAGAGCTAACTGAAAGTCTGATAGGAGATTATGCCTCTGTGAGTCAAGCTCTGTTTTCTCTAAAACCTCCCTAAGTGCATTTCTAGAATACAGCTGTAAATACAGCCGTAAAATGATGGGCTGGCAAAAAGACAATCCAATCCTCCTCGTTCGTTTACAATGTGATGCACTCTGGCACTTTTACATCCACAGTAGATCTTTATATTGAGGAAATACAAGTCGTGTCCCTGTATGTATGCTGCTGTTTACTTTGCTGTTGCTGGACGTTGTGTTGAATGTTGTTGGGGGTAAGACTGTCCAATCATCTCTCATAGCTTCCTGTCTGACTGTGGCGGGGTTCAGTGTTATGTTTTCAGAACGACATGCATCAGTGCGGTTCAGTATGATGTGTTTCAGTGTGGTTCAGTGTTATGTGTTTAGTGTGTTTCAGTGTGTTTTCAGCCTTTCAGCCTCTTTGATCATCTATGTTTTAGGAGGTTCACTGAATACATGACTGGGGCGTAAGAGAATATAAAGGCTTGTTTGGAAGTTGAATCTCAGCCAATTCTGCTCCTTTTAATGGTTCAGTAGAGGGGTTTCTACCCTGGCCACTGCTCTGTGGTTCCTCTCTCCCAACCCCTTCCTCTATGATCTAATAGGTATTCCAGCGTATAGAGGCCCTATTAAATAAGGCCTTGTAAAATCCGAGATGATCGTTTCACTGCAGTTAGCAGCGCCAGGAAACGTGAGTGGACTCTAGAAGATGTCACACACAAAGAGCATTAGACGCTAGTTAAGTCTCTGGGATGTTCTTCATCTCAAGCACTACGGCTGTGTTGACCAGGTAAACCAACTCAAGCAGGATTTTATTAGCCTGGGTACCAGACCTGTTTGTGCTGACATTCCACTCCTTGCCACTCCTTAGAGTGGAATGTCAGAACAAACATGTCTGGTACCGGTGTCTAGTCAATGTGCCATTACTGTTTATAAGGGGATGGGGAGAGTGCACAGGGTTTGATAGCGACCACATTAGGCTAACATAATGGTTGGTTAATAATGTTTTGAATAAATAATGTAATGTAGTGCAGATGTGAATGCCATACACATATAGTATGAATTTAGATATGAGGTATGAGGTAGTTGAGGTAATTGAGGTAATATTTACATGCAGGTAAGGGTAAAAGTGACTAAGCTATCAGGATAGATACTAAACAGAGTAGCAGCAGTCTGTGTGTGAAGAGTGTGAAAGTGTGTCTATGTGTGTGTGTGTGTGTGTGTGTGTGTGTGTGTGTGTGTGTGTGTGTGTGTGTGTGTAGCTCCAGGTTATAAATTAGACAGGGCTTCAGACTGCACTTTATCTGTTAGTCACATATGGTAGAAAGCTCAATACATTGACTCCATCCATCATTTGAATCCTCCTTTTCTCTGCCACAAGCGTGGTTTGGGCTACAGGCAAATCTGCTCATAATAATCAAGTAGTTGAACAATAAGTGTTAGCTATAAATAGTAAACACACACACAAACCCACACACCACTACTGTAGTTAGCTATTTATGTTATATAAAAAATATATTTTTACTCCACAATTTGTGTAGTATCCAATTGGTAGTTACAGTCTTGTCTCATCGCTGTAACTCCCGTACGGACTCAGGAGAGATAAAGGTCAAGAGCCATGCATCCTCCGAAACACGACCCAACCAAGCCGCACTGCTTCTTGACACAATGCCTTAACCCGGAAGCCAGCCGCACCAATGTGTTGGAGGAAACACTGTACACCTGACAACCATGTCAACGTGCATGTGCCCAGGAGTCGCTAGAGCGCGATGGGACAAGGACACCGCAGCCGGCCAAACCCTCCCCTAAGTCAGACCATGCTGGGCCAATTTTGCGCTGCACACTAGGTCTCCTGGTCGCAGCTGGCTGCAACAGAGCCTGGTCCAGGATCTCTAGTGGCACAGCTAGCATCTGCGATGCAGTGCCTTCGACCACTGCACCACCTGGGAGGCCCGTAGTTAGCTACTTGACAAGAGGAAAGCCCCAGGGGTCCTGGCACCCAGAGATCTGATTGCAAAAGCCTGGGATTCACTAAAATAGCTTGGGTCTTGTAAAAGGAACCATTGTTCTCTTCAAAAGTTAGGAGATGAGTCCAGAATTAGTCAGGTAGCATCCCAGCCTGGAGAGGTTGAG
Source organism: Oncorhynchus mykiss (assembly GCF_013265735.2). Taxonomy (NCBI): domain Eukaryota; kingdom Metazoa; phylum Chordata; class Actinopteri; order Salmoniformes; family Salmonidae; genus Oncorhynchus; species Oncorhynchus mykiss. Next base: position 26,028,789 of record NC_048584.1, on the reverse strand, counting down.
TAAAGGAGCTGCCAAGACTCTACTGGTAAAGTAGTAGGTTACAGTTAACGGTCTATGCGTCCCAAATGGCACCCTATTCTCTATATAGTGCACTTCTTTAAAATACGTGCACCAGATAATATATACCAGGTCAGGGATCATAAACTAGATTCAGCCGAGTCCCGATTTTCTCTTGAGTGGATGGTCAGGGGGCCAGAACATAATTACAAATTATTTTGTTGACTGCAAATTGACCTCAAGAAGCCCAAACAGATATAATATTTGACAAAAGCAGAATAATTTCAAACCTTGTATATAGGTCTACTTTGGAACAGATTTTCAAAACTGAAATCACTTGGAGCTGATGTGCTGGTGTTTTTACAGTCTTTTATGTCCAACAATAACCCTCTACCGCGCACACAATTACATAAAAAATGTTTTTCCATCCTATTTTTGGGAAGATTTATGCTTTCTGATCATGTATTAATAATATAAAGATATTTATTTTTACTCCCCACACCCATCTTTTTTTTTGTGGCCTCAGGGCAACACTGTTCCATTAGGGTATTGAAACACCAAGGAAAATCTGATATTTTCAGTACAATTATTCAGTGAAATATAGTAGAAACAAGCACTCTTTTCATAAGAAGATATTTCACTGTCTCTCGAACCTGATTCTGGGGTCCGTTCTTCCTCACTGTCACTGTCCTCAAGCTCACTGACCTCACTATCAGAGTGTATGATCCTAACTGCTCGATTAGGCTACTTTCTCTGATAGAATGTCCATATGTCCATTGCCTGTGAATGTCAGTGGATATGTTGGCAGAAACATTAACTAAGGCCATCATTTTACATATATGTATATGTCTTTCATTGAGCACAATATTGCCCTGAAAAGTAGCCTAACTGCACAATGTTGCCTGAGGCAACAAAAAGAAAACTACATTTTTGAATATAAATAAAAACAAAATATGCTCAAAACTTATCAAGTATGCTTCTTTAAAGGTTCCTACAAGTAAATCAATTTTTCTGTCAAGTTGTAAATAAAATACATCTCACACTATGAGTTCAAGTCGCTCCACTTCCTGAAAGAACTTCTGCACCTCATTGGATTGTCATCAAGTCATCACATATTGTCACATGTAGGAATAAATTTAGATTTTTTTTGCTCAGAAAACTTTATCTTTTCTTTCAGGTTTTCTGAATGATAACACGATAGTGTAAATCTACTCTGTGTATCATATGTCACAGAGCAGAGAGCATGCATGTTTCAATCCCACAGCAATCACAATGCAACAATAGATTCTAGATTTGAAGATAATATGATATTGATAAGTATATGTATCTAGCTCAACGGAAAAACTGTTGAGATAACATATTGCACATCAGCCCATAGCCCATCTGTTCGAGTTAGTGTTTATTGAGAGGGGGGGGGGGGGGGGGGGGGGGGGGGCTTAGGGATGAGAGTCAAGCATCAGGCACTGCACAGGAGTAAGAGGTGTTAAACTGATTACACTGTCTTCATGATTTCTCTGTTCTCTGTCTGTTCTTTCTCTCTCTTGCTCTCCCTTTCTCCTTCCCTTTCCCTCTCCATCTCTCTATCTCTCTCTCTTCTTCCCCTCCCTCCTGCTGTTTCCCTCATCCCCTCTCTTTCCCTCATCCCCTCTCTCTCTGCCCCCCCCCCCCCCCTTCCCCCCTCTCACTCTTGCTCCCACTTCCCACTCTCTGAGCCCTGAGAATACAAAGAGGAACTGGCAGCATCACATCACACTCCTCATCTGTGTGCCAAAACACAGCAGGCACCGCGAGCCCTTACCATACCTCACCCTCATCTGTCTCTCCCTCCATCCTCCCACTCCACACCCTCTATCCCCCCACTCCTCACCCTCCATCCCCCACTCCTCACCCTCCACCCCCTCATATTCCATCCCCCTCTATCCCTCCACCCTCCCCTCCATCCTGCCATCACTCCTTCTAGAAGATGCTCTGGAGAGGGGTTCAGATTAGCATGTCTAAAACCGGCTTCTTATCGCTTCTCTCGACATAAACTCATTACACACACGACAGGCTTGTATCCTCTCTCTAGGTTTTCACCAAGCCACCGATAGAGAGAGAGAGAGATACAGAGAGAGAGAGACAGGGAGAGAGAGACAGAGAGAGAGAGATGGGGTAATAAGAACGACTTACTAAAATGATTTATTCTGAGATGTAAATGTAGCTAGCATTGTATGGTGGGTTGCCAGTGGTGGGGGAGACGAGAAGGGTTAACGACATGGTCGGATGCACGATTTCCATTCTGAGCCCCCTGCATTATCCATTAAGTAAATAGCCCGGGGAAAATGGAACTTAAAGCACCTCGTTTCTTTCTGTCGAGGCAGTGGGAGCTAACAGCGCCGGCGCTGTGCATAACGAACAGGTGATTATGAAGTAAGAGAGCGGGGGACCTTGCTTGCTATCAGCACAAGTTGCACACAATCTAATGCTAACAGTAAGTCATGTCAATAGAGGCAGAAGACAGGGAGGAGATGAGGGAGATGTTGGGTGTTGAAAGGAGCGGAGAGAGATGAGGTGCAGAACAAGTCTACTCTAGAATGTGGGTAAAATGTCTCAAATGGCTAAAGCAGGGCCGGGCAGTGGTTGACTGGGCTCCAGCCCAACAGACAGACTCAATAGACCCTGGTAAGAACCTGGAAGCCCCAGCGCCCTGTCGGCATGCTAAACTGACCATGCATGCATCCCAAATGGCACCCTATTCCCTATGTAGGGCCATGGGGCTCTAGTCAAAAGTATGCACAATGGGCCCTGGTCAAAGTTAGTGCACTATATAGGAAATAGGGTGCCACTTGGGGCGTAGCCAATGTAACAGGAACAACCCCACCGCCTCCCCAGACCAAACCTAGACTGTAGGTAACCTCAACTGAGAGTAGGGTTTGAAACTAAGAGTGTAAAATAATATGGAGTGTAAGTAACAGCATGTGTAAATCGTCTGAGAAGCTGTTGACAATATGTGCTGATGTTTCAGCCTGTCAACCCGCTGTGAGATGGATATGGAAATAGAAGTGAATTATAGGGTAAAGCTTCATTGTTGTGTTCAGGGTTTAGGGACATAATGGGCATCGTGTAGAGCTGAGGTTTTTCTCTCTGCAAACAACAGATAGACAGGATTGTGAGTTTCTCTGCAGACCTGCCACATAAAGAAGAACCCCCTGTAAAATAGCCACAAAAAAACTAACCAAAAAACGTACACTTTAGCTCTCATACCCTGCACCAGAATCTAAAGGGTTAACTCGCAGCACAAATGAAATACAAATTGACAGGGTTCTAAACATGACCTACTAGGCGATAGATGAACAGTTATCTGCATGAGGGATGTTTCCCTTCATTCCTATACCAGCAGTCCTGCTCTCTATTTCAGTACGGCGTTATAGGAGCAGCTAACCCCTGCAGCTGTCTGCCTGTGTTATCTGTCCAGTAACTAATGTCCTAATTCTCCCCAGGCTGTCTGATTACCAACCCAGCCCACACACACCCTGATCTCTGGTGAGCAGGTGATTGTACGTGCACGTACACACACACACAAACAAACACTCGCGCACGCACACACACACGCACACACACACACACACACACACGCACACGCACACACACACACACACACACACACACACGCAAACACACACACACACACACACACACGCACACTGCTCCCTATATGTTGCCAGGGGGATGCTTAATGAGGCGTTCAAGAAGGAGGGGACAGCGTCTTGATGATTCATATTATCAATCAGGGTGTTAGTTTTCCATTTTTCACATCGATGTAATCATCCTAAAATACATTAACATTGAGGAGAGTCATAATGTGTGAATATTTTCAGTGTTATTGAGTCAAACTCTGCCAGCCTTGAATGACTGATGCGTCTTCCATACCAAAAAGTATACTCCCATGCCATGAATAAATATGCAGCATCAAAACTGCTATTAGAAAAGAAAATGTATGTGGATGAGCTGGGTGGTACAAGATCATTCGAGGAAAATGAGGTTACCAAGTAGAGCTCGGGAAAACAGGAACAGAATGCATATTCCCATTAACAGTGTTCATATTCGTGACAAATGAATTGAACGTATGACAAGCCGCTTTCAGTCCCATTTAGATACACATTAGTGTTCCATCCTTTAAATAGTAAACACTAAACATGCAGAATGCATACACTATTGGAACAAGTGCTTCTGGGTAGTACCTTGCATGGTAGGCTTTATCTGTGGTGTGGACCTCTCTGATTCAGAGGGGTTGGGTTAACTGCGGAAGACACATTTCAGTTGAAGGCATTCAGTTGTACAACTGACTGGCTCTAACTGGACAAATAACGTCCAGGCCGGTGGTAAGTCTTTGGGATTGTGTGCATGTGTACATGAGTGTTTATGTTTGTGCTGCTAACTAGCTGTGCATGTGTTTGTACAGTATGTGCCCTACTGTGTGTATGCACACCCACGTGTGTACTGTATGTGTGCCTTTGTGCATGTGTGACTCAATGCATCTTTTAAAGGTCACTTCTGCTATAATGTCCATTGAGGTAATCACCAGGGAGAGATAGAAATGAACAAGGGCCCTACAACATGAGCAGGAGTACCACAAAAGGTTTGTGGGCTAGGGAAAGCCTGGTGGGTTTGAGCCCAGCAGACCTCTGTTAAAGTAGAAGCCAGTTGGATAGCAGAAAGAGAAAATAAATTGAACACCATAAACAGGGCAGTGAAAGGAACTGGTGCTGGCTAAGTGGAAAATAATATGATGCAATGAATGGTATGTCAGAAACATCCACTGGCCAGTGAAGCAGTGTGTGTGAGTAGGGGGTGAAGGAGTGGCAGGTATCATGCTTTGGGGACTACTACTGCACCTGAAACACTAGTCTGACCATTTGGCTAAGATGAGTCCTCTCTCTCTCTCTCTCTCTGCGCTCTCTCTCTCTGCGCTCTCTCTCTCTCTGCGCTCTCTCTCTCTCTGCGCTCTCTCTCTCTCTGCGCTCTCTCTGCGTTCTCTCTCTCTCTCTCTCTCTCTCGCTCTCTCTCTCTGTGCTCTCTCTCTGTCTCTCTCTCTCTCTCTCTCTCTCTCTGCTCTCTCTCTGCGCTCCACATATTAAGGATTTTACACCAATTTGGTCCTAATGGACTTTCCTCCCCCAAAAAGTTCTGGTTGTGATTGAAATGTTGAATTCTTATATTGTGATAATAACAGGCAAACAAATCAATGGTTGGGGTGGATCCTTACAACCTAATCAATACTGAGCTTCTCAAGACGGACCGTCCGTAATGAGATAATGTGAATAATGGTGAATGTTCTAAATCTAAATAAACCATTGATTGATTAATCAAAGCTCAATTACAACTCAATAAGGTGTGAGACGATACAAACACAATATCAAGGACTGACCAACCATGATATCACAATTATAGTTTAACCATATTTTGAGGCTATACTATATTTGTTTACATTTACATAGTTTACAAACATTGGAGTAAAACATTAATTTATTGGTCCAAAAATGGATGTAGCAATTAAGGATTCTAGCTTTACGGAGGTCCAATGAGAGGCACATTTTTTTTCACAGAAAAATGCACAATTACATTTCCCAAGACCCTCACTGCTGATAAGCAATAAAAAAATAATCTCTCTCTCCAACCACTGTAATATAAATGTAATAACCAGCTATGAAAAAATCTGCTTCATGACTAAAGATAACAATGCAAACTCAACAATTTGATTAAAAATATTCAATTTATTATTGCAAAATAATTGGATTTAGACTTTTTTTTTTTACTGTAAGCAATTCTACAGTTACCAAGGAAGTGAGAATAATATATTTGACCTCGGCCAAGTGATTTCCTGGCTTTTATTCAGTTACTCACTACTCACTCACTTCTAATTTCCCTTAGTTTCCAATATGAAACAACACATTGGACTTTCAAACAGAGTAACTATATATGCTGTTTGACACATGGGAAGTGTTTGTAAGACTCTTTTCCCATTTCTCTCCTCCTTCATTATAATTCCACAGAAAGGGGTACATTCCATTTACTGTCAGAGAGAAATACTTATCTAAGAGATAAATAGACAGACAAATAATGAGATTCCTTCCCTCCTTACGTTCTTCCCTCTGTGATAGGGAGTTGGTTATTAATGACCCTAGGACAAGGCCTTGCTGAAAAACCACATGAATTTCACATCAACACGTGAAGTGTTCCAAAAACACGTCTTCATGTGATCTCATATGATCTCATGTGAAGTTAATGTAAAGCAACATGTGATATCATGAAACTACACATGTGAAAAAGTGATCACATGCGAAGTGAAAAAACAAAAACGTGAAATTTCATGTGAAATCATGCGATTTTCCGTATATGAAATCATGTGTTTTTTCTGTAAAGGAATGCAAGGAACAGTGCAGAATGGTGTGTGTGTGTCGACGTGAGGAACGACCAAGGCCCTCAACGTGTGGGAACAACATGGGAACAGCAGTGGGGAGCCCTGAACTGTCATTTGCGTTAATAAAACTTCTCTAAATTGTTTGTGTAATGAAATTAACATCATCAGAGCCGGGGGGGACATCAATTAAACAGATAAGCAAATTAAAATAAATCACTTCTGATGGTGGCCCGCCGGCCGGTTGCCGTCCAGTAAACAACAGGGAGGAAACAGGAAGCAGGAAGCCATTTTGCTGAGCGATTAGAGGGGTCATAAATCGTCATGACCCAACCAGCAGCAATAAATACTATAGTTTGTCTATAGTCTGTCCTCTCTTCAGGCCTCAGGACAAAGGGAGGACTGCTATCACTACTTCCTCATCTGAGATGAACAGGGGGGCCGTACTGTGTTGGTCACGTATCCCTAAAACTTACTAGGACTTGACTAGGCCATGACCCATGAGGGCATGGCACAATTAATGAGTTTACAGTACACAACATAATTATGAGGTAAAGGTAAAGGTCTATGGATGGATGTAAATGTGTGAGTATACAGATTGATGTCCTGTCCCCACTGTTTTCTTAAGGTTTGTCCAAGTAGAGACCAAGAGGACGCCATTTTGTGATGGTGGCATGTAGTATGTGAAGTTTCCCTAAGGTATAGATCAATGATCAGTTTTCCCTCCCCCAATCCTAACCTTAACCATTAGAAGGGACAATTTTAAACTGACCCAAGATCAGTGTCTAGGACAACTTCACCCTACACTGTATTTGTTTCCTGGGTGGGGAATTCTGAACTGTGTAGGAGGGAGTGGTGGACATAATCACAGCATCTAGTGAATGGGTCGCGTTCCACAGCTGAGGCGAGGCGACGCAACAACCAAAGGTTGCCTGCCACGTTATCAACTGTGTCATCGATTGACAGATTGCTATAAGATATGATGTGGCTAGCTGATACTTAAACAACTATCCAGGCGCTGTAAGATCTGTCAGGCATCAGCAATGTCTAAGCTCTGGAACATGGGCAATAATGCAGCTCACCTAAGTGGCTGAAGTAATAATGGATGGTGGTGTGTTTGGGGAGGTGGTGGTGGGTGGAATTGTGGCGGGAGTGTGACACCCTGTCCATAGAAAGCTGTTTATTCTTTGTGTTGGTTGGGGCGTGATAGTGACTAGGGTGGGTCTTTCTACGGTGGCCTGATATGGTTCCTAATCAGAGGCAGCTGTTTGTCGTTGTCTCTGATTGGGGATCATATTTAGGTAGCCATTCTCCCATTTTGCTTTGTGGGATCTTGTCTACAGATAGTTGCCTGTGTGCACACAAGATAGCGGCATGTTTCGTTTGTGCTTTTGTTGTTTTGTTCGGTGTTCATATTATATTATTAAAAGGAAAATGTACGCCTACCACGCCGCACCTTGGTCCATTCCTTACGACGACCGTGACAGGGAGCCACTACAGATCAGAATTAGAGTTGATAGGCGGAAATGTGTGAGATGAGAGAATGAATGGGACACAAGAGGGCACATTTGGAGATTTTACTACAAACGTGATTTATCTGTCATTCTCAAGGTGTCCAGTGTCAAGAGGATGCATAAAAACCAGCTCATAAAAACGCCCTCTCTTCCTGTCTCTAGGGGTCAGCACCTTAGAATCATTGTTTTACAATCAAAATAATATAATCAATATCAGCAGGGATATTCAAAGGATTTTCAGGTGGTTTAAAGCATTTGATGTCAAGACACAAGGGGTCAGGAAACGATGGAGGTCGAACACAAAAGAATAACAAAAGAAAATGTATTTCATGAGTTTGCATGTGTTCTCCATGTGTTGGCATGTATTCTCCATGACAACCAACATATTATGGACCACACCATTAAGCCATGTTAGCACTAGTCAGTGCTTTATTAACTGGCAGCTAGTTTCAAAGGGACAACTAGCCTACACTTAATTCCACATAATGATCATGCTCACTTGAACTATAGAATGACAATCTGTACAGAGATAACATTCCCCATATTCATTATTTTTTCCCTAAAGTTTTTTTCTCTTCATTTCTCTGCAGTATCACAGCCAATCCAAGTATTGCGGTCTGATCCCAGCTTCATTCATTAGCATGCAAATCCTCATCTTTAGGAGAAAGCAGAGATGGAGAGAAGCTATAGCCCAATCACACTGGAGAAAGAACCTCTTTTGTTCTGAAACTTTGGAACATTGAAGATGTTCCTTCTCTCTATCACCGTCCAGGTACAGCTACATGCTCTTGTGACAGCAGCAATCTCCCCATGCCTCAGCCTAATGTACAGTCAGGGCTAGTTACATTAGCAATTACAGTGTTCAGGTTAAGATTAATTGAATTACTGGGTGGCTTCCCCCATGCTTCACTGTGGGTGTATCAATCACTTCCTCGGAGCCAGATAGACCCTGAATCACCACACACACACACACACACGCACACGCACACGCACACACACACACACACACCCTCTATCCTCCGATCCTCCCTACTTCTTTATGCAAAATGGCCGGGCCGAGCTGCTGCACTCCATCTATCAATAAACTGGTACGGAGGTGGTACACTCATTTTCAAACACTTTCCATCTCTTTCATCAAGCAGCAGTGTGACACTGGTGGCAGTCAGTAAAGAGCAGCCATATTTATTTACTGTATCTTGCAGAGAAATAAATAATACAAAGACTTAAGCAGAAACAGAGCTGTTCTGATTAAAATCTTGGTTGTGTGAGTGAACGAATGTATGAGATATTAATAGTAATATTAATAGTAAACATATCCCTATATGCAAACCTCTCACTGACATACAGAGCCTTTAGAAAGTATTGATACCCCTTGACTTAGTCCACATTTTGTTGTGTTACCGCCTGAATGCAACATGAATGAAATAGGTATTTCTCTATCACCCATCTACATGCATTACAGTGGTGAAAACAGAATGTATGAATGTATGCCCACGAGATCAGAATGGTTCATAAGAGGCTACACACAATACCCCACATTGACAGTGAAAACATGTTTATAGAAATGTTTGCAAATGTATTGAAAATTAAATACAGAATATCTCATTTACATACACACCCCTGAATAAATACATGTTAGAATCACCTTTGGCAGTGATTACAGCTGTGTCTTTCTGGTTAAGTCTCAGAGCTTTGTACACCTGGATTGTACAATATTTTCCCATTATTCTTTTCAAAATTCTTCAAGCTCTGTCAAATTGGTTGTTCATCATTGTTAAGTAAATGTTGTTAAGTAAATGTTTACTCCTGAACTTATTTAAGCTTGCCATAAGAAGGTGGCTGAATACTTATGGACTCAAGACTTTTCAGCTTTTCATTTTTTTCATTATTTTGTAAAAATATAGAAAAACATAATTCCACTTTGATATTATGGGGTATTGTGTGTGGGCCAGTGACCAAAAATCTAAATTGAATCCATTTTAAATTCAGGCTGTAACACAAGAAGATGTGGAAAAAGTCAAGGGGTATGACTGCTTTCTGAAGGCAGCGTATCTCATTTTACCCTACAGTATAGTATTAGAGAGGTGCGGGGGGCTAACTTAATCGACATCCACGTCATTGGCGCCCGGGAAACAGTAAGTTAACTGCCTTTCTCAGGGGCATTATTACAAAGCACTCAATAGGGCAGGGTCCCCAACTCGCGGCCCGCGGGCTGCATTTGGTTTTATTTCTAAGCAAATGTCATTGTTGGACATAAAAGACAGTAAAAACACCAGGAAATTGGCTCCAAGTGATTTTAATTCTGGAAATATATTCCCAAGTATTCCCACGCATAATAGAGAGACGTGTGATCGTATACAAATGTAAGCTAGGTTTGAAATGTTATATCTGTGTGGGCTTCTTGCTGTCAATTTGCAGTCTACAAACTATGTTCCGGCCCCCGACCATCCGCTCAAGAAACAATCAGCCCGCGGCTGAATCTAGTTGATGAGCCCTACCATAGGGCACTTAATACGACTGACTGTCTCTTCTACCAAGCAGACATATTTTCTTTCAGTCCCGTACAGTAATACAATACGTATTGTGTAAAACACGTTTGAACAGCTGGGTTCCTGCTTGAGAGAAACTCAGGTACCTCTTTTAGAAACCACACATGTAATGATTCTATGATGCTTCTGTTCTATGAAATGTCTTTCAGGACAGATTAAACTCCACTTCGTCTTTCTCTCCTCGTTCTCTTGCTACATTATTAGCCCATGACTGCATCCCAAATGGCACCCCTGGGATGCAGCCCGTATTAGACAATCTGCAGGGTTTCTGGCCAAGCAACTATAGCCCTGCCAAACCCTAATCTCCTGCATGTTCTGTTTCTTTCACAAAAGTCCTCTCTACCGTTCTTTACTTGGCTTCTGCACATTAGACGGTTGTAAATGAGACATCAATCAGTAAAACAGGCAGGATCAGAAGGTTCGCAACTGATTTGATGGTAGTCCAGGGTGAGCTGAATTTCAGTCACAATGAAAACAGGTTTATTGTCTCCCCAAGATGACTGATACAGCTAAGTACAGCAAGGCGAACCGGTTTGAGTGTGTCAAGAACTGATTTTTCACGCTCAACCATTTCCTGTGTGTATCAAGAAAGGTCCACCACCCAAAGGACATCGAGGAAACTTGACACAACTGTGGGAAGCATTGGAATCACCATGGGCCAGCATCCCTGTGGAATGCCCTGACAAATTGAAGCTGTTCTGAGGGCAAAAGGGAGGATATCAATATACTCAATATTAGGAAGGTGTTCCTAATGTTTTGTACCCTCAGTGTATATACCTACAGTGCAGGTTCTGTGACAAGACTTACTCTACAAGAGTCTTCCTTTAAGGTTTATCTCTATTGTGCTCACACATTAGGTAGAGGTTGTGCGGTGTCTGTCTGTCTGAGGTATAGAGTGTGTTCATCTTCTCTCCATGCTCTGGCAGAGTCTGGTCTGCAGACAGGAGCAGGGGAGATCTAGACTCTGCCAGAGAGCCTGTTTGGCTCTTCACGTGCCCCTCTGGAGCAGGAGGGAAAAGGGAAGGTTGGTTTGGAAACATTCTATCGCAACATGGACGGCTGCAGATAACACACACATGGCAAGTATGTCAGCATTCAGGCTGCCGATCGAGCAGGGAGGCTGAGGGGAGAGAGGTGTGGAGCAGGGAGGCTGAGGGGAGAGAGGTAGAGAGCAGGGAGGCACCAAGAAGAGAGTGTGTTGTTTTCATGTTTAAACAGATGAATAAGTAAAGTGGAGAGGAAGAGAGCAACAAGACTTCACTGCAGAGGTGGTTAAGGAACTGTGGACTTGTAACCTTTTGAGGAGTCATTATTTAACCGACTAAACTGCTGTTAATTTTGACAGGCACTCCAAAAACTGTGCCAAAAAGCTGGACATATTGGATGTGTGGCAAAGTCATTTCAGAGAAATGTATTACGGTCAAAATGGAAAACAGAACACTCAAGAGTTGAGGGCTTCCTTCTTTTTATTAGTTCCCAGGCTTTCCAAAGATCTGGGTTCTCTCCCCCCCCCCCCCCCCCCCCCCCCCACTCTCCCCATCCTCTTTTTTTCTCTTTTGTGGAAAACACGGCGGACGGCTCCCTGTCCTGTGATAAAGCTGTTGCCTGTGTGATGGGAGAGAGAGATCCATCATGCTAAGGCAGAGGCTTTATTCCATCATTCCGCACCATTGAGGGCTGTAACATGCATGTACTCTGCATCACGCATCATTTAACCGGCCTTCTCTCTGCCCAAATAACACGGTTTTGGCTCACCTCAATCTGCAACAATATTGTGGCTTTCATGCTAAAGCTCTAAAGAAATGATCCATCTGCATACATTTTTTCAGTACTTTCGTGATTTGTTTAGTGGAGAGACCGTAGAGACCGTGCCAGTAGCCTAAAACCTGAACGCAACGGTTCTCACTACCAAATGATAGGTTTAAGATTTCACTTTGTTTGTGAAAGAATAACACTTTACTCCCATCCCCCTTGGGCTTCCAGAAAAAACTGAAACACAAAGTAGAAGGGAGGGGGGCATAAATGGCAGTCAGTGAAATGACTGACATGGGTCCTTTTCATTCAGACTCATATAAAGTGGATACACTAACTTATAAGAGAAGTGCCTTAAGGAGCCGAAGGAAAGCTCTATAATGTTAGAAAACATTACATGACAAGTTTCCACAGAGGGAGCTCAAGGAGAATAAACAACATTGAGTTTCACAAACAGTCGCTGAAAACCGGTAAATCACTATCGTTCGTTTTAGGAATTACACCTATTGCCTTACAATGGAGCAGACTTATGGGCAAAGGCTTGAGAGGTCTAATGTTGGGATATTTTGCACATTTGGCCTTAAGACATGATCAAAATTGCTTCAGTAAATTGCTTCAGTAAATTGCTTCAGCTCTATAACGTTTCAAACCATAGGGGAGAATTGCAGGCCTTGTGCATTTGTAGGCCTAAACCAAATGGTTTTGTAATCTGAATCCTTGAGCGGATACTGCTTAGTACTGTTACTAATACCCCATAAAACAAGAACAACAGCTGTTTAACGGAAGTGTTCTTAAGATAATAAAGGGACAAACAGGTTGCGGCCTGACTAGTGTGGACGCAAACCTCCAGAGCAAATAAACAACAAGCAGAATGCTTCAAGTGTAACTCCATACCCAACAATACCATCTGCTGTCTGCTGTAGTGAACTCTGAACTCTTTTGGGTGGTACATTCTGTGTGAAGCCCTCTAGGTGGCCCTCGATGACCTAACCCTAACCATGATCAATTACCTTTCTTTCTACAGGCTCTCAGTAAAGCTCAGCTCACCAGACCTGGGTTCAAATACTATTTGATATCATTTTAAATACTTTATCTGTGCTTGATTGAGCTTACCTAGCTTAATGAACCAATTGAATAGTCCCAAAACAGCAAAACTACCCATCTGGCACTTCAGGCAGGCTCAAGCAAAATATCAAATATCAGGTCTGCAGCTCACCATGGTCCCTGGTCGGTGAGGCTTCGGCCACTTGTACCAAAGTTACCAACTAGACCTCCACAGGAATGAACGACAGACCGACGGACAGACGCAGGCCAACAGACAACAAACAGGTTGTTATTTTGGGTGCCTTGGTCAGTCAGGTGAAAACATCAGGTGTGAGCGTCTGGGGAATTCAGGAGGTGTCTGAGGATCACCCTGCACCTGCTGCCTGACCCCATCCTCCCATCAGGGGGAAGATTCCCTGCATGCCAGGGGGCAGCTGCTGACAGCCAGTACCGTGGCCCAACCGACCGCACCTCCTCCCTCCCCAAACTACACTGCCCTCCCCAACCTTCCCCACCTCACCCTCCCCAACCTACCCCACTACCCTGTATGGGGACCTCCTAGGGTCAGCTGCTGGGGTGTGTAAGGGTGATGGTGGGGATCAAGTGCAAGTGTGTGTGTGTGTGTGTGTGTGTGTCAAGGGTGAAATTAAATCCATTCATCAAAAAACGATTTAGTAAACTGAAACATAATAATTAATAAACACATTTTTCTTAAACAACAACTATACTAAAACTACTATTTTTGACTCCAAAACTAAATTAAATAAATACAATACAAACCATTATGAATTATGTTTAAGTTTGAGTTTTTTGAGGGGCAGAAATCTAATGAGGTTTCAAGCTTTTATTTCTGATGGAGCTTCAAGCTTCTGAATCTGGCAGGTCACATTGAGATGTACTTTAAAATGTAACCTTTCACCGCACTTGGCTAAATCAGGCTCACACAGAGTGATTCTTAAAGAAATCTACTTTGAAACACAAGTATACACCTCACACACATGGTTATGGACTTCAAAAAAAAGAAGATAGAGGAAATGTATTACATAAATTACAAAACTATGAAATAACACAAATGGAATCATGTAGTAACCAAAAAAGTGTTAAACAAATCAAAATATATTTTATATTTGAGATTCTTCAGAGTAGCCACCCTTTGCCTTGAAGACAGATTTTCACACTCTTGGCATTCTCTCAACCAGCTTCATGAGGTAGTCACCTGGAATGCATTTCAATTAACAGGTGTGCCTTGTTAAAAGTTAATTTGTGGAATTTCTTTCCTTATTAATGTGTTTGAGCCAATCAGTTGTTTTGTGACAAGGTAGGGGTGTTATACAGAAGATATCCCTACTTGGTAAAAGACCAAGTCCATATTATGGCAAGAATAGCTCAAATGAGCAAAGACAAATGACAATCCATCATTATTTTCAGACATGAAGGTCAGTCAATCCAGAAAATTTTAAGAACTTTGAAGTCTCTCTTTGTGAGACGTAGAGTAGGTAAACGGATGATCTTCAAATGTGTGGTTCCCACCATGAAGCATGGAAGAGGAGGTGTGATGGTGTGGGGGTGCTTTGCTGGTGACACTGTCAGTGATTTATTTAGAATTCAGGACACATTTAACCAGCATGGCTACCACAGCATTCTGCAGCGATACACCATCCCATCTGGTTTGTGCTTAGTGGGACTATAATTTGTTTTTCAACAGGACAAGGACCCAAAACACACCTCCAGGCTGTGTAAGGGCTATTTGACCACGAAGGATGATGGAGTGCTGCATCAGATGACCTGGCCTCCACAATCACCCGACCTCAACCCAATTGAGATGGTTTGGGATGAGTTGGACCACAGAGTGAAGGAAAAGCAGTGCTCAGCATATGTGGGAACTCCTTCAAGACTGTTGGAAAAGCATTCCTCAATATTAATAACATTCCACCCATGAAGCCACGAGGTAGGAAAGGGCTACAGGTAGACTCAGCGAGATGACATTGCCCCGAGCAGCACCGCAGATATTGGGTGCGTTTGAATGGTAAAGACTTCAGACTAACTCTCATGTACCTAACCCAATAACACACACACAAACTGAAATCCTAATTATAATATTATGTGTGTACACAATGTACAACCAATTAGTGAGAGAGAGACTGAAATATATCATTTACATAAGTATTCACAACCCATGAGTCAATACTTTGTAAGATCATTTGTGGCTGCGATTACAGCTGTGAGTCTTTCTGGGTAAGCCTCTAAGAGTATTCCACACCTGGAATGTGTAACATTTGCCCATTATTATTTTCATTTTTTTGTCAAATTGGTTTTTGACAATTGCTAGACAACCATTTTCAGGTCTTGCCATATATTTTCAAGTAGATGTAAGTCCAAACTGTAACTAGGCCACTCAGGAACATCCACTATCTTCTTGGTAAGCAACTCCAGTGTAGATTTGGCCTTGTGTTTTAGGTTATTGTCCGACTGAAAGGTGAATTAATCTCCCAGTGTCTGTTGGAAAGCAGACTGAACCAAGTTTTCTTCGAGGATTTTACCTTAGCTCAATTCTATATATTTTTTATACTGAAAAACAGCAGTCCGATTACAAGCATACGCCTAACTATGCAGCCACCACTACGCTTGAAATACAGAGAGTGGTACTCAGTAATGTGTTGTATTGATTTGCCCCAAACAAAACACTTTGTATTCAAGACAAAAAAGTTCATTGCTTTTCCTCATTTATTTGCAATATTACTTTAGTGCATTTTTGCAAACAGGATGCATGTTTTGGAATATTTTTTATTGGCCTCATGGTGAAATCCCTGAATGGTTTTCTTCCTCTCCAGCAACTGAGTTAGGAAGGACACCGGTATTTTTGTAGTGAAGGTGCATTGATACACCATCCAAAATGTAATAAATATCGTGACGGTGCTCAAAGGGAGATTCGATGTCTGTTTTATTTTTATTTTATTCTACCAATATGTGACCTTCCTTGCGATGCATTGGAAAACCTCCCTGGTCTTTGTGGTTGAGTCTGTGTTTGAAATTCCCTGCTCAGCTTACAGATAATTGTATGTGTGTGGTACAGAGATGAGGTAGTCATTCAAAAATCATGTTAAAACACTGTAACTTATTATGTAACTTGTTAATTCAGCAAGTATATACTCCTGAACTTATTTAGGCTTGCCATATCAAAGGGTTTGAATACTTATTAACATTACAGCTTTTAATTTTTCATGAATTATTAAAAAAGTCAGAAACATAATTCTACTTTGACATTACAAAATGTGAAACAAGTCCAGGGGCGTGAATACTTTCTGAAGGCAGATTATCTGCACAGGTGCGCTTCACGCTGCTACAACGTGGTAACTGCGGGACTGAAACAGTGGAAATGTTGAGCCTCGCGCTTCAGCGCTCCTGGTTGACCCAGAAATTGACCCACTATCTACGTATTTAAACCTAACCTAACCTATAACCTGATCCATCACCTTATGCATTACTGACCCACAGTGACAAGAAGTGACATTCGAAAAACACAACAACTATACAACTAATAAATGGCTCCTAGCCTCCCACACATTAGGCTACTTTCTGTCTCTAACACTAAAACTGAAACTAAATAATATCAAAACGAAATAGAAATGTTTTTATAAAACTGAAACTGAATAAAACTAGTAAAGTAGATGTGAAAACTAACTGAAACTAAAAATAATTTCAAAAGAAAATCTTAGTCTAATAGAAATAAAAACACAAAACTATAATAACCTTGGTGTGTGTTGTTTGTGTATGGTGATGGTGGGTTACATTCCTCCAGTGGAAGGTGAGGGGCCCCTTGTGTTACAAGTACAATTATAATCCATGATAATCACTTTCACAACCCTGAGGCAGTCAGGGTCTCATGCTCAGGAGCTCTCTCTCTCTCTCTCTTGCTCTCTCTTGCTCTCTCAGGGGATCGGGTTACCACCCTGTCCAGCACTGTTCTGGGTGCTTCAATGCAGCTTTGTGTTTTCAGTAGTGCACCTTCAAGGAAAATCTGATAAATCAATTGGGCTCAGAGAAGCGAGTGTATTAAATGTACATCAAACACCTTGGTACCAGAGAGTTAGTGTACTGTACGTATGAGAGAGAAATAAAGAGACAGACCCACTGGGCACAGACGTCATTTCAATCAACGTCTATTCCACGTTGGTTCAATGTAATTTAATTGAAATGAAGTGGAAACAACGTTGATTCAACCAGTGTGTGCAGTGGATTTTTTTGCCCATTTTAACTCATTCGCTCCGTTTAAAACTCTGAGAGGAAGAACATGTCATAGCTGGACTCCTGGCCAAGCCAGATCAAAGCAATGTTGACTGCCAGTGGTACACTGGGGGGATGCATACAGCGTGGACGCATGCACGCACGCACACACACACACACACACACACAAAGTCTCTTTGTTTGGTAGGGTTCTGCTTTCATATGACAACCAGCAGCACACACCACGATGAAGGCTAACTAATGAACGTATGACATATGAATAGTTGCAAAGTCATCTACTGTAAATGCATTGCTTCTGTGTGCCTGTATAGACTTTGCTATAATGGAAAACTACAGAAATTCCTCACACTACTCAAGGCGTCCACAGTAATATAGCTAACTGCTGGGATGTTTCTCCTCCCTACCAATAAGCTGCCAGCCTTTCCTTTCCACGTGTCCTCCAGACCTCTTCACAGGGCCAATGACGAGTGACATGTCTGAGAGCAACAAACAAGGCAGCCCTCTCAACTCTGCCACCCACTTAATTGACACCTAACCCTGCCAAAATATGAACAACTTGGAAGTGAAGCTCACGGAAAATGCTGGGAATTTAAACCACTTTTCACCAACAGTTCTGACGACTGAGTAAATGTATTTTCTTTGTGCAACTTTTCAGACATGGAGCAGCATCAGCGAAGCTATTTGGCTGGACGACTAGACTCATGTAGGAAATAATGATAATCACAAAGGAGTTTGAAAAATGAATGTTTATGGTATTCATATATGGGACAGGATCCAAAATATTATTCCAAATGTTTACATCTGGATCTTGTAATGTATGCCTGGCATTTGGAGTACAGTAAAAACATACTTTGATAGTGTCTTTCCCTACATCCACATCTGACGGCCTCACACCACAGGCCACTACAGAGACAGGGCTAGCCAGAGGAACAGAGAGCAGCACTACAGAAAATCCTCAAAGAACCGTTCTCTATGGGTCAATGCTTTTATTATCAGAAAACTTTTAGTACCATTACTTCATTTCCTGTCAAATACAGCCAGTTCAATAAACAGGTAAATGCCCTAATTTTACACAAAATTATATTTTTTGGAGCTCAGCTTTTTCATTCATAATTCACTCCCTTGTGTCTTGTTTTTGGTACAACATACTTTTCATGCAAACAACTGAATACAAAATAATCACATCTATTTTTCTTGTAAGACTTGGCTTAACAAGACAATAACATGGGTTTCTGGAAATATACTATGTATAGGATGGATGATGTGTTGGCAGGCAGGGACCTCAGACTGCTAGTCTGGTACAGGTCACATGTGTTTTTATGAAGGGCAATTAACTCATTAGATGGTTTGGTCTGGCCTAATCCAGCCAGTCTGGTGATGTCAGACAGCGCACCCCCTCGGACCCCTGCAGACCCCGCTCAACCCCCACTCACCCCTCAAAATCCCCTGGCCTTGACAGGTGAAGGCTGGGTTAGAGGGTAGAAGGCTGAGCTAGAGGGTAACCCTAGTAGGTCCCAGACATAACGCTAAACTACCATCAACATGGACCTTTCATTACATCAGAGTGTTGTCGGTGACCTTGTTCACTTGGAGTACATCACATTTCCACAACAATAGCTTGTCGGGTCAAGCATTATTGTCTCGGTACAAGGTAGAGAGATGGGTAGTGAAATGTAACACTGAGCCGCTGGTTTCCTATTTAATGGCTAACAATGTAGACCTAGAACTACTTCCTGTTTAATGGCTAACAATGTAGACCTCCTGTACAACTACTTACATTGTACACAGAGAGGCAGATACACACACACACATGTAAATGCATAAAACCTACATTTTACCCAACGTACTACAAGACTAAAAGATAATGGTTTGTTGTACAAATTGCATTAGTACAACTTTGGTGTGGATCAGATTTCACTTTGTCAGGGGAAGGGAGATACACTGGGTATGCTGAATTCGAAACACTCCAAAAACTTGGTGAAAGTTATTTACAACTGTCCAGTGGCGACCCGTTAATCAGGGCAGGTGTAGATATTCCATAAAAAATGTACCGTTTCCAGCTACAATAGTCATTTACAACATTAATAATGTCTACACTGTATTTCTGATCAATTTGATGTTTTTTTAATGGACCAAAAAATTGCTTTTCTTTCAAAAACGATGACATTTTTAAGTGACCCCAAACTTTTGAACGGTAGTTTACATATCATTGAGTTAAACAATAAAGCCGCATACAAACATGGTCTCTTTATTGTTTTCTTGAGTAAGGCAGCTCCAAAATGCAGGTGTTTCAGCCTAGCTCAGTGCTTTCTGTGGTGGTGGGGTGAGCCAGCCAAACATAGGAGCATTGCGTCGTGATTGGCTCAGTGTTCTGTCACTCATGGGGACACTACATCATCCCAAAGTTTATATCCTTAGTAAGGGTAGACATCCAAAATTTCAGCCCTTTGGGTCCTGCCATAGAGTTATATTACATGTGACCTTCCAAGAAGGCTCAAGGTCATTGACCACAGACAAAATGACGTCAAATCATGTCATATGTACAGTACCTTTGATTGGACTGATCATGTCAACATCTTATTATCAAAGTCTTTATTTATCCTACGGTTCTGACTTGGTGTACAGGGGAAAATACTGTAAGAGCAGCCCATGTTCTGCATTCTGTCGCTGCATATTTCAAAAGTGCTGAACACATATATGGACTACTTCCGTCGTCGCTCGCTCATTAAAGTAATAAATAATAATAAGAAATTACGTAATGCCTCTTATCCGCTCCTCGTTCCCTTTATGCCATAGTTTGATCATCTCAATTGTCACATTTGTTTAATCATATCAGCTTTGTTTTTTAAAAAGGCAGTAAACGAGGCTGAATTAATTGTTTCACTGCCAGACAAGGCTCCGCTGATAGCCAGGTGTAGCAGTGGTAAGGATTCACTCCATTGTGATGGAAAGAAAGCTCTGCTGTTGGGACAGCTTTATGTAGGCCCTAACAGTTTGTGGGCACTGCTTATTGCCGTTATACTGCAATTAATATATTGTTTAGTGTTGTGTAGTGTCTTTTTGAGATTGCCCCACCAAGATTTACATACTAAAATCGCCACTGCAACTGTTGGATATATTACATAGAAAATAATATTAAAAATATTATGCAAATAATGACGATTATTCTTGGTATCTTCTACAAAAACAGTGATAACTTTCCGTAGGGACTTGGGGGCAACAATATGTCTGTCTATGTTTCCACTGGGAAAGCAGGAAAACACGGACGGATGTTGTTGATGCCACGTCACATTAGGACTTAGAAGTGTTAAACTATGTCCCCCACACACACATTCCCATAGACACACACAAACACCCCGGAAACACACACACGTATGTACATACGTACGCTCGCCCGCACACACACACACACACACACACACATTCCCACAGGGACAGACAGACAGGCCATAGTGATTCATGTTCAGTCCACATATCGGCCATTACTCTAAACAAAGACTCTAAGTCCCATGAGACGGATGCCTCTGCTCTCTCTGCCTTTAACTATTCACAGACACACACACACACACACACACACACACACACACACACACACACACACACACACACACACACACACACACACACACACACACACACACACACTAATGAAAAGAATCACGAAATTCCAGGAAATTGGATGCAGTGATTAGCTATAGAAACCATGGCCTTGTTTCCCTCTACCACCGAGACCGCCTTTCTAGAACCAAAACCGTTTTCTAGAATTGTGAAACAATACACAAAAATGACAAGTAGCATGAATGAATAGCGCCAGACCGTTCTCTTGTTTGTTTTCTTAATGCTTAGCCATTTGCACAAATCCATCACATTGTCATGTGTGTTTTATAATCTGCAGATTTTTTTGCCATTCCATGCAGCAGTACAAAAGACCAAAAAAGAGAATGAAAAAAAATGTCCAGAGCTTGACAGCTGAAACCCAGATTTAGAGGGTTTTGACGTCAAGTGAATGAACTCCGAGTGCACTGCAGTTCAGAAACACCATTTCGCTTCCATTAGCGTTTGACACTTCTTGAATAGAGGGAAAAAGAAACTTCACATACTTCAATCAAACTAAGGCCTAGATTCAATCAGATCAAGCATTTACTGACGACAGCAAACAGCCGCATAGCGGTTCTGGAGGTTGAACTGCGTTGGAGCCGTCAAATTGGTGAGCAGCTGCTCTTGCGATCATTGTCATGAAGCCACACCCACCCTACTCGCATTAGAAGCTCAGAAGGAGAAAGCGTAGGCTATAAAGAAATGACGGTCAACTTGAAAAATCATTCAACTAAATAATGAGGGTTCCTATCATCATAATGGAGGTGTAGATTACATCTGTTTTAACTTGTAAACAAGGCTGCATGGGATTTCTCTTAAATGAAACTCCGTGCAACCAATGGTAATGTCCGCTTTAGGTATAATACCAGGAGCCGCTTGTGGATTTGACAGCGCTAACACAGTTCCACCTCTACCACCGCCAAAACAACCAACTAAGACACCTCCGAAACAACCGCTAGGCGATGTCGGCTGATTGAATCAAGCCCTATGTCTAAATGAGAGGGCTACTTCCTATCAAAAGCATACACACACACACAGAGGTTATTAACGGTTCAGCAACAGCATTCCACTTCCGTTTGCGTGTTTGACACTTCTTGAGTAAAATAACAAAGTTTCACACACTTCAATCACGTTCAAGTCTAAATGACTGTGTTAAAGTGTCCACACACAAAGACTATTAATAAAGGGAGTCTCTCTCAGACTTCCTGGAACAGAGTTGACAGGAGTGGACCTCTACACAGCAGATGCACTCCTTCAGACTGACTAGTCAGTCAAGTTGTTGTAACCCTTCTTGATTTCTTCTGCTCCGGCCATTTTAATTCAAGGGCCCATTCCCCATTTTAATGGAAGGCATTAAGTGTAACAGGCCCTGAGGTTGAGTTTGTTCGGCTAGTCCTTGGAGCTCATGGACTAAATTCCATGTAGAAGAATCTTGGCAACTCCTCAGGATAGATGGAACCCTCATGGATATACACTCCCACAATGGATGAATAGGTAAACAGAAGGGTGTGAAAGAGTGATGGCCAAAAGAGAGAGTGTTCACGCTCACAGAGGCACAAAGAAGGAGGTGTCTGTGTGTGGGGAGAGGGTATGAGAGCTAGGGTATGAGAGGGGGCCGAGGCTGGATGGGGGCTTTGGGGGAGTTAGAAGGAGGGGGCCCGGGTGAGAGGAGAAGTTTCTCCAAGCTTTTAGAGTGAACTGCATAGTGTTAACTCAATCAAACGGTGAATCAAACCTCCTGAGACACTCAGGTAACCCTTCGTTATAACCCTAATCCTTCTTAAAAACAGAGCTGCAGTGTCGGCAATGCCCCATTACACACAGACCCACTGAGAGGGAGAGACATGAACCCCCGAAGAGAGAACACACACACGCATGGCGTACGCACAACCACACACACACAAACACATGGGCACGCATACAACCACACACAGACATGGACGCACGCACAACCACACACACGCACATGGGCGTGTGCACAACCACACACACACACAAACGTATGCACACACAACAACGTGAACCTACTGATCACAAATTCATATGCTTCAACATAAAGAGAGAGAAAAGTGGGATAAAATATGGTAACTCCCAAAGAAGAGAGGGGATTGAGGGGGAGAGAGTGTATGTCTGTATTTATGTGTATTTAGAGTTTGTTGAGAATATTTATTTTAGGTCAGACATTGACCCTACTCCCGATGCATTTAAAGTGCTTTGCTTGGCGGTACTTTGCTTGTTATCTAAATCTGGGCCTTTTCCCTATAATACTGATTTGTATCTCCCCATTCAACTATTGGTGATGTTGAATAGGCCTATGAAGAACAATTCGATTTTTTTTATATATGTTTTATATTTGATAATTATTCATTACAAGATAGCAATTACGTTTATTTTTTACATAAAAAGTATTTACTTTATTTTAAATGCAATGGAAAGTGTCATAAATGACGATAAGACACTAATATATTTCTTTAGGATTTTGGGGAGATACATTTTATAAGGTGATATTGCGGTCTGCCATGAAACCTAGAGAGAAGCCGATTTGCCAAGATACATTATGAGTAAATAAAATATGAACTTATTGATAAGGTCATTGAGAAGGTTGGCTACTTAATCATGTAAACTATCGTTACAAATGAATCCCACTCATTGGTCTTGGAAAAGACAATAGCCTATATAATTGGGTAGGAAAAACATGTCGTTAGTCTAATTAATAGGTCATAATTACGCAGTGTTAATTGTAGGCTAAAGAAATAAATAAAAAATATCTTAAATGCGTATTTTCTTAATATCAAAAATACTCTAAATATCCAATTAATCTGTAGTGAATTATAGGATATATGTAGGTGTTATGAGAGCTCTCCCACAACTTTGACACTGGTTAAACAGTTGAATAAAGTAGCCTATAGGGCACCAAGTTGTCCATGATTTACATGTAAATATCTTTGTTTATATCCTGTATATTGTAATGAAAAAAGGACCATATACTGTAATTAAAGCCCATTCAAAGACAAAAATGCAACAAAGTAATAGAAAATAAGTGTGCTATAAAACTTGGTCCGTTGAACAAGTGTTGCCAGTGAGAGGCACTGGCGGTGCACAACTTTGAAAACAACACAACAGCACAACTTTTAAAACTTGTCACCAAACAATATTTCACTCTGCACTGATGAATTTGGGAAAGTAGAGGCATAGGTTTATCATAATCTACTAATAATACTACTAACAATAAACCCACTGCTAATAAAAAATAACAATAATAATAATTTAATTTATATTTAATGTATTTATTTAAACATTCACCTGTACCACTCCAGCCCATTCTCGTAGTTGCGGTCGAAGAAGTGCGGTTCGGCTCCCACAGCTCGGATGTCTGGATGCACGCGGAGGAACTCGAGCAGCGCGCGCGTCCCTCCTTTCTTTACACCGATGATCATCGCCTGGGGAAGCTTCTTGGTCCCGTCTCCAAGCGGACTGAGTTTACCTGTACTCCCCGTCTTCACCATAAACCGAGGTGCTAATCTCTTCGAATAAACTATATCACCCAAAGAAGGCTGCGTATAATGCGACAGTTCTCGGTTCTTTTCGTTATCACTGTCCACCTGATGTCCCGGTTCGTACAAAACCTGTCCGGTATCAGCATCGTTGAACCGGGAGTACTCGGAGGCGCGTTTAGCGTTGTCGGCGCTCTCGTAGCTCAAGCCCGGCATGGACCCTGTGGTCCATTTCTGTAACAGTCTTTTCCTCCTCAGCGACCTCAAGTCGTGTAGTTCCGAGGCGAAGAAGCCCACGACTTGGCTGGATGCTTTCACCGGCGTGGGCATGCTGCTGCAGCGGTCCGTGAGGCAGTGGAGGAGGTACAGGGAGGTGAGGAGAGAACACAGCATGACCACAAATTTCTTGAAAATGCCTCGGGACAGGGGGTCCGAATAGACTCGGCTAAAAGCCATAACTGTCCTTGGGTCTCCGGTTCAGAAGCCACAGCCATGCTAGGCAGACATTGTCGGGTCTTGCCATTAAGAAATAGAGGGGACAGCTCGTAGGCTACCGGAGCTTGCTCCGCATCCACCAGTGGATTAGACCTTGCACGCGGCTCACTCAAAAATAACCCTCACATGTGTCCCAGCGCTCGAGCTGTTAAAGTCCTTATAATAAATAATATTGTAAGTCTACTTCAACGTCAGAAAACAGTTGAATACGCAGTGCAATTCTAAATGTCAATGGATGGCTCTCTCGCATTAAACCAATAATGTATTGCCAAAACAGCATTGTCAGTACTCTAGCCACGATGAGAATACAACATGTAGACTGTTTGTTGTTTAAAATGACGTTGCATAAATTCAGCACCTTTATTTCATTTTAAACACGTGGCAGTTGTATCAAACTTCTGTATGACTCCAGAGAGGAAGATGGGCATGTCTTAATCAAATTAGAGTGTGTAAACGTTTTGCAAAGGTATGTGAGAGGCATGTCAGGATCCAATGAAATGGCAGTAGGGAGGGAACTTTGTCCCAAACCTGCCTTGCCTGTTGATGGCTGTCACACACACACACACACACACACACACACACACCTGTTTGATTAACTCATTGTTCAAATGTTTCTTAGTAGGATTATATTAGTGTAGTTTACCCTTATTCTGAAGCTAAAATGCTTTTTCACTGAGTCAACCTCAGAGCCATCACTCTCCTTAGATATTCCATTTCCCAACAGTCACACGTAAAGTCAACCCTCTCTCTGCCTCAGGCCACCTAAGAAGATGGCCTCCATTGTAAACATTCTTTCTCTCTGTTTTATAACACAGAGCGGAACAGCAGAAAGTAAAATAATGATAACGGGCACATTATTTCTTTACAAGTGAACAAGAACAGAACCAAATGTTTCACATCTGCTGTCATCCTTTCTGTGTATTAGCATGAGAATGTCAGGGCAGTGCTTCAATGCTGCACAGCTCACTGGTTGAGAAAGAGGACAGAGACCACAGAGGCTTTTATCACATGGCCGTATTGCTACTGCCAGATGTCCCCGTGTTCGGGACACAATACAGGGGGCACCCCACATTTAACAAATCACACCCAATGCCTTTCTACCTCCCTAAAAGACTAGAGGCGATAGGAGGGTTCTCTCCAGCCCTCTGAGCTGCCCAGCAGACCCCCAAGGGTCAAATATTTCACATCGATGGAGGAATGCAACGAGAAAGAGAGTAGAAAGATATGGGTCTCTTAGCTGCATGTCTTACCCAATACAGTTGTTCCTTCCTTAGTCAGGAGTTGAGTCAAGAGTTAGACACACATATTTTGTAGTGATTCATCAGAACAAGCAATCTAGTAGCTTTTCTGAAGTATTAGCGACTTAGTCTATGTGATCCGGGTGTGTCTGTGTAACAGCCATTTGGAGAATGTTAAATGTTTGTGCAAGGAGTGCAGGGATACACATTTTCTTCAAACACAAAAAACAGCATTTAGAGTTTAATTATACACCCAGACTTTGGTGCTTTAGCAAAAATGTGCAAACAGTCTAGAAGGCATGTAAAAACGAAATCCCACTTTCATCTTCGCCATTTATCCAAATGACTGTACTATGGTTACATCGACGCAGCCTTGTTGGAATCTTGGATGCAGAGTTTAAAGGTAATGCAAAACACAAAGCCGTTTATTACCCTCAGAACAGAATTACACTTTACTTTGCATACTGAATCAATTCTAAGGGCACGGTGAGGCATAGTTAACACTGTCCACAGAGAAGACAAATACCAAAATCATAGAATAATCTGTCCTTGATTGTTGTTGTAAAGTTATATTGAAATATTTTTTCTAGCGCTGTAGATTTGGACAATGTTCCACTCAAATGTACTACGTATTAACAATTAAACCTTGGTTGCTCCAACATTTCCTGGTTCGAATGATTGAATTGGTCAAGTAGTCTGGGTACATAAGGAGACTAGGGGTGTGTCCAAAATGGCACCCTATAGTGCACTACTTTTGGACAAGGGACCATAGGGCTCATGGTCAAAGGTGGTGCACTTAATGGGCCTTGGTCAACAGTAGTGCACTATATAGTGAATAGGGTGCCATTTCAGATGCAGACTGGGCGTCTCAGTACTGCACTTCATTGTCAGACAGCTTTATGCTCTGAGGTTTAGGAACTGTTATTGCTGCAGTTTTCTGGACTTGGAAATTCAAGGCTGTAAAACAGAAATACTAATTTCATCAAAATGCTGGGACTCCCGGGTGAGATTCGGACGTGGTCAGAAGAAGTTTCCCACTATTAGAGGTTATGTTGTGAACTTGTGATACAATATTATTGACACATAGCATAATTTAGTCTGAGGCCAACACAGTACACACATTGTTATATGAATATACTACCATTAAAAACTTTTACAAATGGACAAAGTTGAATTCTGATTTATAATATGTTCCCTGGGGTGAATTATGATTAACATAAAAAACTTTCCCCGCAAGCTCCTTTTTTTCCCTCTCTGGCTGAAACAGAGCAACTCTTTAAAAAACAGAGCAAGCCCTAAAAACGTCACATTTTTATGTGAATTGAAGTGGCATCAGCCACTTAAGAGCTCAATTAAGAGAGTAAGTAAGAGCTAAATAAAAGACAGAGTTAAATGCCACCCAGTGTGCAATGATGTCATACCCTCCTCAGCACCCAGTAAGGAACTACTTTAGATCCTCTGAGTGGTGGTTAAAGCAGACGTGAGTTAAAATACGAGTTGAAATCCAGGGCGATTTACAGTAGTGAGTGCATACAGCTTGTTTTGTACTGGTCCCCCATGGGAATCGAATACACACCTCCGGCATTGCAAGCACCTTGCTCTACCAACTAAGCCACACGGGACATCACAAGCACTGTCAAGCCCAGCTAAAGTATTCAAAATGATTTCAAATAGTACTGGAACCCAGGTCTGGATTAAAATAATATGCTTCAGGGAATAATGAAATCCATCATTCCTGATACACAACATATTTATGACGTGATATACTACCTGTGTGTCCTCTTGGGCAGGCCTGAAGTGTTGCATAGCTGAATATTGTAGGATTAATTCAATGCTTTTTCTGTAGAGACAGGGAGAAAACGTATTTGGTTGTATATACACAGCTGTGGGCCAGTCATTGAGGTGGTGTTTTTAATATCATCATCCTGGCCTGTAGAGGAGGAAGGGTTCCTATTAAGTAACCACAGAAACACAAATAAATCCAACTCTTAATCAGATGAATGCTCAAGTGAAGTTGGTTGTTCTGCCGTGGATTTCTCTAATGTCTAAACAAACATTTGTATCCGTGAACATTTGAACAATACATCAAAAACAATATTATTAATCTGTAAGTGAGTTATCTTGAAAGTTTGTTAATGTTTGCTGTGTGTGTGTGTGTGTGGGCGGTCGGCACTAGGCAAGGGAGTATACAGAGGCTACTTGATCAGGAACATTCATTTTTAGATTGGAAGGATATGATGGAGTTCCGTGTCACTACGGCTGTGTTTGTATAACGGGATCCACCCCTTTTTTTTTTAAATCACCTAAAAGGACATACCCAAATCTAACTGCCTGTAGCTCAGGCCCCGAAGAAAGGGTATGTATATTCTTAATACCATTTGAAAGGAGACACTTTGAAGTTTGTGAATATGTGAAAGGAATGTATGAGAATATAACACATCAGATCTGGTAAAAGATAATACAAAGAAAATAACAACCGTTGTTTTGTATTTTTTTGTACCATCATCTTTGAAATGCAAGAGAAAGTCCATAATGTATTATTCCAGCCCAGGTGCAATTTAGATTTTGGCCACTAGATGGCAGCAGTGTATGTGCAAAGTGTTAGACTGATCCAATGAACCATTGCATTTCTGTTCAAAATGTTGTGTCAAGGCTACCCAAATGTGCCTAATTGGTTTATTAATACATTTTCAAGTTCAAAATGATGCACTCTCCTCAAACAATAGCATGGTATTCTTTCACTGTAATAGCTACTGTAAATTGGACAGTGCAGTTAGATTAACAAGAATTTAAGCTTTCTGCCAATATTAGATATGTCTATGTCCTGAGAAGTTTTCTTGTTACTTACAACCTCATGCTAATCGCATTAGCCTACGTTAGTTCAACCGTCCGGTGGGACACCGATCTGTAGAGAGCCTTAATTAAGAGGTTTTAAACAAGCAGCCCATTTCTGATATTTCACTAATTGGTCTTTTGACCAATCAGTTTAGCTCTAAGAAAGATCTGATGTAGAAAGATCTGATGTGGTAAGATCTGATGTGATTGGTAAAAAGACCAATAGTGGTAAAACACATCAGAATTGGGCTGTTTGTGTAAACACAGCCAACTTCCCATGGATACTAAAGGTCCATAGTTCATCAATATTAAGGAGACATTGATAAAGATCTAGAATGTGTAATTTACATGTGTTTGCATGACCTGTATCACAGTGTCACGAATGCCATGAGGAATCAAAATAAATATTTAATGAAGCAAAGTACCCAGCAAACTTTGTCAGATGAATAAGGTTAATTCATTATTCCCAGTGTTCTGATTGGATAATATCTGGAGAATATCTAACTCACTCTTGCTTTTACAAAAACACGCTTTTTCAAATCTAACATTCAAATCTCAGTGTGTCTGGAGTGTGTGCGTGTGTGTCACATTCCTTCCTCTAAGAGGCAGCAGGATGCAGAGAGAGAGAGAGAAAGAGAGAGAGAGAGAGAGAGAAAGAGAGGAGGGTGCGGCTTAGGTAGTCTTTGCAGCACGGAGGGCCTCCATATTTCCAGGAAGCAGGACACGGTTGAAAGACAGGCTGATTTGAGGTGCAGAAGGTTAACAACACATATGGTATATTATATATCAAAACAGGACAACAATCGTCAAAACCAATCTCCAAATGCACGTCCAAACGTCACTGTGACTTTGACTTTACTGTCTCTCTCTGCAAAGTGCGAAACATAAAGACATGAACTTAAAACGTTCTACGTGGGAGTTCCTAGAATATCACTGAAGCTGAATTACAATATTCTAAACAACTAGCCAATACTTAGAATAACAACCTATTACTTAGCCTAATAGCATTGCCCCCAAAACATTCATGATCGAAATGCACAAACCAGGGTGACCCGCCTACGTTTGGCCCCTTGTCAAAAGTAATGTACTATATAGGGAATAGGGTGCCATTTGGGATGCATATTAGGTCGAGATAGAGATACAGAGATGATGTAGAGATACAGAGATGACTCTTGTATCATTAGATAGATTGCACTCCTACTTAAACAAATACATCAATAAAAAATGTCCACTCTAAGACTGCTAAATAGCTAATCAAATGCATGGTACTCCCTTTATATTGCCATGTTATTCTTTACTCGTCATTGTTATACGTTCACTGCATATTTATTCCTCGTGTCACTATTTCTTTATATATATATGGTTTTAATCATGAGCTCTCTCATTGTTGAAAAAGGACCCGTAAGTAAGCTTTTCACTGTTAGTCCACACCTGTTGTTTACGAAGCATATGACAAATAACATTTGATTTGATTTTGACCCCACTACTTTATCTGGTAGAGAGAGCCAGAACAGAACATGGCGACACTGGAGGTGATGAGGTGTGGTGGTGGTGAGTGATATCAGATGGATCCTGACGCCTAAATGGCGCTCATTTGATGGCGCTCTCTGATGATGCGTCACATGCTACAGTACTTCATTATAGTGAAGCTGGACAGCGCTCGTGGTTCATTAGAAAGCAATATGTGGAGGTGTGATTGGCCATTTCCTGCAGATAAGTATCTCCTCATACATTTAAAGAAGACAGCCGGGCTAGACTGGGGTAATAATGTTGGGGTAATAATGTTGGGGTAATAATGTTGGGGTAATAATCTAGTTGCTGCCAAACTGAATGTGAATTAAGAATGTTTTTAACAGAGACAGGATTTCTGTGGGATTTCAAGGGCTAGGGACTGACTGAAAACTAGCATATTTTCACGCTGTTTTGTCTCATAGGTAATGAAGGAAGCCCAAAAAGGACCCATTTAGGCAGTAGTTTGTTGAATCAGGTGTTTGTCTTCCTAAATGAAATGACTGCATAGCGTCACTGTGGCTCAGGAGTAGTGTTGAATATCGCTGGTCCGGTGGGTAACATAGAGCTACACTATTCATGCTGGGTGAAGATCGTGATGTATGTAAGGTCATTTATGAAATATCATACAATATGTATGGCCGTTGTATTAGTGTTAAGACAGCTGTGTTTCCCAACCAGAACAAAAGTCTAACCCACCATGGACGACATCTTGTGATTAAGCCCCATTACAATAACATTACATTTTGATAAACATATTTTCTCTCTTCACTGTTTTCCTATGACCTGCAACAGTGGCCTGAGGTGTTCAGGTGAAGTGTAGCTTTCACTGGTAGGCCTAAACCGAGGTGATAGACCAGTCAATCCCAACCTCTCTGTTGATGACGGACACCTGAGAGTCCAGACAGGCGCCAAGACAAACACACTTCGCAGTCTGTGTGATTATTGTGCCACAGTAAGAATAATTCCCTGTGAAAGCAAAGACGGGAGACTGAGGGAGAAGGGCCGGCTGCTGTCAAGCTGAAGGACTTGAACGTGTCAGGTATGATATATGGGTAGAGGAGAGACCGGGGTCTGGTGCTGCTTTTTCTTTGCAGGCTCACCCACCATCCCCATCCTCCCCCTCTTTCCTCCTTAATGAACAATGTGAGCAGCGTGTTGCCTGGGATAGAGATCTGTTGCTGGACATGGAGGATATTGCCTTACCTCTGGTGAGTGGTCCATTCTGAATCAAATCAATCAAAATCTCCATTTCCATTATAAGAAAAAGGAAAGAAACAGTTATTGCTCTATAAGTGAGCGTATAGGATCAGAAGTCAGTCAGAGGTGTATGGGAAGAGTTTACTTCCCTATACTGTTGCTTTCTTGTATGTCTCCCCAACTTCTGTTAGTCAGAACTGTGTAGAAAGTCTATGAAAATACATTATACTCACTTATTTTTTTCTACCAGACCTTTTCTCCTTTTCCTATCTCTCTGTCTCACACTCTGGAGTCGCCTGTGAAATGCAGTAGCTCCTCAGTCAGTCATTCATTCAAGGAGGGCAGGTCTCCAGTTTGAGGGAGAACCTGGAACGCTGGAACAGAAACCCCACTCTGCGAAAACACCTGAGCTCTCTCTGTCTCTGTGGACACACTGAGGTCATGAGAACAGGGTTGATTGGCAGTGTGTGTGTCTGAGTGTGTCTGGGGTGACGTCTGGTGGGATAGCGTTACAACTGGTGTCGTCAGGCTTAAGTCAATTGCTGACTGCTGTAGAGTTCCCTTGTTGCATCCATTCCATATATCACAAGGGAATTTGCCTCCAAGTCCTGTCTAATTCAAATTTGTAAAATTGTTTTGGTTTAAAGGACCTTAAACGGATAGACACATATCTAATGAAATAACGTGAGGTGTTTCTAAATATTTTCAAACAGCATGGTTGTATAACTGAAAAAAACTATAACTCCATTACTTAATTACATTAGTGAATGATGTGGCTGTTGATATGTTAGAAGCTGATGTGAAAGAAATTATGTTCCCGGAGGTCATTTTTCATCATCGTCAATTGGGCAATAAACTCACTATCTCTTACTGGCTGATACGGTTCCCCTCACCATCTTTCATGTTTAAGTGTGAAGCCCGCAAACCCCTTGCCTCTTCAATCCCACTCACAATATTTACACCCCGGAGGATCCGGCCTGGTCATTCGGAAACTATGTAATGAAGACTATTTGTTAAGGTCATCATCTGTGGTCTGGACATAAGCTTAGCCTTCATTTATTTACGTACTGCTAGAGACACCAGAAGTCAAATTAAATCTCTGCCTTCAATGAATGACTTGTTAATATCATACGGAGCGTGAAAGATACCTTGTTAGCCACAGTGCATAATCAAAGGGCAGTGACAGACTATTCCAGCTATATGTCTGTGAGGTTGAATGGGGCTGCAACGGGTAGAATATCTGTAGTCTTGTTGATTGTCTCTGTGGCCAAGATACTGTCCAAGATGTCCCACTCCAACCAGGCTTTGAACAATGAACACATTATCACCCGTCAAAGACAAATCCCTAAGCAAATACTTACATTGTATGCTAGAAGGAAGTGTGTAAATTCATTTTTATAGCATCCACTCTACTGTACGTGTACATCTTACAGGTATATAAATCTCCTCTGTAATTGCCGCTCAGACACCAATAGGGGTAATTTCGACAAGCGCAACTGTCTCAAGCAGTAATCCTGACTATATAACAAGTGGTTTGAGTTATACTGTAGACTAGATACTGTACCTCCAGTAGGCTGGGATAAGAAAGAGGCATAATTTACCCTGCCAGCCTCAACTTGCGTGTCATTACAGGAGATGAAAGCCACTTGACACTGCATTGTCATTTACAGTACATTCCCCAGTACAGTGCTGATGGGTCTCCTAGTGACTCATAGGCCACAAGGGGAAACTGTTTGGTAAATGCATAAACATTTAGACAGGGCTGTCTCCATTGAAATGTGGTGGTTGGCAGATTGATTTCTAATAATGTGTTCTTATTGTTTTTAATGTAATTTCCAATTCTGATCATACTGCATTAGTTTTGGTGCTTTATGTTTGTGTGCTGAATGTAAGATAAATGCTGTGGGTGTGTATTTGATTGTTTTAATTTAATGTTAATCCCTTATTGGCTTTGAATTGATCATAAAGGAACAGTTTCTTGAAGTTGAAGAATGCAAAAAAAAGTATTAATGGCCGGCATCCAAACCACTAATAAATGAATCCATAAAAAACAATCTTTCAATCCAACAGCGAGGCCATTTGAATGGTTTCATTTGAGTGGTAAGACTACTGCTTCTCTTTGTGTCTGTATTCATTTTTTCCGCTGAGAAGTAATCACAATACAAAGTAAATAATGACAGTCTTACTTGATACTTAAAAACTCAACATTCTGCCCACCTTCTAAACTCCATGGAATTCTGCCCACCTTCTAAACTCCATGTAATTCTGCCCACCTTCTAAACTCCATGGAATTCTGCCCACCTTCTAAACTCCATGGAATTCTGCCCACCTTCTAAACTCCATGGAATTCTGCCCACCTTCTAAACTCCATGTAATTCTGCCCACCTTCTAAACTCCATGGAATTCTGCCTACCTTCTAAACTCCATGGAATTCTGCCCACCTTCTAAACTCCATGTAATTCTGCCCACCTTCTAAACTCCATGTAATTCTGCCCACCTTCTAAACTCCATGGAATTCTGCCCACCTTCTAAACTCCATGGAATTCTGCCCACCTTCTAAACTCCATGGAATTCTAACCACCTTCTAAACTCCATGGAATTCTGCCCACTTTCTAAACTCCATGGAATTCTGCCCACCTTCTAAACTCCATGGAATTCTAACCACCTTCTAAACTCCATGGAATTCTAACCACCTTCTAAACTCCATGGAATTCTAACCACCTTCTAAACTCCATGGAATTCTAACCACCTTCTAAACTCCATGGAATTCTAACCACCTTCTAAACTCCATGGAATTCTAACCACCTTCTAAACTCCATGGAATTCTAACCACCTTCTAAACCTTGGAATTCTGCCCACCTAAACTCCATGGAATTCTGCCCACCTTCCTTCTGTTCAGGAGACCTTGCAGAGAGTCAGATGGACATCGTAGAGGGTCGGGGTGTGACTGCTAAACATATTAACGGATGGTATTCCCTGTGCCTGCAGAGCATGAAGTGAGGACACCAGGACATGGAAACACACACACACACACTGTACACACACACAGACACACACACTGCATTACTCAGGCCCTAGTCCACTAGACAGATGTGCCTCCTGACTATAGAAACAGCCTCCACATCTGGACTAGCAGTTAGGTGTGTAGAGGTTTCCCAGGACCCCTCTATGCCCCAACCCTGTTGTCCCCTCCACCTCCGTACACACACACACACACACACACACACACACACATACCCCCATGCATGCACATACACAAGCACATACACACAACACCACACTCATGTGTGCCTGCCCTGCTTTTTCCATTCTCTGCCCGACATGGCAAACGTTATACATTCCACACACACACCTCACCATAAAGCTCCTCACTGAAAAATATATCCCTTCTCTCTCTGATGAGCTGCCAGGAGTAGAGGCAAATGGGAATACAACATGGAATCATAACCCACCACCTCATATCAGTGCTACCTCCCACGAGACAAGAGGGTGATACAATGTGAGTCTGGCCAAGGTGGTATAACTCTAACTCCCTTCTACATGTAATGAGAATGAGGAATGCAGATGTCCTCTGACGTGATACAGGGTTCCTCTCTCTTGGAGAGTGCTAATTACTGGAATTATTTAGTTTTGAGTCCCATATGGCACCCTATTCCGTATATACTGTAGTGTACTAATTTTGTACCAAGACAGTTCCTTCTCTTAATTGGCTTCTCTCTTTGGAGATAACCACCTTGCTACATCAGTTCATGTGCAGGAGTAACCATACTCCTTACAGTCTACAGATGTGGCCCACAAATCTTTTTTTCTGCAGTTGTTAATTGCTACCCAGGAACCCAGGAGGAAGAGAGATTGCATCCCAAATGGCACCGTATCACATATATAGTGCACTACCTTTGACCAAGACCCCATAGGGCTCTGGTCAAAAGTAGTGCACTATAAAGGGAATAGGGTGCCATTTGGGATGCACTTCTCTATTTTACATAGAGACCGAAAAGCTATCATTTAATGAGAAAAAAATGTCACTTTCCCTGAGCTGAACCCTATTGGTTCTGTCTGTGACTGTGTTAGTTGAACATTCCCCCCCACCACCCACCATCAACCCAGCACCCTGTCAATGCCACCTCGTTTTGATGTTCAGATAGGTCCTTGCACCTCGGCCGCCGCAATATGACACAACTAATGTAGACCAGGTCTTTAATGACACCCAGGAATATATTACCCAGCCAGGACATAATAATAATGGAGAAGCATCAATCAAAGAGGACCTGTGCATACATTGTGTAATAAACCTTATCTCCTCCTGACACAGGCAGTCTGTGACTGCCTCAGCCTGCCATGGAAAGGGAGAAGGAGAAGGAGTTCGGCTGAATTCCAAAGGGCACCTTATTCCCTATGTAGTGCACTACTTTTGACCAGAGCCCTAGGAGCCCTATGGGTCCTGGTCAAAAGTAGTGAGTAGGGTGCCATTTGGGACAGTGGCTCTGTGTGCTGTGGAGGCTCTGCTGCCTGCCTGCCATTGCAGCCCCAGTTAGCAGTGTATAAATATGCTGTTTAAGAGTCAATGACATTTTAATAAGGTAAAGCTGACAGCTAGCTCAGACTAGGGCTCTCACAAACACCCAGGTTTCAGAAAGACCTTGGCTTCGAAAAACAGGCTAGGAATAATACATGTGTGTAGAATGGTGGATTTAAGAACAATGATATTGTTTCTCTTTGAATATCTATGCCCCCTCCAGTGTTCACACACTCAAACATACACATACCCTCCAAACTGTCAGCCATAGACTGTTTACCCCCCCCTAACCCCTCCTAAATATTTTCCAAACAGGCGTTAACTGGGTTCAGCTGCGAAGCTGTTCTGGCTCTCATCTCCACTTTCCATATTATTTAGAAAGAGGCCTTCTTGTTGCATGTTTCTTTTCTTGTTCTGCTGACTGTTCTCACCAGCCACCAGCCACCTCTCAAAGTCCTCATTGTGCTCTTGAATGGCAGGGTGATGTCATTGGCTCCGGAACACCTGGGAAATCCTTGAGCTTATGATGTCAGAGTCTGTTTGGACAAGGCTTTTCATAGACTGTCTCCCAAATGGCACTCCATTCCCTATATACTGCACTACTTTTAACCAGAGGTCTATTCCCTATATACTGCACTATTTTTGACCAGAGCCCAATGGACCATATGTACTACACAGGGAATAGGGTGCCATTTGGGACACACCTGGCTGCTTGGCGGGGAGCCTGCGTCAGACAGACTGGTAGAGGACCTGTTTGTTAGCTGTGATTAATGGTGGCACCAGCTGGGCATAGCCT
The DNA here is from genome assembly GCF_013265735.2 of Oncorhynchus mykiss. NCBI lineage: Eukaryota > Metazoa > Chordata > Actinopteri > Salmoniformes > Salmonidae > Oncorhynchus > Oncorhynchus mykiss. Next base: position 25,991,611 of record NC_048584.1, on the reverse strand, counting down.
ACTGTATGGGTACTAGTGTTAGATTACGTCCCAAATGTCACCCTATTCCCTACATAGTGCACTACTTTTGACCAAAGCTCATAGGGCTTTGGTCAAAAGTAGTGCACTACATAGGGTGCCATTTGGGATGCAGTTTTAGGTTAGAGAGCCAGAGACAGCAATGTTTAAAAGTACTGAAGTTGTTATCCACCCAATGGTTGAGTTAATGGAGCCCTATGTCACTACAGTAGCTGCCACTTTATGGTGTTGTAGACGTTCATCATCTGTATTCCGTGTTGGTTAACTCAATCAGTAACACACCAGTTATTATGACTCTACAATACAATTCAAGTGATCATTAGATTCCACTGTGGACCCCTGTAAATCATCCACCCATGTCTGTGTTTCCATTCCATGATGTCAATCAAATGTAATGGCTACTGTCACTGGGTTGGAGGCAGCCAGACAAGGATTAAGTCTTATTTTTTTTATTTAACTAGTCAAGCCAGTTAAGAACAAATTCTTATTTTCAATGACAGCCTAGGAACAACTGCCTTGTTCAGGAGCAGAACAATAGATCTTTACCTTGTCAGCTCGGGGATTCGATCTTGCAACCTTCCGGTCACAAGTTCAACGCTCTGGTGGTGCTGGAAAAACATCAGATCCATACACACACAAACCCAACCCAGACCATTCAACTTGCAATGCCAGACAGAACAGCAATACCTCACCAACAACACTGACAGTCAGTTATCTCTATTTGAGCTCTCCAGAGCCATTGAATCAACCAGGATTTGAATGATTATTAGTAGTATGTTTGTCTGGGTCCCCTGTACCTTCGGAAAGAATGTAGTCCCCACGTCACAGACTGAGCATCAGAGGAAATAGAAATAATTTCTGATAGACTAGTCTCCGTTTTACTCATTGCATGAGTCCCAAATGGCATCCTATTGGGCTCTGGTCATTAATAGTGCACTATATAGGGAATAGGGTGCCATTTGGGACAACGTATAAGATTTAGGACAGCCTTAGCACAAGCAGCTCATGATCCTGGCGTATTCAGAAATAAAGAGGAGTAAAGATCCCCCTGACTTGAACCTGTGGCTCACTGTCTCTCTGCTGTCTCTCTGCTCTGCTGCATTCTCTACATTAGAGAGATTAGCCTGTTGGCCTGTTGGTGTCATGGGTAGTGTTTCAAATGGCACCCTATTCCCCATAGGTCTCTGGTCAAAAGGAGTGCACTGTATGGGGAATAGGGGTGCCATTTGGGTCACAGACATGTTCACTTGGCTGTATAGTGTTATGTCCTGACTTCATAGTGATGGAGATAAGCTTGGACTCAGACTTGACTGAATGTCGACTGGAGAGATGTTATGTGAGCCATTGTTTTTGAAACAAAGTCCTTCAGCATGGCATTTCACAGCGCCATGGTGTCAGACAGCTTTGGCTAATACAAACATTACACAGCTGTAGTGTCATAACTAAAGTACTGTAAGCTCACCTGCCTATACAAAAATAGAAAATCATTGGTTAGACGTATACTTGAAATCGCCCATGATGCTGCTCCTCCTTCGTGTCTGTAACAGTAACAGAAACTCTTCCTGATTTGTAAATGTGTAGTTGCCATATCTCATTGGTAGGTGACAGTCAGTCCCCTGATAAGCCTTGACTAGACAGGATGAATCCCTGCCTAACGCTTCAGACAGACACCACACCCAAGCCAGGCACCCAGTCCACACATCCCCATACACAGCTGTCACCTTTCCTGTAATGAATGTACTGTTCTGTCTCTGGGTGTGTCAGCAGCTATAATATAACACATTCAGGAGGTGACCCTCATGGCATAGAGGCCTTTGATCCACGAAGAGAGTACAGTCCTATCTTTAGAAGATTCAGTTTAGACAATTAGCACCATCTTTTTACAGGGATGTTGTGTGTTACTGTGAATAGCTGTGACTACCGGCCTATAACAGTAGTAGCATTAGACCAAAAAGGAAAACAAAACACACTTCCTGTCATACTTGGCAACATATCGTACACATAATCTCAACGTGTAAGTCTTTAATAAGTATTGCAATATAAGGTCAATCAAAACAAATCTGTGACGAAACTTCTGCAGAAGACGAGACATGATATGAAATGTCTAATGAGAGGTAATTTTACCAACAATATTGGTAGACAGCAACGGTTGCATGGATACACACTGCTCCATCACTGTTGCTGGTTGGTTGTGACCCATAACCTGGTTAAACCAGACTGAATGCTGTACTCTGTGGTGAACATAACATTCAGTGTGGTTTAACCAGGCTACATGACCCAGGCAGCTTCACATTAAACGCACGTGACTGCCCGACTGCTGCTATAGGCAAACCAAACCCAGCTCATTAAAGGGGACTGGGATAACAGGGACTAATGGAGGAGGGTGTGGTGTCAGATGTGCAACCCTGAATGACCCCAGTGCATTGTGGAGTAAACTCTGTCATTCTGAAGCCCTCAATGTCCATTAAAAGGCTTTTAAGTGTGGCTGTGTTCCGTAAATGCATGTGTATGTGAGCTAATGACAATGTATACACTGTATTTATGTGTGTGCTGTAAGGGCACCACAGTGATTTAGGAGAAGTTTCCATTGTGATCTCTGTCCAAATCTTTTATTGCTTTTCTGAACCACTTTCAACACTTATCGAGCCCTATTGAAAACAGGGATATAGTACAACAGCACACAGCCGGTCCAGCTCAAAGTGTAGTGATATGGCTGCCCTCTACACATGTCAGCTCTCCCTAAACAAACGTGAAAGCTTTCCATGAAGACTGCTGCTTCGTGTCACGTACAGCTCCCACTCATCACTGCCTATCTGCCTACGGTCTTCTGTTGGGTTCTCTACTCTCCTCTTCTCCTCTCCTCTCCTTCTCCTCTTCTCCTCCTCTCTCCTTCTCCTCTTCCCCTCTTCTCCTCTTCCCCTCTTCTCCTCTCCTTTCTCTGCCATACTGGAACCAAGGTAAGCTGGTCCACTCCTCCCATCTGTTAAAAGTAAGGACTCCAATATTAGTCAAGGGAACATCACAAACGGCCTCCTGTTCCCTATATATTGCACTACTTTTGACCAAAGCTCTGGTCAGTAGTAGTGCACCATGAAGGGGATAAGGTGCCATTTGGGACTCAAACAAAATCTTTGATCAATATGCAGCATATTACATGCCAGCTTTGTGGGTTCAGAGCCAGCTAATCCCTGACATCCTAAATGAGTACCTGCTTTGTTAACCTTTGATCTGCGGCGTTAGGACACGCACCGGCCCAATTACACCCCTATGTTTATGAGAGGGCAAGGGCAACAACGTGCTCATTGAGACACAGAGGGATTTGGGCTTATTTATTACAATGCAAGGGTTGTTTCGGGAGACTGTCAGCACAGCTGAAACATAAGGGGTTGAGGGACAAATGGGGTTGTGTTAATTAATGTATAAAAGCATGTATAGGGTTGATGGGCCTTAAAAACACACCACCACCACTACCATCACCACTACCACCACCACTACCATCACCACCACCATCACCACTACCATCACCACCACCATCACCACTACCATCACCACTACCATCACCACTACCATCACCACCACCATCAGCACTACTGAGATTTCAGATACAATGTTTGTGGTTTTGGTTTCTGGCAATAGGCAACCGTATGGCCCCTGAAATGAGATGCCCTAGGATAGTACTTTGAGTACATAACAGCGCTTTTGATTGGAGTAAATTCAGATTTATGTAACAGATGGCTGTTAGTGGTCTGCTCTGCACTATGATTTGGCTTTGTCTTGCGCCTCTTCCCGAGGAGTGGCTAAGTTTCCACCCTGACAGCTAGGCTGCTATGGTACTAGGACACCCAGGGGTACATTGAGCTGTAATGGGCAGAGAAGTGATGAACTCTCCCCTCCCTGACAGACAGCCAGCCAGCCCCAGTGTTGGGGTAGTGGATGTGGGGGAGGGGTAGAGGGTGGTTGGCATGGGGATAAATGTTCACTAGGGGCTCAGTCAGTCAGTTGGAAGGACAAGGCTGTAATAGGAAACCTCTCCAACCCACTGTTAAAAAATGTCAAACCCCCATTTATAACCAGCCACATTTGCGGGGAGATTAAGAAAGGCACAGAAGACCCAAAGCACCAATTTCGTTTCTAAAACTCAATCCACCAGCAGAGGGATTTGCATAGCTAATTAGAGACAGTGCCACTCCGTCTCTCTCCTCCTCTCATCGTCCTCCTCCGTCTCTTCCTTTTCTGATGGAGCTCGGCTTTGTAGTGACAGCAAAGATAGGTTGAGACTTGCACAAAGACCTTCTGAACTTGTTTTTATCTGGCTAAATAAAGCACCATGTTTCCAATGTAAAGTAGTACTGTAACCGGTCTTCCTCTGTCAATGTCAACTTATATGTTCCTGGTGTTATGTTATTGTATATGCAAATACATTTGTGCTGGCCTACATTTGTAGCAGTGCATGTTCGTTTTCTGTTGTCATGGATTGCTTGTTTGTGTTGTGTCGTAGAGACGTTTTAAATGTCACATTGTGTGGGTTGGAGCAGTGGGATTTGACAATGATGAGGACTGCCAAATGGCACCCTTATTGCCTATTAAGTGCACTAATTGTAACCAGGGCCAAAAAGTAGTGCACTATACAGGGAATGGGGTGTCATTTGGGACATGACTAAGGTCCTTCTGTCTTCTGGCCAACTACACATACTGCCTGATTAACTGTCTTCTGAGATGAGCCTTATGAAGAAATACTGTATGAAAGTCTTTAACTGTTCCTCTACCTCCCACTCACTCACTCACTCACTCACTCACTCACTCACTCACTCACTCACTCACACACTCTGTCTCTCTCTGTCTCTCTATGTCTATCTCTCTGTCTCTGTCTCTCTCTGTCTCTGTCTCTCTCTCTCTCTCTGTCTCTCTCTGTCTCTGTCTCTCTCTCTCTCTCTGTCTCTCTGTCTATCTCTCTGTCTCTCTCTCTGTCTCTCTCTCTCTCTCTGTCTCTGTCTCTGTCTCTCTCTCTCTGTCTCTCTCTGTCTCTGTCTCTCTCTCTCTCTGTCTCTCTCTGTCTCTCTCTCTGTCTCTCTGTCTCTCTCTCTGTCTCTCTCTGCCTCTCTCTCTCTGTCTCTGTCTCTCTCTCACTCACACACTCTGTCTCTCTCTGTTTCTCTCTCTCTCTCTCTCTGTCTCTGTCTTTCTCTGTCTCTGTGTCTCTCTCTGTCTCTGTCTCTCTGTCTCTGTGTCTCTCTCTCACTCACACACTCTGTCTCTCTCTCTCTCTCTCAATTCAATTCAATTCAATTCAACGGCTTTATTGGCACGGGAAGCATGTGTTAACATTGCCAAAGCAAGAGAGGTAGATAATATATAAAGTGAGTATATAAAGTGAAATAAACAATACAAATTAACAGTAAACATTACACATACAGAAGTTTCAAAACAAGAAAGACATTACAAATGTCATATTATATATATATACACTGTTTTAACAATGTACAAATGGTAAAGGACACAAGATAAAATAAATAAGCATAAATATGGGTTGTATTTACAATGGTGTGTGTTCTTCACTGGTTGCCCTTTTCTCGTGGCAACAGGTCACAAATCTTGCTGCTGTGATGGCACACTGTGGAATTTCACCCAGTAGATATGGGAGTTTATCAAAATTGGATTTGTTTTCGAATTCTTTGTGGATCTGTGTAATCTGAGGGAAATATGTCTCTCTAATATGGTCATACATTGGGCAGGAGGTTAGGAAGTGCAGCTCAGTTTCCACCTCATTTTGTGGGCAGTGAGCACATAGCCTGTCTTCTCTTGAGAGCCATGTCTGCCTACGGCGGCCTTTCTCAATAGCAAGGCTATGCTCACTGAGTCTGTACATAGTCAAAGCTTTCCTTAATTTTGGGTCAGTCACAGTGGTCAGGTATTCTGCCGCTGTGTACTCTCTGTGTAGGGCCAAATAGCATTCTAGTTTGCTCAGTTTTTTTGTTAATTCTTTCCAATGTGTCAAGTAATTATCTTTTTGTTTTCTCATGATTTGGTTGGGTCTAATTGTGCTGCTGTCCTGGGGCTCTGTAGGGTGTGTTTGTGTTTGTGAACAGAGCCCCAGGACCAGCTTGCTTAGGGGACTCTTCTCCAGGTTCATCTCTCTGTAGGTGATGGCTTTGTTGTGGAAGGTTTGGGAATTGCTTCCTTTTAAGTGGTTATAGAATTTAACGGCTCTTTTCTGGATTTTGATAATTAGTGGGTATCGGCCTAATTCTGCTCTGCGTGCATTATTTGGTGTTCTACGTTGTACACTGAGGATATTTTTGCAGAATTCTGCGTGCAGAGTCTCAATTTGGTGTTTGTCCCATTTTGTGAAGTCTTGGTTGGTGAGCGGACCCCAGACCTCACAACCATAAAGGGGAATGGGCTCTATGACTGATTCAAGTATTTTTAGCCAAATCCTAATTGGTATGTTGAAATTTATGTTCCTTTTGATGGCATAGAATGCCCTTCTTGCCTTGTCTCTCAGATCGTTCACAGCTTTGTGGAAGTTAGCTGTGGCGCTGATGTTTAGGCCAAGGTACAGTATGTATAGTTTTTTTGTGTGCTCTAGGGCAACAGTGTCTAGATGGAATTTGTATTTGTGGTCCTGGTGACTGGACCTTTTTTGGAACACCATTATTTTGGTCTTACTGAGATTTACTGTTAGGGCCCAGGTCTGACAGAATCTGTGCATAAGATCTAGGTGCTGCTGTAGGCCCTCCTTGGTTGGTGACAGAAGCACCAGATCTCAGCAAACAGTAGACATTTGACTTCGGATTCTAGTAGGGTGAGGCCGGGTGCTGAAGACATTTCTAGTGCCCGCGCCAATTCGTTGATATATATGTTGAAGAGGGTGGGGCTTAAGCTGCATCCCTGTCTCACCCCACGACCCTGTGGGAAGAAATGTGTGTTTTTTGCCAATTTTAACCGCACACTTGTTGTTTGTGTACATAGATTTTATAATGTCGTATGTTTTACCCCCAACACCACTTTCCATCAGTTTGTATAGCAGACCCTCATGCCAAATTGAGTCGAATGCTTTTTTGAAATCAACAAAGCATGAGAAGACTTTGCCTTTGTTTTGGTTTGTTTGGTTGTCCATTAGGGTGTGCAGGGTGAATACATGGTCTGTTGTACGGTAATTTGGTAAAAAGCCAATTTGACATTTGCTCAGTACATTGTTTTCATTGAGGAAATGTACGAGTCTGCTGTTAATGATAATGCAGAGCATTGTCCCAAGGTTACTGTTGACGCATATTCCACGGTAGTTATTGGGGTCAAATTTGTCTCCACTTTTGTGGATTGGGCTGATCAGTCCTTGGTTCCAAATATTGGGGAAGATGCCAGAGCTAAGTATGATGTTAAAGAGTTTTAGTATAGCCAATTGGAATTTGTTGTCTGTATATTTGATCATTTCATTCATCAACACCACAGGCCTTTTTGGGTTGGAGGGTTTTTATTTTGTCCTGTAACTCATTCAATGTAATTGGAGAATCCAGTGGGTTCTGGTAGTCTTTAATAGTTGATTCTAAGATCTGTATTTGATCATGTATATTTTTTTGCT